>NC_069659.1:81735000-82035000 GCF_027244095.1 Hemicordylus capensis
TAATTACAATTAAAACAAACCACTGAAACTATAAGAGCTAAAACAAATTAAAAACAATATAACAACAATTAACAATTTAAAAACATTTTAAAAGAACAATTAAACAATTACAGTGATTAAAAGCCCCCAAATCGGGTTAGAATATTAAAACAATATTCAAACAAAAAAAATTAAAAATGAGCACATTTATGGAGCACATAATCATGAAAAATCCTGTTTATTCTGAAGAGACATTTCATGGGAAGACACTATCTACATCAGCAGATTCCAGTACCTGACAAGTTAATGCAAATCTCAAGCAGACTCTTCAGTGCTGTTACTTGGATGTACAAATTGGAAAATAGAAAAACTGCACTTGGTCCTGGGAAAGAGAATCTACCTAACAGCATTCTCTGCTTTCTTGAAAGCAACCCCCCCGCCCCACACCACCACAATATAACACAATATAACACAAACTAGCAAGCTGAGAACTTTACAAATGTAGTACAAAAAAAGCTCCTCATCTCTGAGCCTGTTAGTGAGGTTGAAAACACAAAAATAATGTCTTCCACATAATCTACCTCACAAAGAAATGACATGAAGCAGTTACTTCAGGCAGCAGATTCCAGAGGGAGTGCCAGCTTCCTGGCTTCAACCTCCATGAAAATGAACTGCTGCCTCAAATGAGGGAGAATAGTTTAATATGGTCATCTGGCCTCCACTTTCACCAGATCTGCCTCTAGGCGTAGGCTAGTGTTAGAGACACACCATGGTACTTGGAGAACTGTTCTTAGGAATTTTAACTGGTCAAGCTAGAATGGGGAAACATTGAAAAAGGGGACCAGTTTGGTGCCATCAGAGGGGTAACTAGGGAAAACGGCGCCCGGGGCAAGCACTGAAATGGCACCCCCCTGTGCCCCCCGCCCCCCAACATATTACATTATACTTAGGTTTTTCCTCACAAGCGCCCGCTGCCGCTGCCAAGCCAGGCCACTGACTGGCCGCCAGGCACCAGCAAAGCAATGGGGGGGGCACAGGCGGCACAGAAGGGACCGCTCGTGGGGGAGGGGGCGCCGACATGCTCCCTTGACTGCTGCAGCGCTGCTGCACTGAGCAGGAAACATTTGTATTAACAATTTTTTTTAAAAAATTTTTTTAAATTGTCATGGTGGCGCCCCCCATGTGACCAGAAAAGATGGCGCCCAGGGCACGTGCCCCCCCTGCCCCCTATAGTTATGCCTTTGGGTGCCATAGAGGAGTCGCGCTAGTGGCTTGGCTTCAAATAGTTAAAGGGCCACAGGTATGTAGTAACTCTTGATCAAAAGAATTTTAGGATGGCAGCATTGTGTGTTTGGGGCAATGTGAGAGCTGTGAGTTTTTCTGATGCAAGAGACACAGAAGACCCCACCCCACCCCGGTATTTAAAGCATGAGACCTGTTTGATTTTTTGCCTGATAATATGCCAGGAATGTGTCTTGGGACTCTTAGAAAAGACCATTATTTTGGTTTTGTCATAGCTGATTTCCAACTTGTCTTCCTTACAGTATTGTGCAATGGCCCTCAGAGCTTTTCTGAGACCTATGGGGATCCTAGAGAGAATTGTTACATTATCTGCAGAGTAGAGATGTGTCTATCTGCGAGCTTGGGAGAGTGAAAATCTGATTTAGTGAGGTGACCCACCATGGCACTAATGTAGAAGTTTAAAAGGAGCAGGACAAGAATACAGCCTTGTTTGATGCCATCATGAGTTGGAACAGCACTTGATAGATGTCCTTGGGGTTTGTCCCTTACTTTAAGGGATGTATCAACATGTAGGATGTGGATAAGGTATAGCAGGCACCTGTCAATTGAGAAGGCTCCCAATTTCCCCCAATTTTTGACTCGTGAAATGGAATCAAATGCAGCCTTGAGGTCTAAAAAAAAAATGCATATAGGGAGGTTGTAGCATGGGTGGAACTTCTCTCAA
This sequence comes from Hemicordylus capensis, assembly GCF_027244095.1. Classification (NCBI taxonomy): domain Eukaryota; kingdom Metazoa; phylum Chordata; class Lepidosauria; order Squamata; family Cordylidae; genus Hemicordylus; species Hemicordylus capensis. Next base: position 81,736,946 of record NC_069659.1, read on the forward strand.
TTAGATGTTGTAGAATTGGACACTAGTCAATGGTGGATCATCCCTTCCTAAAGCCGGCTTGGTCCTCCAAGAGGAGGTTTGCTTGGTCCAGCCAGTGTCTAAGCTTCCAGTATAGATGTCTGGCATAGAGCTTACTCACTATGCTGTTGGGTCTGTAGTTGCTGGGTCATCCTTCCTGCCTTTTTTGATGAGGTGTGACCAGGTGGCTTTCATAGTAACTTTTATCTTGTCTTTAAGGAGTTGTTTATATTGTCTCTTCTGCTTGAGGTGGTCCTGCGCTGACACTGGTCTTGTGTTGGTTTTACAGGCATGGTAGTTGCTGATGAGTGCTTTTTTTGCATTAAAAAAATTGTTGTCAAACAATGGTTTGGAGTGCCATAGATGCTGTTTTGGACGAGTGTTGGTTTTGCAGGTTAGGTGCTTTTGTAGTTCCTACAATTGATTGGTATAGTACTCTAAAGCTGAGGCAGAGGGTTCTTCTGTAGTCAGGGAGATCAGAATGTGCTAGAAGTGTTCTGAGGTAAGTAATTCAATTATTGTTTTGTCTAGGTGAGTGGTCCATTTGGTGTGGCAAGCTCTTCCTGTTGATAGAATGTGGAGGTGGTATAAGGCCTCAGTGTGGGGCTTCTGGGTGAAGGAGTTTAGTTGTAAAGAGATTGGAAAGTGGCCATTGTACGTACAAAACTATGTACACCTCCGTCTTGCTTGGATTCAGCTTCAATTTGTTAGGAAATGAATACAATTTCCTGATGATACAGATGAAAAGGGGAAGTAGATTTGGATGTCATCAGCATACTGATAACATCCAGCACCAAAACTCCTGATGACCTCACCCAGTGATTTCATGTAGATATTGAAAAGAATTGGTGACTGAATGGAGCCCTGGGGGACTCCATATAACAGCTCTCATTTTGAAGAGCAATAATCACCAAGCTCCACCATCTTGAATCTAACCGAGAGATAGGAGCTAAACCACTGCAAAGCAGTGCCTCCAATCCCTAACTCCCCCAGGAGACCCAGAAGGATACTATGGTCGATGGTATCGAACACCGCCGAGAGATCCAAGAGAATCAACAAAGTCACACTCCCTCTTTCGATTCCTTAGCAAAGGTCATCTATCAGGCTGACCAAGGCTGTCTCAACCCCATAGCCCATTCTAAAGCCAGTTTGAAATGGGTCTAGATAATCAGTTTCCTCCAACACCACCTGGAGCTGGTCAGCCACCATCCTCTCAATCACCTTGCCCAACCAAGGGAGATTGGAGATTGGCCTATAACTATCCATTGCTTAGGGATCCAGGGAAGGCTTCTTAGGAAGAGGTTTAACTACTGCCTCCTTGGAACATGGAGGCACACTACCCTCCCTCAGCAATGCATTTATGATATTAACTAGGCCCCCTCCAACAATCTCTCTGCTAGATCAAAGCAGCCAAGTCAGGCAAGGGTCCAGAGAACAGGTGGTAGGCTGCACCGCCCCGAGCAGCTTCTCCACATCCTCAGGAGTCACAGATTGAAACTGATCCAACCTAACACTGCAAGAGGGATTGCTGGCCACCTCTTTCATAGTCCCTGCAGAAAGAGTGGAGTCCAAGTTGGCCCAGAAACAGGAGATTTTGGCTGCAAAGAACCCACCAAAAGCGTCACAGCGGAGCACCTCCGGGAACTGATTTGAAACAGAAGGAGCAAAAATTATACTCCTCACAACCCGGGATAGCTCTGCCAGACGTGAACTCGTGGATGCAATGCATGCTGACCAAAATCCCTTTTTGGCCGCACACACTGCCACCACATAAGCCTTCAAATTAGTCCTATGCTGCATTGAGTCTGGTAGCCTTTGGCTAGGCAGAGTCATGCAAAATTTGATTCCTTGTCCTTCGAGTGGTGCGTAAATGGGAGTCTGCTTCAGACTGGGTGGACAGCACTGGTGTTGTGCATATAAAGTGTCATCGTCAGGCACTGAGGTCGCTTCCCAGCACTATATGTGCATTGGGATTGTAGGAGAGAAGTTCTGTTAGTTTTACAGTTCAGACAATGGATTTCTGTCCTGGGGTTTCCAATGCTGTGGGGGAAGGTAAATGATAATTAGTAATAGGGAGCAGCGTCTGAAGTGGATTGTCACTGCCATAGCATAATGCTTGTTAGGGGTGTGCAATTCGGATTTTGTTCTGTTTGTTTTGTTCTGTTTTGTGCCCGAATCTGGGTCACCCGAATCACCCTTGATTCGGTTCGGATTTGGATTTAATCCGAATCTGAATCCGAATCGATTCGGGGGGGTAAAAAGGGGCCCAGGGGCAAAATTTTGGGATGGGGTGGTAGTGCCCAATGGGTAGAGTCTACCACCCCAATTTCAGGGGGATTGGGCAAAGTCCTGATTTTTTGTGAATTTTTAAAGTTTTAGTGACTTTGGGGCAGTTCGGGGGCATAGCATGGGATTTGGGCAAAAGGAGTGGGGTGGGGTGGTAGCGCCTAATGAGTGCAGGCTACCACCCCAATTTCAGGGGGATTGGGCAAAGGGCTGATTTTTGGTAAATTTCTGAAAATTTCATGTCTTTGGGGCAGATTGGGGCATATTGGGGCAGAAAGTGGGGGCTGGGGCAGAATAGTGGGGTGGGGTGGTAGTGCCTAATGGGTGCAGGCTACCACCCCAATTTCAGGGGGTTTGGACAAAGGGGTGATTTTTTGAGAATTTTTGAAGTTTTGGTGACTTTGGGGCAGTTTGGGGGCAGAAAGTGGATCTGCCCCAAAAGAGTGGGGTGGGGTGGTAGTGCCTAATGGGTGGAGGCTACCACACCAATTTCAGGGGGATTGGGCAGAGGGCTGATTTTTTGAGAATTTTTGAAGTTTGGGTGTCTTTGGGGCAGATTGGGGGCAGAAAGTGGATCTGCCCCAAAGGAGTGGGGTGGGCTGGTAGATAGTGCCTGATGGCTGGAGGCTACCACCCATCCCCAATTTAAGAGTGATTGGGCAGAGGGGTGAATTATGGTGAATTTATTTGTATGAGGTTTGTCTTCATAAGGTGAAGTGTGCTAAAGTGATTACTTCCTCATATTATTCATAGTAAAGGAAAGTGTGAAAAAGTGAAAGTGGGGTCATGAGAGTTGTTTAATTGAAAAAAATCTCATTTGCTATGATAGAATGAGAATTCACACCTCAGAAAAAACTTAGTTTAGAAAAGACGCCTGAGGGGAGACATGATAGAAGTCTATAAAATCATGCATGGTGTGGAGAAAGTGGATAGAGAGAAATTCTTCTCCCTCTCCCATAACACTAGAACGAGGGGTCATCCCATGAAATTGATTGCCAGGAAATCTAGGACCAACAAATTGAAGTTCTTTTTCACACAACACATAATCAACTTGTGGAATTCTCTGCCACAAGATGTGGTGACAGCCAACAACCTGGATGGCTTTAAGAAGGGGTTGGATAACTCCATGGTGGAGAAGTCTGTCAACGGCTACTAGTCAGAGGACTATAGGCCACCTCCAGCCTCAAAGGCAGTATGCCTCTGAGTACCAGTTGTAGGGGAGTAACAGGAGGACAGAGGGCATGCCCTCAACTCAACTGCCTGTGGCTTCCAGAGGCATCTGGTGGGCCACTGTGCGAAACAGGATGCTGGACTAGATGGGCCTTGGGCCTGATCCAGCAGGGCTGTTCTTATGTTCTTATCCAGGTGAAGCTAAAGATTTGACCCTTCAGAGAAAATCTGCTGGAGGGGAGGACATGCAGCTTATCCCAGTAAACTAACCTGGAGGACACAAAGTACTGCAGCAAAGGGATTCTGCAAGAGTTGCATTTAGCAACTGGAAGAGGAAGGTATCCTAAGAGTATAATAATTACAAGTAAATTCTAATTGGCTACAAGTTTTATGGCTACTAGCGAGATGGGATTTTCACTGGGAGATAAATGGTGTTCTGGAGTAGTCCCAAGATGAGCATTTGAGCAGAGTGTGTGACTCTGTGGATACTGTTTGGACAGCACACTTTTAAGATGCAGCCAAAAAAAGCTCCCAAACTCTTCCACCTGAGTCAACCACATAAAAACACAGTTTATGTAGCAACAAGCTGGGAGAATTAAGAAATCCAGTAATGTGGATATTACTGCACCTAAAAGATCAGCTTGTATATCTCAGCACTACCACTAAAGAAATGTGTGCAGAAAGAGCATTAAACATTTATTCAAGTGGCTGTTTGAAGAAAGCTTGAAGAAATGAAAAGTAAATTGTCAGAGGAAAGAGCAAATTCTAGCTCAGAAAATGAGCCTTTGCTTCTATATCCACAATGAAGTCAACAAGGCAGATTTATGGATGGAATCAGGACCATTATTTGATTCATGTATTAATTATAAGATCTGCACCATGATATAATTGATCTATCCATTTCACCTCCGTACTTGTACCTGTTCCTAAGGATAAGGCTAGCAATATGATTTTCCACTGTCATCCTTGTTCAGCCTGATTCCAAGCAATTGATCACTGCAGGTCTGATTCGTGCTTCTTATTGCATATCCCCCCAAAATGACAAGGAAGCTTCTGGCAGCAGCATCAGGCTGAAGCTGTTTAAGCTTGGAGATCAGTTAGGCTGGGAGTTCCCAACTCTTTAAACAAGTGTACCTTTTCTGTCACTAACTTTCAGCTCAGGAACCACAAATATTTATTTTTTTGTACACACAAACACACACACACACACACACACACACACACATACACACTTTTACATTTTAGTTACTCCAGTCACTGGATCACATCCACACTAAGTTACTCATACGCAATCTGTGGTATTCTATCTAGTAATCTTTTATGTTGTGTTGTTGAGAAGTTTGCCACAGTGGGGATCCTGTAGAGAGTGTGGTTGGTGGACACAGAAAGCAAAAGGGAGAAGAAGGAGAAAGAGAAAATGGAATTGTTGCGAAATAAATCTTTGTTAAATCTACTTAAGTTCTCTCTGTTTGTATAAGGGGAACAGCTATAAAACACAATCTTTTTGAAATGAATGGAATTTCAATGGAAATTACTCAGTGCTAATTTTCTGATGCCTGTCAGTTAAACTGAGGGGAAGGATGTGCTGAGCTTCAGCATGTAGCCAGTCCATCAGGAGGAGGGAAGGAGGGACTTCACCCTCCACTCTCATCTTATGCAAGAGACACATTGGTGAGGACAAGAGCCCTCAGCTCTTGCCTGCAGACTTCCCAGAGGCATCTGGTAGGCCACTATGTGTAACAGGATGCTGGACTAGTTAGACCTTGGGCATGATCCAGCCAGGGCTGTCCTTAGAGAGCCATGGCGGGGTGTAGGGCCTGGGGCAAATCAGCCAGTGCTGTGACAATGCTTCACCTTGGGTCAGAATTCAAGATGACATCTGCGAGGAGGTAGCTGCTCAATAACCTCCTGCCATCACCAACACATATGACAGCAAAACCTACTTATGAAAGTTCATTTTAATTTAAATAAACCCCCAAATGAATAGGGTTCTGAAATAAGGACTTTAATTTATTCCTATTTGTACCATTCAGTCTGCAGCATGTTAATTTCTGCATGAATGGGAACCAACCCAAATGGGCCCCCATTATGTTAAGTTCCCCTTCATTCTAAAAACCAATTCACATTCCTAAAGTCCATTAATGATGTAAGAACTTCCTTTGGCTTGATTCAGCTCACTCAAATGTTCCATTTTGAAGATAGATAGATAGATAGATAGATAGATAGATAGATAGATAGATAGATAGATAGATAGATAACTACATTTTCCACATATATATTTTTATATATACATTTAACATATATATATATATAGAAAATACATATTTTTCTCAAGGCCAGTTCCTCATCAGAGTGAACTCATCTGCAGAATTCCAAATGTCTCCCCATTTATCAGCTTCAAACCTTTCCTCCATTGAGCTTTTGCACTTCTCTCCTTCTTTTCCTTTCCCATTTACCTAGTTGCAGTGATGGGGTGGGGAAGGCTTCTCTGATGCCTTCAGTGCTCCAGCAGCAGCATTCCAGGCACCAAGGAATGCATTGACTGGCAAATGCAGTTTCCCAGGATGCCTGAGTGCTGGGATGCTGCCATTGCAGAGTTCAAGGCACCATGGGGGTAAGAGAGTTGTTTGATTTAAACTTAAAGCTTGAGAGAAATGCTGTTTGGTTCTAATGCAGCTGTGCATTACAAGCTGAACAAATTTGTATTCTGATTTAGGTAAATATGACTTTTGGTGACAGCATGTAGTCCCTGCTAAGAGTTCATGAGCTATCCAAAATGTCTAACTGTGCAATCCAAATACAATTTGAACCACATTGTCCCATAAAACCAGTATAACTATCTTCTGTGGAACAATAGGAATGCTAACCAAGGGATTCTGATCCTTGCTTAGGTAATCTTTTTCTTTTTATTCAGGAAATAAAAAGGATATTAAATTAGGATCACTATAATGCATATTCCATTTCTCATACTGCATGCATGCCACGGCAGATCTCCTCTTTGGAAATTATTATGAAAACCATTGGAGCATCTATTATTTTTATGTTGGCTGGAAATACAGAAAATGCTGAAATAGTGTGATTTCTGATGTAATAATGGGGTGTGTGTGAGAAAGAGAATGCAAACTAATAAATATATACCTGTAAAAAATGTCAATGTATACTTACTTTGTTGTTCTACCAACATGTCAGAAAAAGTGTTTTATCTTTCAAAGGCTTTGCAGTGCGGATGACACAAATAAAGGGGAAGAAAATGGAACATATAATTAAATGTGTTTCTTGTGGAGAAAACATGTGTCAAGGTCCTTTAATTCAAAACAAAACTCTTTTGTTCTTACTAGAGCATGTGTTTTTATGGCAATAAGAATTAAATGTTATCCTCTTTACTTCAAGGCCTATACTCCACTGTATGCAAGATAGTGCTGCACACTCACCTGAGGAGGTGGGCTGGTTGGAGAGGTTGATAGTGTAGAAAAAATGCACATTAGCCCATTCCCTACAAAAGTATGAATAGCTCACTTGCCTTCAAAGTTTAGGTAGGAAAACAACTACCACTCAAGGTGTCAAGGAATTCTCTTGAGGCAGGGCAAATGCAGTGTTGATGGTAACAAAAGAAACCAGACTCAGCAGAACATCTCCCCCCCCCCCGCCCGCACAAGGTGACCAGGGACATAATAACATAGGAAGCTGACTTAAACCGAGCCAGACCATTGGTCCATCTAGCTCAGTATTGTTTACACACAATAACCACTGCCTACTGGCAGCGGCTTTACAATGTTACAGGCAGGAATCTTTCCAAACCCTATTTGGAGATGCCAGGGAATGAACCTGCAATCATGCAGACACTCTTCCCTGAGCTATGGCCCTATCCCATAAGGGGAATAGCTTATAGTGCTGACATGTAGTCAGCCATCCAAATGCAAATCAAGGTGGACCATGCTTAGCAAAAGGTGGCCCTACCCAACCCCAGCACAGTACCTCCAGTGACTGTTGCTGGTGTCTGTTACCTATTGTGAGCCCTTTGGGAACAGGGATCCATCTTATTTATTTATTATTTCTCTGCCTTGAGCCATTTTTGGAAGGGTGGTATAGAAATCTAATAAATAAATAAATAATTCATCCTGGCTACCACAAGATCAGCTCTCCTCCCCAAGGACCTTCTTCTGCTAGGACCTCTCCCCAAGGACCTTCCTCTGCTAGAAATGGCTAGAAATGGCACAGTGTGTGTCATGTTCATACATGGGATTCTGGGACTTGTAGTCCCAGTCAGTTTTCACATTGGATTTAGTCCCGGTCACTTGTGGCCCTGGAAATGAGGTCCTGCCATCACCTCTGTTACACCAATGCTACATTCTCCCACTTCAAGGATTTCCCCCCTGTGTTTCTTGGTGAAGGGGGAAAGGTAAGAAGTGTAGTGGATTGGGCAATTGAACTGGGGCATGAACAGCCCCCCTAATCACTTATGTTAGCCTACTCAGCTTTCAGGGCATTGTTGGTCCAGTTCCATCTCCTGGGTGACCAGGGGAGCTTAATTTTCTGGGTTACACTTTTTGAATGCCCACATTTTATCTTGTTCTGACCACCATGACATTCTTTTCATAAGCACAGTCTCAAGCAGAGATGTATGAAACTTTCCCCTTTATTTCCATGGATATCTCTCCCTTCCTGAATGCAATTTCCATTGGCTTGAAGCTATATCATGCTCCCATTGGGAGCACATCTTTAAGCAGCATAAGCCTCACCAGGGGACCTAGATGTGTGTTATGATTTGAAATTGGCTAAAAGCCACATCATGTTCCCTGCTGGGAAGTACATCACTAAGCCATATAAGCCACATTGGGGATATGCATGTGTATGATGATCTGAAGCTGCTGGGCTTATAGTTACATCAAGCTGCCCACTGGGAAGCATATGGGCTCTGATTTGAAATCTAGAGTCAAAAGGACTCAGCAAGTCCTTGTTCTCTATAATTTTACAGTGCTGCACATGAATGTATACATCTAGTTACATCTTTTTTTCTCATTGAAAACAGTGGTGACATTTTTGAACTGCTGCATATCTAAGACACTTTTCCTGCAAATGTTTGATACACAGTATTTGCATCACAATCTGCAAATCAAAATCAAGATACTCATGACATCTATAATCTCTAGAGATGAAGTAAACAGACTTGTTTTCTTTTTTTAAAATAGTTTTTTTCCCATCAGTCAAATGTATTTAAATTAAAACACTGCCAGCAAAATGAAAAAAAAGAAATCCAGTTCAAATAATAGTATTGATATCAATCCAATTCTGAAGCAAAGCAGAAAGTGGTTTTTTGTTTTTGAACACTCAGGAAGAGTAAAAAGAAGATGCCACAAAGAAAGATGACTGAACTGAACTGAAACTGCTGACTGAAGATCACTTCTTCTGACATGGAACCTCATTGGCTCACTCAGATCAATTCTTGTACAAAAAGTTGCTAAATAAGTTGTTAGTTGTACTTTGATGTCACCAGTACTTACCTAAATCTATGATTTACTTAATGTATCTTCCTGACAGAATGTATGTAATGCAAGAAATAAATCTGCTTGCAAGTAATGCAAGAGTTGTGTTTTTCTTCTGCAGTGGTAATCCTGTGGAATGTACCCCACCTTATGTGATACCTGGAATGCAATTTCTTCTTCTTCTCCCTTCTATGGTAGCTTCCATAGAAGAGAGAATGTGAAATACTGAAGAGATTTTTGAGGAGAGAGATTCTGGAGAGGGAAAACTGAAGACTGGAAAAGGGAAACAACAGAGATGGAATTGACAGAGATGGTAGAGAAATGGACCATTCCAAGGCAACAGGGAGGAAGGGAACAGCAGCCTTCCCCCTCACACAGCATTTATCCAGCAGCAGCATATGAGTCCAGGTTGTAGAGAGACTGAGACTTACATCTGTATTCCAGCTAAGAACTGTTTAACATCAGACAGATCTGGGAAATCCTATTCATCCACCAGTGAATGACTAATTTATTGGACCATCTGCTTCTAATTTTCATTGCTTAGAGCTTAATCTTAAATCATATATTTATATGTATTATTTCTCTTGCTTCCTCCCTCTTTCCCTCTCTTAGTTCTAGAAATTATACTTGGTTATTCTTTACTGCTTTATCATGTTAGCTACTGATTTTCATCTATGTCCTTTGAGAAAATGTGGCATTAGTGGTTGAACGCACCAAACACTAATTTGAGGACCTGTGAGTATTCTCTTGCATCCAGTCTCTTAGAATTTTGGGGTGGGGGTGGGTGAACCCAGGTTCCAGTTTCTCCATAGTACAGAACTAGAGGTTGCTGCTGGGGAAAAGTAAGTTGCTTGTTATATTTACATCTGCATCCCAGATATTTAGCCCATAGTAATCTTGTGCACAACTAGTGCTCTTTTTGTAACACTCCAGGAGCTGGTGTGGCCACACACCCTTGTATGGCAGCACCCCTTGTGTGCTTGGGTGGCCAAGATCCCTTGTGACAAAACGGGATATGACCAAGTTCTGAAAGTGCCCTTTCTGCTGCTCAAAAACATACTCCTTGCTAGGGATTGCAGTGGTGGGGAGGGCCAACCTTGCTGCTGCAATCCCTGGTGAGGAGTTAGTTCCCAGGTGCTGCATTGGGTGATTGAGAAGCATGGGGGCAGGGCAGGGTACTGGTAGGTGCCAGCACTGCATACCATCATGTACCATCACAAATAAAGCCCTGTGCCTAACCAAGATCCCAAGATCAATTTGACTCTTCCCCATATTTCCAGATGGAGAGCTTCTAGGTGATGCATTTTTAAAAACCCAATATGTATGATTTTATTCATATTTCTTCTGGGAAATTATTTTAATTTCTTACTCCTGCTACATGTCTTTTATTCCAAGAGCAAGAGACCATCCAGCTATAGTTCATAAGATTGTAACTCTTCATTGCCCCCACATCAATCAAGACATGAGGCAGGATTTCTTGAAGCTTAAGGGCCACAATGTTATTAATTCAAATCAAATCAATACTGCAGCAGGAATGGCTTCTCCACCTCATGCCCTACAGGGTGAGCACTAATTGCTTCTGAGCCAAGAAACCATCCCTATTCCTAACTCTTGTTGGACAACTACACCCCAGCTCACAGCAGCCCCATGATGTTAAGACTGCTTGTCTTAGCTTCTTCTTCAGCATGAAGCATCACTGCTTCCCAAGTCATGCAGCCTTTAAGGCTGACAATGTCCCAATGTCAAGGAAAACTCCAGGCCAATTATCCTGGGCCATGAAACCTCTAGGGAATGATTGGACCACCCTTTGTGCAAAGCCACATATCTTAGGGTGCCTAACCATCCTTCAGCCCACACTGTACTTGCCATTGTGAACAAGGAGCCTAGCTAACTACCGAGAAGAATGTGAGGTAGGCAAAAAACCACTGCCCATCACTGGCCAATTTGATGAGGAGCTAACATTCCTACCTTGCCTCCCAAAAGGACAACCAGTCAAGACCCAATTGTTTTCCAGGGAGCGAGATCGGATGTCTCTCAAATGCTGTTTGAGCATTTGAAGGGAGAGATGGCTTTGCCCACAAACCCACAGGAACAGTGACAGAAAAGGCACATTACAAGTCATTTTGGGGAGAAAGGACCACAACTTTATTAGAGAATCAAACCAATTGGCTAGTGATAAGAAGAAACTCCACCCATGCTGTGTGGGACTAACCAAGGCTGGAGACAGATCCTTGTCCTTATCGAGCCTTTGGGCAACATATCCTGGCTCAGAGCCTGGAAACAGGGCATGCTATTTCCCACTCATCTTCAGTGACCCACCGAGTCTGGGCCCACACAGCCTTTGAAGTGATGAAGCCCAGGAAGCAGGTATAGGTGCCAATCTCTTCCTTGAGCTCTGAAGGTTCTAAGGACAGGTTAACCACCCACCTGGTTTAAATAGTCCAAGGATGCTTACCATTGAAGAAACCACAACCTAAATCTGTGCAAAGCCCACACTGACTTTGCCCATTGTGAACTAACTAAGCTAATATAGAATACAGAACAGAGTAGGTGAAAAACAACTCACGCAAGGCCAATCAGGTGAGAAGGAAGAATTCATACTCGGCCTCCCAATAGCTGGAGCCCATTCTGCTAGGGATGTGCCTGGACCGGTCCAGAGGCCATTCTAAAGGGTCCTGCCACTTTCCTGCTCTGGGAAATTTTAGTAGTAATTGGGGCGGTAATTGGTACCTCCCTGCTGCTCCCAGGAGTCCTCTGCGTGCGCATACAATGTGCGTACGCTTCACGTCTCTGTGACGTCAGTGCACACAGAGGACTCTTGGGAGCTTGTCATAGTGAAAGCAGGGAAGGGGCGGCAGGGAGGTATCCTGCCGCCCCAATTACTACTAAAATTATGGGCGCCAGAGCAGGAAAGCAGCGGGAGGGGTAAGTAAACCCTCCCCCCGCTCTTAAAGCAACCCCCCACCCCAGTGCCGGACCGCAGCTTGGCAGTTCCGTGCACACCCCTACATTCTGCATCCAAGGTGGGTGGGAGGGAGAGCCAGTCAGACAAAGACTGAGGCTCAGAAGAGCAGGCTGGAAGCATCAGATGCCAAGCTCTGCCCCTCCAAAATATAAACCAATTGCCTCTGCCCCATGCCTTGTTCAGTTAGGGGGTGAGGCAAAATGCTACCCTCCAGCATGAAGCTGGTGGGTGACCACATTCTATCTCTTCTCATCTGAACCTTTCACCAGTCAAATAACCTCACCAGCCTCATGCCTTATCATCAAAGCTTCTCAACCAGGCCTCAGAGGGATTGATCATGGGACAAAATCTCTGGGTGGGGCAGCATCATTCTCTGTAATTTCCAGGTCTTTCTCTAAACAGACAATTTTGCTTCTTAACTCTACAGATTTCATTGTCACACTATTTCCCTCTCTTATGTCACTAATGAAAACTTTGTATGAAACCCACATTTGTCAGTAAGTCCATTGGTTATGTCTTTCTTTCCAAGTGACAAAACATTTAGCTATGTTTGTGCTCGCTTCAGCAGCACATATACTAAATTTAGTTATGTTTCCACAAGTAACTGGGTTAGATTGTGTCTTGAGAATTTTGTTTCCCAAATAAATGTTATTGAGGACTATTTGGGAGGATTCTATATACTTGGCTGTATAGGTGGAACTTCTGGACAGTTTATTAATACGCAAGAATATTTTTTTGAAAACACACTAAACTTTTTTTAAAATGCTCCCTAGTATTGTCCATCAAAAATTTCAGTGTGGATTTTTTTTTAACCTATTCTCCTTGAAGTGCACTTAAAACATTTCCAGTGCATCAACATGTTTTCTTTTGAGGCACCATCAGTTTGAAAATGCTGTAAGAAAGGACATCTGTTCCGTGAATTCTGATTAGGCGGTATGCTGTAAAAGTTTCAAAATGACAGCAATCAAGTGAGGGGAAAATGTATGAGATGGAAAGTATTTTTGAAAATGCACTTTATTCTGGGGGAAAATGGGTTTGGCCAAAAATTAGCCACAGCAGGAATGCCTATGAATAAATTATATAAAATGACTGTTAATGTCAAATACCTCCATTGCCTACAATGATATATTAGAAGTCTGTCTTATTCTGTACATTTATTAACATTTCATGTTTCCATGTAGATGTTTGCTATTTGAAAATGTTGAACTAGACATTTAATAGCTGTGTACTAAGTCAGTGGTTTTTAAACTTTTTTACCTTCAGCAACTCCTTTTCATACTTACTCATCCACTACATATCTTCCTGAGAATTACTGTGAATTGCAGAGCATTCTGGGATATGTTAAGAGGTCTGCATGGAAATGTGTTAACAATCATGCTCCCTAGCTATGCTTTGCTCAAATGGGAAAATTTAGCTCAAATGGGTACAGACCAATCAAAACCAAAATTGCTGCATAGGGATGTCTACAAAACTGGTCTGCCCAGATAACTGGACAAAGAGGCACCTTTTAAAAATGGTGATTCTCTTTATTTCAGGGAGATAGTAACTGGCCCTGTCCAACAGTACCTCCAGTGACTGTTGCTGGTGTCTATCTTATGTTTCTTTAAAGATTTTGAGCCCTTTGGGGAGAGGGATCCTATTCATTCATTCATTCATTCATTCATTCATTCATTCATTCTCTTTGGAATGTTTTGTTGAAAACGGTATATAAATATTTGTTTGTTGTTGTTTTGTTCAAATCTGAACCGGATTCAAACCAGACCAGGCATGTTTGGTTTTGTCACCCCTCAAACATGGCCTGGTTTGGTTTGAACTAGAACTGGTTTGGGCTCAGTTCAAGGGCGGGGAAGTGGTTCAATTGTTAGTTAAAACAACAACAACTTACTGCCTGGCAAGGGCAGAGGTGGCCTTCAGGGCATGCTGCAGAGGCTGCAGGGTTGGGTGTCTCTGGCGTCTTTCCCTCGCTCTGCCAGCCTCCCCACAGTCTCCTACAGGCTGCTTTGGCCTATTTTGGGGCCGTAAGTGCATGGTTGCCATTTTCGGAGAGACTAAGGAGAGGCCCAAAATGGGCTGGAGCAGTCCATGGGAGACTGTGGGGAGGCCTGCAGGGAGAGGGGGAGATGCCAGAACCCCCTCTTTGGCTGCTGCAGCAACCCCCAAAGTCCACTGCTGCCCTCACCAGGCGGAGGTTATTTAAAAAACCACCCTAAAATTGAATCACCCTCACACTTGAACTGGCCCTTAATGGCATGAATAGCCATTTTGGAGGCCGCCGAGCATGCCCAATGGGCCTCTGCATGGCTGGGTCACGTGTTGGCGACACTGTTCCAACTGCATAGGTGTGCTGGAGTGCCTCACATTTCTAAAGGGCTGCTGGGCCAGGCGGTCAGGCCCAGTGGCCACTCCTGCTCCTCCACGTCACCACCATTGGGGTGGAGGACCCCTGCTTGGCTCACCCCCACACACCCCACACCCAGCCATGCTCATGGCAGCTAGAATTATTGAGTATTTCAGCACCACGGTTCAGAGCACTGGGGCAGCGGCGAGGCGGGCACGGGGTGGTGTGGTGGCAGGAGTCCCTCCTGGGCCTTTGGAGGCCGCCCTGGACCTTGAAAGCCATAGACCGGGGCCCCATGATCTTAGAATAAGAATGCCTCCGGTCTGACTACAAAGTGCTGGGAAGAAACCATGGGGAAGAACTATATCCCTAAATTCCTGCTGGTTACCTATAAAGCCCTCAACAGCTTGGCCTTTAGTAGGACCCTGAAGATGTACCTGTTTTCCAAGGCTTTCAATTGAATTTTAAATTTTAATTTTTTTTATTTATTGAGATTTTTATCTGTTCTACACATCTTAACTGTTTTATATTGTTTTTATATTATATTTTAAATTGTACACCACCTGGAGATTTCTATATCAGGCAGTATAGAAATTCAATCAATCAATCAATCAATATTATTATATTCCACAGTACTAGTATTGGGCGATGGCTTTCTCCTGCTTGTGGGCTTCCCAGAAGCATCTGGTTGTCCACTATGGGGAACAGGAAGCTGATCCAGAAGGGCTTTTCTTATGTGCTTACATTCTAATCAGGGAACCAGTTGAATCAATCAGTGATTGTATGTCCAGCCTTGGGGTGTGAGGGGAGTGTGGTTCACCAAAGCCTCCCCACTACCCTCAAAAGAAGGCATCAGCACAGTCAGCTACTTGTGGGTGTTTAGTGAAGCCTCTTGCTCTGCTATTTTAGGGCTGGATTTGAGGATAAAGATGGGGGGAGATGGAGTGGAGTAGCTAGGTAGCTGAGATGGATTTGAAGGGGGAGATGGAGTGGGGTAGCTAGGGGCCCTTTGCAGATTTGCCAAGGCTGCAACTTCTTTGGATCCTCTCTAAGAAGGAAACTCTAGTTGAGCTGAGTGACACTCCCCACCGCCAATATTGCCCAAGGCTGAACAAATGCTTAAAATGGGGTTGTATTTTTTTAAAACAACCAAGAAAACAACTCAACAAAAATATGAGCTTCTGTTTCAAAGCAGGATTATCTTTGTAGCTGCCAAAGAGCAAGAGAGGTTTCAAAATGCCGGAGAGAAGGACAGAGAGCATAAGGGTGAGTGAGTTTTGGAAGCGGCAGCTTCCATCCGAATGCCTCTGAAGAGGCTGTGCTGCTGATTGCCAAGTCAGCACCATAGACCTCAGTACTTTTACCAAGGTCACCTGTGATCCATGCATGTTGCACAGGGCAATGTGCCTCTTTTCAGCTGATGAGTCCTCCACCACTGCAGTGACCTAGAGCTCTGGATTTACTTATATAACCAGTATAGTAAAACAGGTTTTTTAAAAACCATAAGCTGAGCCTATGAACAATTAGGGAAGGAATAAATATTTTTGATTGGAGGGTGTAACTAACCTGAACTACTATAGAATTATTATTCTGGCAGTTCTAATTGTTTACACTGTTTTGTTCTGGCAGTTCTAATTGTTTTACACCGTTTTGTTTTTTACTTTGCTGTCTTTGCATAAAAATTAATTCAGATTACAACAGCAGAACAAGTATTCAGTTATGAAAATCAGCCAAACTCAAATATTTCATTTGTATACAGTATTCTTATCCAAGACTATTAAAATAGCAAGGGGGGGGGGACTTGCAGCAACTTAATGTTCTCTTTATTCTATACAAAGTGGTTCTTAAATGGAAAATACTCAGACTTTGTGAATTTTCATTAATCAATAGCTGCTCTTTCCAAAGCAAAACTGATTGGCCTATTATCCTGTTCCTGAGGGTATGCAAGAGAGAAGGATATTAAATCAAATGAAAAATACCTATTTTACCCAGAGAATAAAACAAAACCAAGCAGCAGTTAAATCTGCTGTTGTATATGACACAATGCTAAAAAAACAAAAACCATTTTTCAATGCAGACTGTTAAAACAATAGTACTGAAAAATTGCTGCACACAGGAAATAAGAGTCATGGAAAATATAATGCTTTCTTTTCAAAAGCAAATGAATGTGTAGCACACATGTGAGAGATTCCATGTGAGAGATGAACAGAGCCACTGAGAATGTTGCCTGAATTTTAGTTACAGGATCTTTGTCACACTGAAAGCCTTGGGATACTATCTACCATGTCCACCTAGCAACGACATGACCACTTATATCCAGTCCATTCTGATTGAACAGGTATGAGATAAAGTAATTGCTAGTTCTCTGCACCAGGCACGCAGCTCCTAATGTAAATAAAAATATAACCATAAGCATATTTTAAATTTCCTTTTTCAGCGAGATAATGTATCAGGACTGAAGTATATCTGTCTTATCTGCTGTTGACAGGAGTGGGTGAAGAAACAGATAGACAGTTGGGCGTAAGGAAACTTACACTGAGGTTATGTGGTACTGCAATCTGCATTATGTCCCATATTTCCATTTTGCTAGGTGATCTGCTTTGCTCTCTTTGTACCTGAGAAAGGAGGAGTAACAGGTGAAATGGTTACTGAAAGCGATGAAATATAAAAACCTGTTAAAAAATAATGCTGATTTTTTTTAAAAAAGGATTGAGCAACCATGCAGTCTATTGTTAAGATAATTTTGTCTCATTTATCAACCATTTAGTTCTGGCTGTCAGAAATCATCCTGGTTTAAATAGAAGCCCCAAATAGTCATATGAATTGGCCTTTAGTTATGTGAACATGGGAAGATGAGGGTGGGAAGACTCTGGCTAACCAAGACCCCATACTGACATGCTTGTTGGTCTTGCTCCTGGGCACTCCCCATTCAATGCTCTATTGACAGTTGTGAACATGGGGGAACATCCTCCATGTTACTTAGAACTACATGTTACTTTCCTACTGCTTCCACTCTCCCTCTTCAATGAATGCAGCCCAGTGAATGCCGGGACAGTGAATAGGGCTCTTGTGAACCAGACATCTGAGGTAATGCCAGGATTGGCTGTGTGAGTGTTCAATGACAGCTCTTGAATATGACTCATTGTGAGGCACACTGGGACAAAAACAGTGGCTTTCAACAACCTCCTGCTCTCTTTAGGCCACTCTTGGAATACTTTCTTAAATACCAAATCAAACAAAACCAAAACACACTATACAAGGGCTGTCTTTCTGCCAAAAAGAGCATTAGCCACTAGGGATCACCATCACTAGTAAGTCATACTTTATTCTCAAGGAAAAGCAGGACATACAGGATTTTACATTTCCCCAGGACAGTAACAAAGAAATGTACTTCAGCTCAGTGCAGTTTGGCCGCCCTGGGCCAAATTGGGAGGGGCAGTATAAAAATGCAATAAAATAATAATAAAAAATAAGAAGAAGAACACTTAAGGATGCTTAAGCCAAAGAAGAAGCCAAAAGGAAAATATGAAGAGGAGAATCGGAGGTCTGTTTTCTCTGACTTAGGCAGTCACCTAGAGTGCAAATTCTTGGGAGACAGAGCCCAGGCACTGCTGACGCTGCTACCTAAAGACTTTTGGGGGTGGGGATGTAGTGAGCACTGCACTGCCCCACACGACATTGCAACCAAGCCTGCCCATGGGCTGACGAGCCATACCAAAACCCTGCTCTGGATCTTGCCAAGGCTGTGTGTGACTGATTCACGAGTCACACGGCAAAGCACCCATGGGGACTCAAACAGCACTGCTAAAAGGGTGCAGCTGCAGCCAAGCTTGCCCACCTGCTCGCTGGCCAGCAGCATATTTACCCCTGCTAACTGGGCAAAGAGGGACCTTTTTAACATGGTGATTCTATTTATTTACTGGGGGAGAGTAACTGGCCCTATCCACCCCCAGCATGGTACCACTAGAGACTGTTGCTGGTTTCTATCTTATGTCGTGCGATTGTGAATTATCTTGTTTGTTTGTTTCATTCATTCATTCATTCATTCATTTTATATGTAAACCGCTTTGGAAATATTTGTTGAAAAGTGGTATATAAATATTTGTTGTTGTTGTTGTTGTTTAATAAAAAAGGGAATCCCAAGTCAAAAAAGAACAGGCTAATAATAACACAATTCTACTAAATTTTCATCATGTAAACCTCAGCCTGGGACAGATAAGTAAACCCTCTGTCATTTTGAGCAAATTAATTCCAACATGAATAATAAAATGAACATAAATACATGTACACTAGGAAATAAATGACAGAACTTCAAAACAGGTGTTGTTGAAGTGCTTTTGGCTCCCCCCCCCCCGAATATATGGCACATGAAATATCTCATATTTTATTTATTGTGTATTCCCTGCCTTCAGACACTTAAAGTTGGTAACTTGTTACAACCAATCAGACAAATGCATTTTTATGATACACACCAATGTTGATAACATTATATTACCTGAACAGCCTCTGATCCTCAGCAGAGAAAGCTTTCACATCAGTAATTAGCATAAAAATGAACTGGAGATGCTTCCACGGATTCTATTTCATCTGAGGTTTCTTAGTGGGCCATTGCCTCATCAGCTTTCATTTAAACCTCTTGCTTGGTGGAAGTGGTACTCATGAATAGTCATAGTCATGTCAGGTAGACAGTGCATCACCTGGAGAATTTCTGGCAGAATGGCATAAATCAAATTTAGACATCTTGAGCCTTTCATGAAGTAGCTGCATTACATTTTTTGCAAAGTATCATCACCTTCCTTTACACTCTGTGCTTCCAACTGTCTTCTTCAATTTCTTGTCTCAAGTGTGACTTCAATATCCACATTATACAGGAACACTAGTGCCTGTATTGTTAAGATGAGATGAGATGTCAAAACTGGATTCTACCATTATAAGTCCTGAAAAATCTATCAGTCATAAAATCCAACCTATCTGTTCAATCCTCCAAACATTTGTCAAGGAGCAACTAGGCAACAAGCACCACTACTTTGCCAAAGTTGGTTCAGGTCCATTGGCAAATAACTACTGTATGTCCCAATAATTTAAATGTAGAGAAGCAGTTTTTCACATGTAAGTAACCTGTTTGGTCAAGGGTATTCTGTCTTACTCTTTTTTAATCCTCATCTTGGCAAACCCATCCGGGCTCCTACTAATCATCACAACCCCCCTGCCCCCGGTAAGTACACTAGACTAGTACATAAAGACAACAGTTTAAACATTTTTATTCTACATTTGAACGAAGACCACTTCTGTGCCCATAGCTTTCATGTGGTGGTAGTGGCAGAAGAGTTACTCTCTCAGGACAATCCAGGCTGGGAAGCGCCCATGAGGTCCCCCTGAAGCCTGGAGCCTGGTCCATGTTGGTAAGCTGATATGGGAAGCTGATTTCAGTGCTGTGCTGTCATGTCACAGAGAGAAAGTGAAGCAAGTATCATCTGCCAGTTCTAAAGACTGAGGAAAGTTTATGTGGGAGGAGATTATTATGTAGATCCCTCCTGTAAAAAAGGCCACCATTTAGAGTTTAAAATCTTAGATTTCAGCAGAAAATAATTGTTTGTCATTTCTATATTTCCCCAAATATGAACCTTTTTCATAATCTGAGCTCCTCTTTTTTCCCATGTCATTTTCACCATAAATTTACCTTACATAATGCTCTGGAAGCTCTGCAATGCAAGAGAGATATTTGTCCACTTTTTAAATGTAATAATAGTCTTTAGCACAGGTTTTGTCACACGTATTTTCTCAGCATGTATATGTAGTTTTCAACTTAGAGAAAATTAGCACAATATATATCTGCCATCTGTGGCTAAATGTAATATGGATTCCTCAAATCCTTTTTTAAAAAAAACCCCTAACTTTTATTTGTTTCTTTTTTAAAGACACTATTTCTAAAGATAATTTATTTCATATAATTTACTTTGTTTGGAGCTCTTCTTCAGGTTCTTCCAATGAACACAATTTTGAAGTTGCTTTGAAGGTCAGATACTCTGTGTAGACACTAGTTTTATTTTATATTAAAACTATTTGTAAGGTTGACAGATGCATGCTGACCTTCAAGAAGCTGCACAAAAATAATGTTAGCACTCCTTTGTTGTCCTTAGGCTGCCCAGAGGGCAACACAGTAAATCTTCCAGATCCACTCAGACATAAAGATTGGTCCACACTTCCAAATCTCACATTTGTTCTAAAAAGCAACTTGCATCTCTATTCCTCCTAATTTTCTTTTTGAGGAAAAAAGTGATTAACATGCTTAACTCACAACTAAATGTGCCATACCACTTGCCTTATTTATTAAGCTTATATGTATTGCATAGGAAAGTTTGTGAAACACCAACATTTATTGCAAAATTGTAATGGTATTGACTGAATAAAGAGCGGAGAACAAACTTCTAGCAAGTTTGGAGTGTACAGAAGTCAGAGGAGAATGTTATTGCAGTTTGCAATAGGGGTGCAATACTATATCAGGGCTGTACAACTTTGTCCCTCCAGATGTTTTTGGACTACAACTCCCAGCATCCCCAGCCACAGTGGTCACTATTCAGGCATCGTCTTCCCCATAGTGAATTTTGGTTGACTATCTCAAAATCTCTATCATAAATGAAGGAAGTCAGCACAGAACTTCAAAGACTAAAATGCATTTAAAGCTTATTCGAACTATTAACATGGCTAAGGGGAACTGTGTGAAATAGGATGTTGAACTAGGTGAGCCTTGGGGCTGATCCAGCGGGGCTGTTCTTCTGTTCTTCTGTCTTAATTGTTTTAAGATTTTTATTTTCTGTGTTTTAACTTGTTTTATGTTGTTGTAAACCTGTTGTAAAAGTTTGGGGCGGTGTACAAATTTGATAAACTAACTAACTAACTAACTAACTAACTAACTAACTAACTAAAGGATTTTCATAATATAAATATTATTTTGGGGAGAGTCATCCTGTATAAGAGGAAGGGATATCTATCAAATGAAAAATACTAGCATCTTGCTCAATTAATTTCCAAATGTCTTTCAATAATTTCTGGATAATTTCTAGTTAAATTATTTTCAAATGGATAGCACAATAATATAATTTCAAATTTGGACAATATATGCCCCATTTATACTTAGGAAGAGAAATGTATTGATATAAACATTAGGGAGGTACTTGAATTGATTTTTTCAATTCAATTTGTCCCCAAATCGAAATACGCCTGATTTGTTTTATGTCCAAATCTTTCCCCCCGAATCACCCCAGATTCAATTTGGATTTGATTTGATTCAGATTCAGACCATTTTTAAAGGCCCTGGGGCACCAAATTTGGGTGGTGGGTCCCCATGGGTGACACCTACCACCAAAATTTCAAGGCAGTGGGGCACTTGGTTGATTTTTAAAGATTTTATTTTAATTTTTACTGAGTTTGTATATTTCCACCATAGGAAATAGTGGGGATTCAAGAGTTGACAGTTGGCACTGTCCAATGACTATCAACATGAATAGATGGAATGAAGGTGTGAAATGAATCCTCATAGGGATTCATTGAGGAAAAGTTATTATGCACCAAAGAATCCAAATACTTGAAAAATAGTCACTACATGTTTTGTTCCTTAACCCCACTTCTACAAGGGCTAGAGCTTAGCTGTTTTGTTTGTTTGTTTGTTTTTTAAATGAAAGCTGGGAATCTGGGGAAAATGATAGCATTAATCTTAATATTGAAGCTATTCAAATCAAATTGTACCAGATTCGATTTGGACCTGCATCTAGCCAATGGACGACAGAGGCTATTTGTTCTGTCTCTAAATGACCCAAATCAGCTAGATTTGGATACAAAACTGATTTGTATCTGAATCAATTCATGCATCCCTAATAAACACCTCTAAACTTAGAAAAACTTGCAGATCAATCCTACACTAATGCAGACTGAAAGCTACTCCTGGGCCACAGGGGTATGCTTGAAGACTTCCAGAAGGGGTCAAAAAAGTGTGGGGAGCATGTATTGGATGCTTTACATGTATCCTTCCAAGTGGAAGTTGGAATGAGCATAACCATTGTCAGGAGCACCACTGAAATGGAAGTGAGAAATGGTCTGACGTAGTGTTCTCTTTTAATTAAAACTTCTTTACTCATATTCCATAAGAAATTATTTTAATATTTTATTCTGTCATTAAATTCAGATATAACATGAAAGATGCAAACATGGAGAGGAGAGCTGGTCTTGTGGTAGCAAGCATGACTTGTCCCCATAGCTAAGCAGGGTCTGCCCTGGTTGCATCTGAATGGGAGACTTGTGTGAGCACTGCAAGACATTCCCCTCAGGGGATGAAGCTGCTCTGGGAAGAGCAGAAGGTTTCAAGTTCCCTCCCCGGCAGCATCTCCAAGATAGGACAAGATTTTTTTTTCAATAGGACAAGATTTTTTTATTGAACCAACAAACTACCAAAGCATACAGTAAGTTGCCAAAGCACAATTATATACATAGTGGTTGTTTACACACAAGGATTTGGAAACCAACAGGGTTATGAAGTATATGCAAGCAGTACTGTAACTCGGGGATGGAGGCTGAGAGATATTCCTGCCTACAACCTTGGAGAAGCTGCTGCCAGTCTGTGAAGACAATACTGAGCTAGATAGACCAATGGTCTGACTCAGTATATGGCAGTTTCCTGTTTCCTATGCATAGTTTATATTGCTGTGGAATATTTTCCAATGCCAAAATACTAGTAGCACTAAAACAGTTCATTAATATATCAAGATTACCCTTGTGCATTATCTCAGTAACTAATTAATTCCACAAATAAAGATCATGGGCATGATATGAAATAAATATTTTAGAAGATCATTTTTATTAAGTTGAAGTGTTATATTACTCAATATTACTTTTTGAAGTGTTATTATTATTTCTTTAAACACTGAAGTGAGATTACATTAAAGGAATTCTGTAACCTAAAACAGAGTTTTGATAGTCCATTGGAAAATTAAGACACAGATTTAGCCCAGGACAAGATAAAGATAAAATCTGGTCAGTCACCTATGTGGTGAAGAAGGGACCGCATGAAGTGGCTGAGACTGAATCTATCCCTCATTTATATTCCTATATCCTGAACAGCCACCCCAAGTCTAGCTATGCTGCTTCATCGTGGCAGGGGAGTGTTCTTGGAAGGGATGAGCACAGTATGCCGGGAGGTATACTCCCATTAGGGTCACCCAAAGTACAAAGGTCATCCTAGCTGCCCAGCTAAAGCAAGCAGGCACCTATATTGGGCAGCAGCAATATAGGAAGGTGCTGGAGGTGGACGATCACTTCAGTGACAATGACAAAGGCAT
Source organism: Hemicordylus capensis (assembly GCF_027244095.1). Classification (NCBI taxonomy): domain Eukaryota; kingdom Metazoa; phylum Chordata; class Lepidosauria; order Squamata; family Cordylidae; genus Hemicordylus; species Hemicordylus capensis. The sequence continues at coordinate 81,760,538 of NC_069659.1, forward strand.
TATTTCATACTGCATGGGAGAAGGCAATGGTAAACCACTCCTGTATTTTACCAAGAAAACCACATGGAAATGCAAAATGGAATGATTGTCGGAAGTGCCGGAAGATGTGCCCCTCAGGTCGGATGGTACTCAACATGCTACTGAGGAAGAGCTGAGGATCTCTCAGAGTACCAATGGTGTTTATGTCACAGTTAGACTAAAGCCTTTTGGATGTCTAGGAAAAGAAAATCTGAAACTGCAAAGACAGAATTACAATGGGAGCGTGGAACTCAAGAATCATGAAGATGGGAAAGCTTGACACAGTGAAAGATGAAATGAATTGACTACAGATTGACATCTTGGGCATCAGTGAATTAAAATGGACTGGAATGGGACATTTTTAATCAGAAAATCATACGAAGAGGAAGTTGATGAGTTTTATGCTCAAGTCCAGTCTAAAATTGACAGAACATGTAAGCAAGATGTGATGCTGGTGGTTGGAGACTGGAATGCCAAAGTGGGAAAAGGTAAGGAGGAAAACACAGTCAGCCTATATGGCCTAGGAAACAGAAATGAAGCAGAAGAATGACTTATTAATTTCTGCCAAGCCAATGATCTCTTCATTGCTAACACATTCTTCAAACAACCGAAGTGGCTCCTATACACATACACAACACCAGATGGAGTACACAGAAATCAAATTGATTACATTATTGGTGCAAGGAGGTGGAAGAGCTCAGTTATAACAGCAAAGACATGGCCGGGGGCCGATTGTGGAACCCATCACGGACTGCTCATGTGCAAGTTCCTTTTCTGCTTTAGTTCCTTTTCTGCTTTAGTTCAAGCTAAAGCAGAAAAACAAAGCTATCCAGCTTCCACCATGTGATCTTGAGAATGTACCCACCATTTTCAAGGAGAACATCAGGAACCGCTTTGAAGTTCTGAACCTCATTGATAGGGACCCATAGGAACTGTGGTATGAAATTAAAGACGTTGTTAAGGACAGATGTGAAAAGAGACTGCCAAAGACCAAGAAACAGAAGAAAGCAAAATGGATGAGAGAACAGATGGTAGAAATTGCCCAGAAGAGGAGAGAAGCCAAAGTCAAGAAAGATAAAGACCTCAGGAAGGAACTTAATTGGGAATTTCAGAAAGCTGTTAGAAAAGACAAGGAGCAGTATTACAATGACATCTGTAAAGACCTTGAGAATGGAAATAGACACAGAAAAACAAGCCAGGTTTTCAAAAAGATTCTGAACTCAGAGGGAGTTTCCAACCTCGAATTGGTATGTTAAGGGATAGGAACATAGGAACATAGGAAACTGCCATCTACTGAGTCAGACCATTGGTCTATCTAGCTCAGTATTGTCTTCACAGACTGGCACCAGCTTCTCCAAGGTTGCAGGCAGGAGTCTCTCTCAGCCCTATCTTGGAGAAGCCAGAGAGGGAACTTGAAACCTTCTGCTCTTCCCAGAGCGGCTTCATCCCCTGAGGGGAATATCTTACAGTGCTCACACATCAAGTCTCCCATTCAGATTCAACCAGGGCAGACTCTGCTTAGCAATGGGGACAAGTCATGCTTGCTACCACAAGACCAACTCTCCTCTCCAAACCAGCTCTCCTCTCCAGACCAGCTCTCCTCTCCGAAGGACAGATAGTAACTGATTCAGAGAAGATCAAACAGAGATGGAAGGAGTATACTGAAAATCTGTACAGCAGAGACATCAAATTCCAAGATGCTCTAGAACAGGGATTCTCAACGTTGTGTGCCCAGATGTTATTGGACTTCAACTCCCATAAGGCCCAGTCCCAGTGTCCTTTGGTTGGGAATTATTATTATTATTATTATTATTATTATTATTATTATTATTATTATTAATTCGCTTGTTACCGCCCTTCCAAAAATGGCTCAGGGCGGTTTACAAAGAGAAACAACAAACAAATAAGATGGCTCCCTGTCCCCAAAGGGCTCACATTCTAAAAAGAAACATAAGACACACCAGCAGCAGTCACTGGAAGTACATTATTATGGGAGTTGAAGTCCAATAACATCTGGAGACCCAACATTGAGAATCCATGCTCTAGAAGATATTCCCTACTTGCAAGAACCTTGCAAGAAATATGGCAGGCAACAGAAGAAGAATCAATTAAGGCTCTAACCAAACTATGCCAGCAAATTTGGAGAACGACACAGTGGACAACAGATTGGAAGAGTCTACATACCCAAACTAGTCTACATACCCAAACTAAAGAAAGGAGACTCAACCGATTGTGTAAGCCATCACACAATATCCTTAATTTCACATGCTAGCAAAATAATGCTCATGATCATCCATCGCAGATTAGAGACCTATGTGGAAAGGGAAATGCCAGATGTTCAAGCTGGTTTCAAAAAAGGCTGAGGAACAAGAGACATCATTGCTGATGCACGCTGGATGATTGAGAAAGCCATAGAATACCAGAAAGAAGTCAATATGTGCTTTTTTGACTACAGAAAAGCCTTCAATTGCATTGACCATGTCAAGTTGTGGAATATCTTTAGGAAAATGGGCATCCCAGAACATCTTATTGTTCCCTTGAGAAACCTATACACAGGGCAGGAAGCTGCAGTCCAGACAGAATATGGTGAAACAGACTGCTTCCAGATCGGCAACGATTAAGACAAGGCTGTATACTTTATCCTTCTTTATTCCATTTTTATGCTGAACATATACTGAGAGAAACTGAATTGGAAGAAGATGAGCCTGGTTTTAAAGTTGGAGGAAGAAATATCAATAATCTGCACTACTCTGATGACACCATTCTGATAAACTGAGAATGTGGATGATCCGCAAGCTCTAGTAATGAAAGTCAAGGAGCACAGTGAAAAAATGGGACTACAGTTAAATGTAAAGAAGACTAAACTAATGACAACAGGTACAGAAACCAGCCTCAGAATTGACAATAAAGTCATTGAAGTTGTGGATAGCTTTTGCCTTTTAGGCTCAACCATCAACAGTAAAGGATCCAGCAGTCAAGAAATACGCTGCAGACTGGCACTTGGTAGGGTTGCAATGAAGGCGTTGGAAAGGATATTTAGATTCTGTGGCATGTATACATCTACAAATATTAGAATCGTTCAGACAATGGTTTCCCCCGTGACACTCTATGGATGTGATAGCTGAACTTTGAAGAAGCAAGATAGAAAAAGCATAGACGCTTTTGAACTTTGGTGTTGGAGAAGACTTTTGAGGATACCATGGACAGCCAGGAAAAAAAACCCAAATGGATCACAGAAGAAATCAATCCAGTATTTTGACTCAAGGCACAAATGACCGGGCTCAAACTATCATACTTTGGACACATTATGCAAAGACCCAGCTCTTTTGAGAAGTCTATGATGCTGGGGATCATTGAAGGAAATAGAAGAAGAGGGCGACCAGCAGCAAGGTCGATGGACTTGATCACGACAGCAATGAATGCACCACTGAGAGACCTTAAAGGCCAAGCTGAAGACAGATCATCCTGGAGAGAATCTATCTATGTGGTCGCTAAGAGTCGACACTGACTTGACGGCACTTAATCAATCAATCAATCAAATCCTGAACAGTTGATTGAGAGGATTATAACTTTTCTTGAAAGAGTTCCATATGTACAACCCTAGTGGCAGATCTAGTAAGCAATGATGTATGCAGGATGCTTTGTTCATGGGTTTCTTATACCAGCTGTAGTATTTAGTCAGGCTGGATTTGCCAGCCCCATTTCTACAGCTCCCACATGCCTACATGGGGATTGATCATCCAAAGCCAGTCTAGATGCATATGCAGTAATTATTTATTATTTATGTATTAATTAGATTTGTACACTGCCCCTAACTTTCATCTCTGGGCAGTTAACAATAACATAAAAACAAGTTAAAAATATACACAGAAACTTAAAACAATTTAGATAATTTAAAATCAAACACAGATTAAAAACTAAAAACTTAAAAAGCTGAAAAGGCGTAAGTGAAGAGGTGGGTTTCCAAATGCTTTTTAAAAATTGTCAGAATTTGAAAGAATTGTATTTCTGTAGGGAGCACATTCCACAATCTTGGGGCAGTAACCGAGAAGGCCCAGCTGCATGTGGCCACCAGCCGAGCTGGCAGCAACTGGAGACAGAGCTCTACAGATGACCTTAGTTGGCAGTGGGGCTCATAATCAACCATCATATGGTTGATTGCCTGATCTTTTTCCAGGGAACTAAGTGTGCATTTCTGTCCTATGTGCAAAGTCTTCTATGAGGACCAGCTTCATTCTTGTGGACATGCTGGGATCCAGGGCTAGCATGTTGGGTGGGTGGGGATGGAAGATGCGCTCCATGCATGCAATAATACAATTGCTTATTCTGCTTATATTCTGAGCTCAGACTAATTTTTATAAATTATTTATCTATACATCTTTCCCATGCTATTCTTACTTTAATATTTAGATGTAGAAGTCACAGTTTCAGAGTTTAAACCCACAGATTCTGGCCTGTATATTGGATAGTGAGCTGTGGTTCCAGGAGGAACCCATGCTCACAGCTTCCAAGCCACTCACTAGGAGCTTTCCCAGACAGCAGGCTGTACCACAGGTTCACTGTTAATAAATGGATTTTCTTTTACCACACACATAAATTGGGCTAGGCTCTAACATGCAATTAAAAACCCGAATCATGTGTGATGTGCTCCCCAATATCTCAAAAGGACTTCAGCATGAATTTGGCTGATGTGCGAATGCTCACCCTCCATTCTGAGCTAAAAGCCCCATCTGCAAATGCTGCAGCCCATCAGCAGTGGCAGGGACTCATGCCACTGATGCATTGTGTCATTGCAGCTGTGGCCTGCTGTCATTGGGAATGATGGGAGTGGATTGTAGCTACAATGATGCACTGTGCTGGTGACACAGAGAAGTTCCTACCATTGCTGTCAGTGCCAGTGGTGCCCATCGGCTTGGGAACAGCAAGTGTGGATTCCTCTTGGATCCATGACTTGCTGTACAGTACATACACCATGATATTTATTACACTTGCAGATAAATCAGCACTCTAAACAAGATGGTAAAAACTTAATGGTGGGTTTCACTGGACTTGCTTGTCTTGTTAAGTTTCATGTAATGTATAATACAGATTCTTAAGTTAAACATTTTAACAGAGACATCTTCAGGTGCTATAGTGAGGGATAAGCAACTCATTAATTTTCTTTCCCTTTATCTCTGTCAGCTGTTTGCTTTAAGGGCTAAACATATCTCCTTAAGAAAGTGCTACAGGGTTAAGTGCTAAAGCCTTCAATGGATTTAATCAGTCATTCATGCACAAAATTCACGACAACACAGGCACTGGGGAATGTGCCCAGTCCCTGTAACATGGCCAATGGAACTAGCCTTGGAACATTTGGATTGCTCCATTTCCTTAATTAGTTCTCTTAGTGCTCCCTCTAGTAAAAAAAAAAAATCATTTCAGCTGCCTTGGGAAAGTCTTGGAAGTGTGCTAGATGATGCATCAGTAAAAATCACACTTTTCAGATTTAATTAGAAAACACAGAATAAAACAGACAATGTGGGAGAGAAAATGCTGACTATAAATATTGTACAACTGAAAGTGACTTTCAGACCTCATCACTATACTGAAAGTCTAGCTTTTCAGATGTAAAAGGTTTTTCTAGAGTCTTCTCATCCAAGCGTTCATCATTGGATTTGGGCTGTACTTACTCTTCACTTATTTCAAGTTTCAGGGTAAAAGTAGTTCTTTGGGAAATGCAAGATTTCACCTGCCAAAACAACGTTATTATGGGAATGCCCATCTCTCAAAGTCATTCACTACCAATTTTCTCCCAATCTGCTGCTGCTTTATGGTCCAGCTTGTTTGCCTCGGCTCCTTTGATGGAGCATGAGGCAGTTGGTAGGAGCTCAGGCCAGGAGGGGGTGGGGACTGGAAGGCAGTTAGCCTTCAACATGCCCCCTCTCTCAGTCTGGTTGAGAGAACAATTGGATGTTCACTCCAGGCTGTTCTTCTTCTTCTAGGTGGTGGCAGCTTTTGCGGCATTGGATGCCTTGGCCAGCTTCAACTGGGCGGCAGGCTCTTTGGATGCAGCAAGGGTCCTGCTGGAGTCCCCGGTTTCTGGGATACTGGGTGGAAACATGGTCTGGCTGGGGCGGCTGTTTTGGTGGCAGTCTGTGGGACCCAGAGGCCCCAGAAGCAACACCCAACAGGGCTTATCATGGGGCCAGTAGGCCCAGGTGTGGGGCTTTGGAGCAGTTTCTCCTTCCCCACCCATTCGATGCTGGTCTGGTGGGTCTTGAAATGTAGAGGTCATTTGCGCATGAGCGGCAGCCATTTTATTTATTTATTTATTTATAAATTGTCACCAAAAAAAATGGCTGCCGTGCATGTGCAAATGGCCTCTGCAAGGCCCTAGGCAATGCCAGGCCTCACAGAGGCCATTTGCGCATGTGCGGCAGCATCCAAAATGGCCACTGCATGAAGAAATGGAGGCCCAAAAAAGAGGGCCAGAAAAAGAGTCTGGGTGGGCCATGATGGAAGCTGGGGGGGGAGCCTTCATGGACCCCCCCCCACCGCAGCCAAAACAAAGCCCCCCAAAGGGGCTAAAAGGGTGTGTGTGTGTGTGTGTGTGTGTGTATACACACATACATATATACAGATACATACTGTGAATGTGCAAGGGGGTTCAGTCCCAGTCTGGATGGAACCAGGGGAGGGGTTCGGTTTGACCCCGAACCATCAAACTGAACCCCTAAACCCTCAAACTGCCAGACTGGTTAGCACATCCCTAAATGCCAACACACACACACACACCCGGCTGTGGCATCTTGGCATCTAGAGGTGCATAGGGCCAGCCTGGCTCCAATCACAAGGGTGGCCTATGCTAGGAAATACAGTGCCTTTCAGTCCTTTAGGGAGCATGTAGGATTGCATTTGACTTGGCCTGCACACCTGAGCATGTAATGCAATATCTTGTGCACTTATGGGCTCAAGGCTTAGCAGCTGGAACACTTGCTGGCCACACTGGCCTTCTATGCCAATTCTGAAGGTCTGCCTGATCACACTGGTGATTTTTTTTATTTGGCGCATGTTAGAGGGTTGGGCTAGGGAATAGCCCATGCCCCATCATTCCTGGAGGCCTCTGAGTCCTGGAAATCGGCTCTGGGGATCCTACATTATATCTTTCTTTCTCCTTTTGAGGCAGCATTGTTCTGTGTAGCCACCATAGAAGTTTTCTTTGGGAACTTCCGAGCTGTTCCCAAAGGGGAGGTCTGGGCCCACTTCTCTAGTAGTACATTTGGTCCTGCAGTAGGATGAGGCCTACATTAAACTGCATTATTCCAAGATGGATCAGAGGGGATGGGAGAGTAAATTGCCCTCCATAAGGCTGGTCAGTCAGCCTTGTGCCCTATATGTGGCCTGTGGTGGGCCAGCTGCAGGGTGTCTATTCAGGCATGAGGATGGACAGCCACTCACACAATACCAGTTTTGGGTGGTGCTTTAAAAAACACTTTCAGTCATAGGTGAGCCTACAGACAACCTATTCTTGCATTCCTTCTATATTGGGGCAGCTATCACAGCCTTGCGGCTTACCTATTCCGCCAATGATATTCGACAGATTGGTTGGTGGCACTCTGGAGTTTATAGGCATTACTGTTAATGGAACTGCTCTGGCATGATTGGTGAACACCCCTAAATGTGTTTGGACTTTGGGGAATTAGTGAGCTGAGGTGGACCAGTCCCACATCAGAATTAATGTCCGAATTAAATGATTTCCATGCTGGCTAGAGAAAAGAAGGCTTTAGAGAAACAAGATTTTGGATTTAAGAAAGGAACAGGGGTAGGGAGAATCCAGAGGGGCATAGTGATTGTCATACAACTGTGTCCTTCATTTAGTGGTGATTGGACCCTCGTGGCTCAGGCACAACTGAAGGACCTCTTTCCTCAGGGATGGAACTGAGCAGCAGAGAGCCAAACGTATCTCAGAGGTTAGGCAGCAAGGGTAAATCAAGAAAGGTGTCTGTTCTTGTACAGCCAGCTTCTTGTAGCAGTGAGGTGAGCTGGGTAGATCAGGCCAGGGAGGAAGGCCATTCTGGAGGTTGGAAGCATGAATGGCGTGATGAGCAAGACACGGCCTGGTGTTATGACAGGTACAAAATCTATCACTCATACAGTGGGTGACTTCACGGAATAGAGGCCATATGAAGGACACTGGTTCAAGAAACCAAGGCCAGTTATAGCCCAGGATGGACCCTGAGGTGAAATACCAGCTGCTCCTTCTTCCTGAGGAGGGATATTCTGGTGGATCTCAAAAGGAGCCATTGTCTTTGTTTGCTGTGCTTGGGTAAAACACAATGGTGTGAATGGTCAAGAACAACCTGTAGGTAAATTGACTAAATGGGTGTGTATCTGCTAGGTTGGAAGGACCCAGTAAACCAATCAGTAATTTTAATGAGCACACCACCTGAGTTCCTATTTCCCACTTAGCTCTTTTGTGATGGGGAAGCAAGTTGTGTTCACAGTGCCTCATCTGACTTTCCTGATGAAGTGATTTGCGTTAGCTTGTTTGAGGCAACTGCAGAGGAGGGGGAAATAACAGGTTAATCTTTGGACAGAGAGACCTTGAAAGTGAGGTTAATTCGCAAGCTAACCTGGGTCTAGCTAGACATTTCCTAATACAGGGAAAGGTGTGAGGCTAATGCTCTTTTAATTTGCTTGGTAGTGGTGAACCTGGGGGTGATCGTCCAACTGCCTGCTAAATGACCTGTCCCCATATGCCAACAAATGGGGAGCCCATGATCCCGTGAGTCTTCTGAGCATGTTAAGAATGGGAGCTACAAGCCTGTAGTCCCAGACAAAGGCAGAGAGGCTTCTGGGAGCTTGCAGAATGGCAGTGCTGGAAACATTACCTGTGTTAAGCATTCTTGGTGCTCAGTTACTGGCATGAATTCTTTTCTTTGATAGGACTCTGGATGCCAGCTGGAGGAGCCAGAGTGCTGCTCCTGGGGTATTCCATTATATTTTGGGTCCACAAGTGGGCAAGGGCTTCCGGTGTTGGGACACAGATTGACTTAGGGCAATGGGCATCAATTCAGTAGATTAGTCATTGAGGGTATGTTAATTTCCCTATTGTTGTCTGTACTGCGAGAATTCCTGGAGGCCAATTTGCCTCTGGATATCCAGATGTTATATGAGAATGATTTGAGCACTCAGGCAGGGCTCACCACTGGCCAGAAGTTGATAGGGGATCTAGAAACTGTTCAGAATTGGGTTCCGGGTCTCATTTTTATTTGGTCTGACCTGCTCCAGTGCAAGGTTTGGAGGGAGGCCAGGAAGCCTGAGCAAGTGGACAGAGCTCGCAGGAAGCTCAATCGTGACTTAGCCAGGTTTGTTTCCTATCACCATGGGGATCCGCTTTCACACCTCAAACTAGTTTATTCAGCACCTGAGCTTTATAGGGGAGATGGGGCCTACCTTTGTTAGTTGGGCACTGATATTTTCTTGGAGGACTTGTGGAGGGGATCGGCTACAGTTTTGCATAGATGGTGGGCAGTGCGATGGGTTGAGCTAGGCTAACTTCTCGTGGCAGTTACAATGTGGGTTGCAACAACAGAGTAGGGCTGGTGAGCACCTTAGGCCTGTGTTTGGCAATAGAGGAGCTCAGGTCAGTCCCTAGATGCTTAATGGCTCAGGGAGCTCTGACTTGACTCATTCTGCTCTGTCAAGTATTGGTCTCAACTGCTCCGGATGAAGGGGCATGCCTGGTATGTATTACAGAGACTTGGTTGGAGGAGGCTGGTGGCCCAGTCTGGTTCTCGCTCTGGGGTATTATATTGAAGTGCAGGTGCAGGGACGTAGGTGGGGAGATTGAGTGGCTGTGGTCTATAACAATAATGTCTCCTTGACCAGGATCTCTGTTGAAATATCTGACCATATTGAATGTGTGTACCTATATTTGGGGACCAGTGATAGATTGGGACTTCTGATGGTGTACCGATTACCCCTCTGTGCCAATGAAGTCTCTAACTGAGCTGACAAACTTAGTCTCAGGTGTGGCATTGGAGTCCCCCAGGTGCTGGGAGACTTCAATGTCCACTTTGGGACCAATTTGTCCGGGCGGCTCAGGAGTTCATAGCGGCCGTGACAACTATGGTCCTATCCCACAGGGTTTTGAGACTGACACACATTGCTGGTTGCATGCTTGATTTGGTTGTTCACTCTGATCAGGGTGGTGTTCTGGAAGGGGTCACACTTCCCCAGAAGGAACAGGTACATAATCTGGGGGTGCTTCTGGACACAAACCTCTCCCTGGTGTCCCAGGTTGAGGCAGTGGCCAGAAGTGCCTTTATTAGCTTTGTCTGATATGTCAGCTACATCCGTTTCTTGAGATAACTGACCTCAGAACAGTAGTACATCTGCTGGTCATCTCCAGACTTGACTACTGCAATGCACTCTATGTGGAGCTGCCTTTGTATGTAGTCCGGAAACTGAAGTTGGTCCAGAATGTGGTAGCCAGTTTGGTCTCCGGATCATCTCTCTTAAAAGATCTCCCTTGGCTGCTGATAAGTATTCAGGCAAAGTACAAGGTTATAACCTATAAAGCCCTAAACAGCTTAGGTTCTGGTTATTTAAGATACTATCTTCTTCACTATGAGCCTCACCGGCCATTGAGATCATCAGGAGAGGTCTGACTGCAATTGCCACTGGCTCAACTGGTGGCTACTTGGGGACAGGCCACCTGCATTGCTGCCCTGAGGCTTTGGAACACAGTCCCTGCTGAAATAGGAGCCTCCACATCTGTTACAACTTTTTAAAAGGCAGTCAAGACACATTTTTTCACCCAGGCTTTTAATTAGATCCTGAGGCTATTCACACGATGGGGCAAAATTGAGCTAGCCGAGGCTAGCCCAATTTTGCCCCATTATGTGAACCACTGGGCTCAGCTGTGAGCCTGGTGGTTCCTAGGCGGGTAACCCACCTAAGTATCCCTGCCCTTAAACCAGGTTTGCGGAGCGAGTGCTCCACAAACCTGGTTTTAATAATTGTGAGTAGCCGTGGCATGGCTTCACGGCGTGGTTACCCACAAGGAGACACCTAGAGGGGAGTGAAAAGCCACCTCCAGGCTCTGGGGGTCTCGCCAGCATGCCCTGTGCACTCGCGCAGGGCATGCTAGACCTTCCAGGGGCTGATTGGCCCCCGCTCCTCCCAGCCCCCGCTGGCTCCGTCACAGAGCTGACAATCGTGTTGGCGGCCAATCTGGCCGCCCAGGGCTCCCTTCCTGCTCGTGAGCGGGGAGAGCAGGCTTAGTCTGCTCTCCCCGCTCACCCTGATAAACCGGGTCTCACTGATCGTGAGACCCGGCTCACTGTTTTAATAGTTTGATGGTTTTTAATATTTTTAACATTTTTAAATTTTAAATTGTTGTAATGTTTTAACCTTTTTACTTGTTTGTATTGTTTTGTACTAAACTGCCCAGAGACTTGCATTTTGGGTAGTAAACATAATGTCAAATAAATAAATAAGCATTACCTGCCAGAAAGGCTCTGCAGCTTCGGTGGTGGTGGTGAGGGACATGAGGCTGTGGACAGAGGTCTGACCTTAGGTCGGCTAAGAAGAGCAGCCTCCACTTTAGGGCAATGGGACTGCCTGGAGCCAAGGTGTTTTTCGCCCAGGGTGGTTTTCAGGTTAGGCTTGCACCACTGGTGGCATGCCTATAGTTACTGCACTGTAGGTGGGTTGAGATGCCTTCATAAGAAAGTTTCCATAAAGCTGTGGCCCTTATTTACCATTAATAATGCCTTGTGTATTCATTGGTCCAGATGCAATGGCCATTTCTTTATGATGATCAGAACATTACTTTCCGAGAAATAGTCACTTGAGGAAACTCAGACAACAGGGTCACATAAGCCCTGTTCAGATTTGTTTTTAAAAAGAAATGATGGTGTACATGAGTACACCATCCAAAGCATGTCCAGAAGTCCTGCCCTGCCCCCTATGCTCTTCGCAGTTATGGTGTCAATCTGAAGAGCCACATGCCTTTTGGCTCTTAAATGCAATGGTGACTGTTTCTGTGATCAGAGCCTGCAGCACCAATGAAGTCATATAACCCCACACAACTTTGTTTTGCACTGCCATGAGCAGAACTTCTAAGAGGGTCACTCCTTGACCTATATTCAAATTATCCATTATATCATTGCTTTTGAAGAGATGGGCCATGGTACTTGGAGACATAAAATGCAGCTGATTATCTTAAATATAGGTCTGTCAACACCTTATTATCCCTAGGCTATGACAGGGCCAAGTGTCATAGAGATCTTGCAATGAGACATTGAGAAACAGATACAAATAGCAGAGATATGAGAATGTAAATCATACCCATTTTACATATATCTTGCTCCACCTATTTATGTCACATCTACCTATGTAAGGGGGTTAACTGTTGCAAAGCAAAGAAGAATAGCCTTTTTTCTAAAGTCTGATTGAATATTCTTTCTGTAGCAGAATGGGAGGGACAGAATAAGAAGGGAGGTCCCTAGAAGAAATAGTCGGCTTCTGCAATCTCCAGTCTATTGAAGATCTCATCCATTTTATATTTGAATGTGATATATAATGACCTTTGCACCAAATATATGCCAAGATAAGCTGTTATTTTTGTTAAAGGATGTGCATAGTACATTGTATTTAGGGCAGCAAAATTTCTTGACCAAGCACTGATAGTGTGTACTAAAGTTAAAGAAAATGCTGTTGATTGTTGTGGAGCATAATGGATATTCATCTGGCTTCATGATGTTTATAACAATTCATAATTTTTTAATGTCCATTGTGCATGATTCATTTTGCTATACAGAATCTATGCAAGTATGCAAAAGTAAGCTGCCTTAACCTCTCTCTCTCTCATTAAAACTACAGCAGCAGATATTCCTGCAGGTAGGCCAGCCATCTAATTGCGCAGCATGGAAATGGCTTGACTACCAAGCCAGAGGTTGCTGGTTCGAATCCCCACTGGTATGTTTCCCAGACTATGGGAAACACCTATATCAGGCAGCAGTGATATAGGAAGTTGCTGAGAGGCATCATCTCATACTGCATGGGAGGAGGCAATGGTAAACCCCTCTTGTATTCTACCAAGGACAACCACAGGGCTCTGTGGGCGTCAGGAGTCAACATTGAGTAAATGGCACACTTTACCTTTAGGTCAACTAGATAAAGAAGTAAACTGTGAAGTCTTCACATAAGATGAGACATTATCAAACAAATCAAGTCTAATGAATACAACAAGCATAATTGACAATTGCCACTTTGGTTCCTAATTGACTTTGTCGTATTTAACTGATGCAAGAAACAGAATGTTAGGTGACAAGCTATGTCTTGTAAGAGCTCTGCTTAGAGACAAGACATGTGGTAACAGGCTTGGTGCCTGAGAGGGCATATGTTTGCAAGCTCCACAGAGCTCTTTTTCTGGCAAGCAAATGTTATTTTCTAGGCAGAATGAAAACAGAAGAGAAATTGGTTTCTGTCTTTCTCTTTATTTTCCCCAGTTCTTGTCAGTTTCTGTGCTAGCCAGGCTGCTGTTATGACTTCTCTGTGCTTCAGGTAATATGTGGTGCGTTGTGACTAGGTTCTCCCTGTTACTATTCCCAGATAACTATTTTAATAAATATGTGAAGGTTATTACACCTCCTGTTTTTTCACACTTTGGGAAACAAAACCAAAGACACAGAAATGTATTCACAAAATTGAATTGGTACCATTAATAGTTCTCTCACCTCAAAGGAGAAGTAACTATTTTAATGGTCAATCGAATATTAAATCTACTGTAATTGGAAATATGATACACATTTCTCTTTAGGCAGAAAAAGTCAGGATTCAGGGCATGTATTTAGGTACAGCTCATTCTGACTGAAGCCTCTTATTTTGTGGAGTCTCGGAGTTTTCCTCTTTCACTGGCAGAGAAGTCACATTTATAATGAATGCAAACGTAATGTGAATTCTTCTCAGGATTGTCTACAGTAGGAGATTATTTCACATGTGTCTGGAAATAACTGCACATGGTTGTTTTGGGTTTATTAATCTTTGACTGGTTTGATCATGGCAAAAATAAAAATGCTTTTTATTGAACTTTTTAATGATGTTTTATGATGTCAGGATTCACATTGGGGTCTGGTCAAAAACTGGTCTAGAAATATAATTAATTAATTAATTAATTAATTAAAATGAAAATACTAGGGGTTGTTAAAGGTCCATATAGTAGAGTTAGCCCAAATAAATTTAGACCTTCCTGTTTTTATCATGCTGACCTATTTGATATTGATGCATTGGAGTATAAGCAAAGCGTATCTGCTTTGATCCCTTGGTGGTGATTCTGAATACAAATGTTTTAATGATCTGAGGTTCTCATTATGTTGTGCATACCAATTTAAAGCTGACATTTGAGTCTGAGATGTGCCAAGCAAGCCGAAGCTCAGCTTGTGCCGTAATCTGTGGAAAGGTCATTATTTTATCCACAAGATAGGGTTTTTTCCCCCCTCAGCTGGAATTATTTGTCAAAATAATAGCAATAATTTGAAGTGGATCACAAAGTCCACTCCAAGTGTGCTTTCCCAGTACTAATTAGTTTAATCTCATTACAGCCTAGGAGGGCTTGAAAGTTATGTCTCAGATAACTAGATGTTATCTAAAACATGTGCTATGCAGCAGTATGCTTGATTTTTCTATATAAAATAAAATGTGTGAGGAGAGGGCCATATCCATATCAGGACCGCATCAAGAAGAAAGGACTGTAATCATTTGCCCCTGTCATGGTCCTAAAGCCAATGCAGCCAATGACTGCTAGTTAACTATGACAGAAAACTCTCATTGGTACCAATGGAAAGCACCAGGAGAAGAAGGTGATCTGGTTTGGGAACATGGGGTAACAAGGGATAAAGTTTTTCACTTCTACCATGGCTCTAATCTCGATCAGGCAACCCCGGCGTGTGCGTTTTTGCAAAACAAACAAACAAAGGCACAGATACAGATCACATCCTAAAGTAATATTTTGTTGGTTCTAAGGGTTGCCTCCAATGGTTATTTTCTTTGCTCAAAGTCTTAAAGGAGTGATAAAGTAAGAAAAATACCCAACAGAAAGACCACCAAATTTATGGGCAAATGTGCCACAAGTCAAGTCCAAAGTACAAGTTAGTTCTACTCCAGTGTGCAATATAGCATTATGTGCCTTGATGTGTTTTGCCTCTGAACTTCTGTGCAAGGGAACAGACGAAAGAGGCAGACAAGATGGCACTTCCGAATCTATACTGTGGCAGGGCCCCCTTTTATGACAGAACCCTATGATGTCATGGAGATCCTTCTGTGCCAGATCCCTCTGATGCCATGTCACTTGTACCATGCATGCTCAAGGCTGGTCAACTATTACCTGTAACATGCAATGTTAATCTTAGCAGGGACCCCTTCCGTGGGTGATGCGCCCATATCCTCTCACACAGAGAATACTCCTCCAGGGGGTGGGGGCCATGTAGTAGTGGGTGATTCCATCATTAGGGGCATAGAGATATGGATATGTGACCCACATGTAGACTGCATGGTTACTTGCCTACCTGGTGCGAAGGTTGTGGACGTCACACTGCATCTAGGTAGGCTGTTAGGCAGTGCTGGGGAGGAGTCAGCTGTCATGGTGCACATTGACACCAAAGATCTTGGGAAATGCAGTTGGGATGTCCTGGAAGCCAAATTTAGGCTGCTAGGTAGCATACTGAAGTCCAGGCCCCCCAGGGTAACGTTCTTTGAAGTGCTACCTGTTCCGTGCACAGGTACAGTGAGACAGGCAGAGCTGAGGGGTCTCAATGTGTGGATGAGACGGTCGTGCCTAAAGGAGGGGTTTCGATTTGTTAGGCACTGGGATACATTTTGGGGGAAGCGAAGCCTGTACAAAAGGAACCGGCTCCACTTGAACCAAGATGGAACCAGACTGCTGGAACTAAAAATCAAGAAGGTCACAGAGCAACTTCAGGTAATGACAGAGAATGTAAATTTTTGACGTGCTAACTGCCTTAGAACAGTTAGTCATGAAACCAACCACAGATATGATATGGCAACTTTGGATTTAATCCTGAGTGGTGCCCAGGACGCCTGGGGGATTGCCGGCAGGATCAGGGTGGTATCTGCTTCAGTCGCAAAGTCCACTAAGGTGTGAGGGTGAACATGTTTTGGATAAACCAGAAGGGGACAGAGTAGAGCCAGGACTTGAGTAGAAGGATACACAGGGCAGCTTGCCAAATAGGACAAATGATAGTAAGGGGGACATACACGCCAACACCAGGTGAGGAACCCGGTGTATAGGTTTCTGTATACCAATGCCGGAAGGCTCTGAGCCAAGATAGGTGAGCTGGAGTACTTGGTTACTGATGAAAACATAGATATAGTGGGTGTAATAGGAACCTGGTGGAAAGGTGAGAACCAGTGGGACACGATTATTCCTGCATATAAACTCTATAGAAAGGACAGGGATGGGAGGGTTGGGGGAGGAATTGTACTGTATATCAAGGAAGGAATAGATACCAATAAGCTAGAAAACTTAGGTGGACCAGAGTCCTCCACAGAATCATTATGGGTAACATTACGAGGACTGAAAGGAAATGTGTTACTAGGGACATGCTATCACCCTCTGGATCAAAGCACTGAGAGTGAACTGGAGTTGGAGGAACATTAAATAAGAGAGGTGTCAAAGAGAGACAGGGCAGTAATAATGGGTGATTGCAACTACCCACACATAGACTCGGTAAATTCACATTCAGGTAATGACAGAGAGTCCAAATTTCTTGACGTGCTAAATAACTGTGCCTTAGAACAGTTGGTCACGGAACTAACCAGAGTGATGGTGACTTTGGATTTAATCCTGTGTGGTGCCCAGGACCTCGTGTGAGATTTCAGAGTTGCAGAACCATTGGGAAGCAGTGACCATAGTGTGATCCAATTCAGCATATATGCAAGTGGAGAATTGTCAAGGAAGTCCAACACAGAGGCCTTGGACTTCAGAAAAGGAAACTTCTCAAAAATGTGGGGACTGGTAAGAAGAAGCTGAAAGGGAAAGTCAGGAAGGTCAAATCACTCTAGAAAGCGTGGAACTTATTTAAAACCACAGTACTAGAAGGAATGTATACCAAGAAGGAGGAAAGGTACCACCAAGTTCAGGAGGATGCCAGAGTAGATAACAAGTAGCATCAGGGAAGCTATAAAAGGGGGAAAGGCTTCCTTCAGAAAATGGAAGTCCTGCCTAAATGAAGAGAACAGGAAGGAACATAAACTCTGGCAAAAGAAATGCCAGGACACAATAAGGCAGGCATCCCCAAACTGCGGCCCTCCAGATGTTGCTGAACTACAACTTCCAGCATACCCAGCCACAAAAAATTGTGTCTAGGGATGCTGGGAGTTGTAGTTCAGCAACATCTGGAGGGCCACAGTTTGGGGATGCCTGCAATAAGAGATGCAAAGAGAAAGTTTGAGGAGCATATACAGTAGCTAGAAGTGTCAAAGGGGGATAACAAAAACTTCTTTAAATATATCAGAAGTAGAAAACCTGCCAGGGAGGTGGTTGGACCCTTAGATGATGACGGTGTGAAAGAGATTATTAAGGACAATAAGGAGTTTGCGGAGAAACTGAATGAGTTCTTTGCATCTCTCTTCACAGTGGAGGATACTGACCATATACCTTCTCCAGAATTGAGTTTTTCAGGTTTAGCAGCCGAGGAACTGGGCCAATTTGAGGTGACAAGGGAAAAATATTCTAAACTGTCTTGAAAAGCTACAAATAAACAAATCTCCAGGGTCAGATGGCCTCTACCCAAGAGTTCTGAAGGAATTCAAATGTGAAATTGCCAGTCTCCTAACATTATATATATATAACTTTCCCCTACAATCAGGCTCTGTACCAGAGGACTGGAAAGTAGCCAAT
This sequence comes from Hemicordylus capensis, assembly GCF_027244095.1. NCBI lineage: Eukaryota > Metazoa > Chordata > Lepidosauria > Squamata > Cordylidae > Hemicordylus > Hemicordylus capensis. The sequence goes on from NC_069659.1 coordinate 81,778,464, forward strand.
GTGACTCCAATTTTCAAGAAGGTATCTGGGGGTATCTGGGAAATTACAGACCAGTCAGCTTAACTTCAGTGTCAGGTAAATTGATGGAAAGCATACTTAAGGACAAATTTGTTAAGCATATAAAAAACAGGCTTTGTTGAAGGAGAACCAGCATAGCTTCTGCAAGGGGAAGTGTTGCTTCAATAACCTTTTGGAATTCTTTGAGAGTGTCAACAGGCATGTGGATGAAGGTGGTCTGGTTGACACAGTATACTTGGATTTCCAAAAAGCTTTTGATAAAGTTCCCCACCAAAGGCTCTTGAGTAAACTTAGCAGTCATGGAATAAGGGGACAGGTTCATGTGTGGGTCGGTAACTGGTTGAAGGACAGGAAACAGAGAGTAGGAATGAACTGACAGTTTTCACAATGCAGATGCAGGAAGGTAGGAAGTGGAGTCCCCTGGGGATTGGTACTGAGACCAGTTCTCTTTAACTTGTTCAAAAATGATCTAGAAGATGGGGTGACCAGCAAAGTGGCCAAATTTGCAGATGACATTAAACTATTTAGGGTAGTAAAATCCAGAATGGATTATGAGGAACTCCAAAAAGATCTCTCCAAACTGGGGGACTGGGTGACAAAATGGCAAATACAGTTCAGTGTAAGCAAGTGTAAAGTGATGCACATTAGGGCAAAAAACACCAACTTCACATATACGCTGATGATCAGAACTGTAAGTGACTGACCAGGAGAGAGATTTTGGGGTTGTGGTGGACAACTTATTGAAAGTGTTGCCTCAGTGCGCGGCAGCTGTGAAAACAGCTAATTCCATGCTAGGAATCATTAGGACGGGGATTGAAAATAGAAATGCAAATATTATAATGCCCTTATACAAATCTATGGTGCAGTCACATCTGGAGTACTGTGTACAGCTTTGGTCACCGTATCTTAGGAAGGATATTGTAGAACTGGAAAAGGTGCAGAAGAGGGCAACCAAAATGATCAGGGGCCTGGAACACCTTCCTTATGAAGCTAGGCTACAGCACCTGGGGCTCTTTTCCTTGGAAAAGAGGTGACTAAGGGGAGACATGATTGAAGTGTATACAATTCTGCATGGAGTGGAGAGGGTAGATAGAAATTTTTGTCCCTCTCTCACAACACTAGAACTAGGGGGTCACTCCTTGAAAATGAAGGTTGGGAAATTTAGAACCAACAAGAAGAAGTACTTTTTCACACTGCACATAATTAATCTATGGAATTCTTTGCTGTGGCATGTCATGATGGCCACCAACTTGGATGGCTTTTAAAGGGGATTAGACAGATTCATGGTGGACTGTTCTATCATTGCCTACTAGTCTGGTGCCTGTGGACCATCTCCAGCCGCATAAGCACAATGCCTCTCAATACCAGTTTCAGGAGGATAACAGCAGGAAGAGAGGGCATGCCCTCAACTCCTGCCTGTGGCTTCCAGCGGCATCTGGTGGGCCACTGTGTGAAACAGGATGCTGGACTAGATGGGCTTTGTGCCGGAGCCAGCAGGGCTGTTCTTATGTTACAGGTAATCTGGATTGGGGACATGGGGTAACGAAGGATGAAGTTTTTAACTTCCACCAAGGCTTTGATCTGGATCAGGCACCCCCTGCCAGTGGTCCCTCCACTTTTTTTCATCTCTGTGGAGAATGAGTTTCGTTCTGGGTGGCAGTATCAAGGCAGTGTGTATGCACCTGCATTCAGAATGGAGCCTTCTTGATTCAACCTGAGGCAGATCTAAAATGAACTGAGCAGACATCCAAAAAATTGTGAGCTGATTCACATCCACATGCCTTAGAAGGAACAGTGCCCCCTGCATGTGCCTGATCCAAATTACATGCAATTGTGAGATCAATATTTTATCTTTCAGTTACAGCCTTTGAAATTATATTATTAAAAATGAAACAAGCATTAATTATACTCTTAATCTACCAGGTATAATTGGAACCATCTACAGCAATACTAAAGCAAAGGCTTCCAGTACAAATCCATGTATCAAAAGCATTATCCTGTATCAAATTCCTGTATCAAATTCCCATTCAAAAATTCCATAAGGCTGTTAACACTAGCAGCCGTACCCTTCCTTGCACCGGCGTAGGGCTGCTCATGCCCCACCGGGTAGCCTGAGGATTTTTGATGGGATTTTACTCTTGTGCCTTTCTCCTTTGGTCCCTAGTTGTGTGCCTGCTTGGGCTGGTGACAAAGCCCAAGCAGTCACCAGCCCGGCTCTGAGTGCCTGGTTCTGAGGAAACCCCCTAGTGCCTGGCTCTGAGGCATTGCCTGGCTCTGAGGAAACCCTGAGTGCCTGGCTCTGAGGTGCCTTGCCTGAGTGCCTGGCTCTGAGGAAACCCTCCAATGCACTGCACTCTTCACATGTTGCATTGTGGGATTTCTGGAGGCCCGCTGCGGTTCCCTGGCCTCCAGATGGTTGCATGGCTCCCAGCAGAGCTGCTTTTGTGGGCACATGAGCTGTGCATCCAGGAACAGAATAGAGATCACCTAGGGGGAAGGTAGATGGTATCCTGCTATCCCCCACGCTTTCTCCATCCCACTTAAAGGTCATGTGAATGACCTTCATATGTAAAATGTGCTTTTCTTTACAAGTGCCATTTTAAACCCTTTATATTTGTTTAAACCCTTTTTCTTCATAGCAAGAATAATTTACAACATGGACACATACATACTTTATCTGGGGGAAAAATATGGGACAGAGTGTACCACTTAAGTGCTCATACACTATGACTACCGAGGAAGGTTTAAAACATTAATATAACACACAAACCTTTGCAAGGTTATGCAAAAATCTAGAATACAGTCCTTATAACATCTGGTAAGATTTGTTAGTCAATGAAAATATACATCTCCTTCTGTAATAATACATATCCTTCCAAATAATAGGTCATGTATATCATTGGAGACAAAATGTTGCTTAACAGCAGAATACACTTGGAAATATATTGATACTACATTGAAACTGCTTACGACCATACATCACACAAATTGGGTTGTGCTGACACAGGTGGCTCTCTTGTGACTCCAATGCCCTTAGGATGGTGTGTGGGTGATTTGTCCACTGTCCTGCACTAATCTTGCATTCACCATGACTCTCTTTGACTGTTATTTATGGGCTTCATAACAACTCTGTGCAACAGGTAGTGAAACTACAGTCTATCATTGCTTTTAGGGAAAGAGTGGTAGTACTCCATGTTGCTGTGCAGGAACGAAGGTCTGATTTACAACACCAGTCCAAGGTTGTTATACTGGTATGAAGGTCATTGTGCAAACTCCTAAGTAATAATTTGTTCATACAGTAAGGTCGTATGACTGGTCTTACACTGTTGATACCTAGGACAAATTTGTTGCAGTGTTTTAAATTTCATACCATCAACTCTAAGTATAGACTCATAGGTAGACACAGAGAGAGAGAGACAGACAGACAGACCGATGCTTGAAACTAGCCATTCACTAGAATTGTTCCAGCACATATAGGGCTATATTCCATTTTAGATGTCATTGCCTTCTGATGTTTGTCAGTGCTGCCAATGCTGAATATATTTACCATTGTGCAATCCTTGCCTTGATTGATTGATTGATTGATTGATTGATTGATTGATTAAGTGCCATCAAGTCGGTGTTGACTCTTAGTGACCACATAGACAGATTCTCTCCAGGATGATCTGTCTTCAACTTGGCCTTTAAGGTCTCTCAGTGGTGTATTCATTGCTGTTGTAATCGAGTCCATCCACCTTGCTGTTGGACATCCTCTTCTCTTTCCTTCCACTTTCCCCAGCATTATGGATTTCTCAAGGGAGCAGGATCTTTGCATAATGTGTATGAAGTATGATAGTTTGAGCCTGGTCATTTGTGCCTCGAGTGAAAATTCTGGATTGATTTGAGAGCATGCCCTCTCTCCTGCTGTTGCTAGCCTGTATCTGGTATTTACAGACATTTTGCCTCTGAAGCTGGTCTGAAGCCATTGATAGACCTGTCCTCCATGAACTTCTCACCTCATTTTCTTCCTTCTGTTATTCGAAATTGGATAAGTAATGCCAGAAAGCAGGATGTGCTCTTCCTCCCATCTCAATTCATGTGATTGCTTTCAGCAATGTCTTTGTGAAACCTTTCCTTTGTTTAAGGAACACACAGGGGAGAACAGCCCAAACATAACCTAATCAATACTTGATATTCACACCTCAGGTCTCAGCAAGAATTCCGAAACACTGTAAATTTCCTAAAGAAACACCTTATTAGTCTTCTCCACCAAAACTCTTCAGTCATGCCTCAGGGTATGTTTTTGCCTATAACCCGCCTCCTACACACACACACACACACACACACACACCAAGAAGGCATCAATCTCTTGCATTGCATGCTCTTGCCAACTTGCAAGCCTGCATCCTTGCATTTGCACCCTACCATCGGACTCTGTACCCATGCTGCTCACATGCACCTCATTGCTTGCCACGTGCTGGAGTCCACTGGAGAGAAGGACCCCATCTAGAGCAGGTAGCTATGAAAAATGGCCTTCCTTTTTGTCTTCTTTTCACCCTCAAGCCTCTGCCCCCCATTCCCTGTGCCATGATCTGGTGAACGTGCTTCAGATTAAACACCCTCATTCAGGCTCAGACTGGCCCACAGGGCAACAGGGCATATTCCCAGTGCGCCCCACCAGTGGAGTGCCCTGCTACACTTGGCAGCAGTGAGTACTCACACCCTTAAGTTCCCATTCTGCTCAAAACCCTCCCCACATACATTGCACCACCCTCTCAATGCCCCCAGTCTGGCCCTGCCCTCATTTCACTTTCTAATCCCTATTAAAGGTAAGGTTGTGCTGTCAAGTCGGTGTCATCTCCTGACGACCACAGAGCCTTGTGATTGTCTTTGGTAGAATACAGGAAGGGTATACCATTGCCATCTCCCACACAGTATGAGGTGATGCCTTTCAGCATCTTCCTAAATTGCTGCTGGCTGATATAGATGTTTCCCATAGTCTAGGAAACATACCAGCGGGAATTTGAACTAGCAACCTCTTGCTCCCTAGGCAAGTTACTTCCCTGCTGTGCCAGTACTCCTCAATAAATCAATTCTTTGTTTTCAAGACATGTGTCTACTCCCTTTTGTCCTTTCCAATGCATCCATGCCATGACTGACTTTTCCAAAGTGCATTACGGTTAATATAGTTGTTGGCTGATCTGCAGCCATTTGAAACAAATTTCCCCAAGTTCAGCCAAGTATAGTCATGAAGGGTGGTTGTTACCACATGTCCACACAGTCCCACCCACATGCATGTCACCTAACCTCCTTTATCTTTGGCACACAGAGCAGAGCCCCTTGTGGTCTTGTCTGGTGGGCAGAAACCAATGGGAGCAGGTAGTCCTTCAGATAGCCATAACTTAACTCTATTAAGGCTTTAAGTGACAAAGCCAGCACCTTGAATTGGACCTGTAAACAAACCAGCAACCAGTGTCGTTCTTTCAAAGTGGGTGTAATATGGTCCCATTGGACAGTTCCGGACAACACGCTAGCTGCTGCATTTTTCACCAGCTGCAATTTCCTAATATTCTTCAAGAGAAGCCCCATATAGTATGGATTGCAGTAATCCAGCCATGACATGACTAAGGCATATATAACCATGGCCAGATCTGCCATGAGAAAGGGACACAGCTGTCACACTAACCAGAGAAAGCTGGCACAGTAATCAGAGCTGAAGAAAGGCACCCTTTGCCACTGTCTCCACCTGGGCATCCAGGAACAAAGCCGGGTCCAGGAGGACCACCAAAGTGCACAACTGCTTCTTCAAAGGGAGTGCAGTCCCATCTAGAGCAGGTTGAATCACCAAGCAGCTCAGCTTATAGCTGATGAGTTCTATGGACTCTTTTAGGAACATAGGAAGCAACTTATACTGAGTCAGACCACTGGCCCATCTACTCAATATTGTCTATATTGACTGGCAGTGGCTCTTCGGGGTTTCAGGTTTCTTTCCCAGCCCTACCTGGAGATGCCAAGGAGTGAACCTGGGACCTTCTGCATGCAAAGCAGATGCACTATACTACTTCCTGCTGAAGGGAATTACTTTTCACCCTCACCCTCCCCTTCAGTCAAGCTTTGGAGACAGCGGGACTGGGATTGGCTGTGTGGATGCATCATAGTGAATCGGGGATAATCCATTTCTGCCTGGGCATTTTCTATATGGATGGCATTTTGGGGAAGCATTCTAAGAAGCATTGTAAGAGGCAGAACTTCATTGGGGCATCTCTAGCAACTGATTGGGGAAGCTGCATCTGTTGAATTTCTGCCTGGATCCCTCCCTCTCTAGCCCAATGTCAAGCTGCATGACCAAGGCAAAGTGTGGGTGCATGGAGCCTTAATTGTAAAGCCAACATAATATACAACATTGTACACTTACAAAATCTTTACAGCATATGGTTAAGATGTAACACGTTATGTTTTATTTTATACCAAAGTTTTTGAATGATTGAATATGGATAGAACTAAGCTGCAGAACAATCCTGAATGGTGGAGTAAAGCTGAGGAGGTGTGCCAGTAGTGGTTAGTGGCAGGAATAATGTTATTGTTATCAATGAAGCTTTGGTACCTGTTGGGTTCCACAGTGCTTTGTACGGTATCTTGCGTGCTTTTATCCATATACATGAAACTGGCCTTCCTAGATTTCTAAAGAATGATCACATTCAAAGCACAAAGCACCTATTTTGTATGCTGCTACTGTGACCCCAAATATGTGCACTCTCTGAGATCAGTTCAGTTTAGCTTAAAAAAAACACATAACCCACCACTTACCAGAAGTATGATTGGAAGCATAAATACAAGAACTAAGTTAATTGTACATGTAAGTTGACTAATGTAAGATGTCACTTTGTTTGGACTGGGACGTTAAGGGCAAGTTGCTGGAAATATTAGGAACACTTGCTTTATTATCCAAGATTTGAAAGATTGTAATAATAAAGCTTAAGATTGTGTGTAATATTCTGTGAGGAAATGTCACATCTTTTTATGATGAGTGACTAAAAGGAATTGGGCTTTGAAAACAGCCAAGACAAATTGTATTGAGATAGGAGAATCCATCCTCTCTGCTTCCATTTTAACTTCCCCCACCTTCTCAAAATGCTGTATTCATGGGAGCAATTTGAACTACACAATTTGAAGTTTCACATATTGGGACACTTTTAAAAACTACATTTTTGAACTGTATATTCTATACCAGATTTACAATTGCTGATAAGTGTCTCCTGGCATTTCTTGTGCTATAAAGAAACCTTGAAATTTCATATATAGAGATTCTAAGATATGAAATGACTTTCAGATGAGAAAAAACACCTTATAGCACTGCTGAAAATTCACATTACTGAGCAGTCTTTCAAACTTTTTCTATGATGTTGCTGGTGTGCGCAAAACTTCTTTCCCTTCAGATAGTACATATATTTCTCATTAAAATATGACTGAGTCTTCAGTGCAAAACTAACTTCTACTATGCCTGATCAAAGGTACAATTCCTTTGTTCCTATTTTTTTTTAAACCGTTTTTCTACTTCATGGTCCCAGTCCAACGATATTCATGCCTGCTGCTCTCAAAAGTTCTTCCTGTCTATTAGAAAAATGAGTTATGTACATTGTCAGCTCTGAGAGTGTTGATCACCAGATGCAAGATCTAGAAATTGACATAGAATTTAGCAAAGAATCTACAATTAGAAGACAATGAGCACTATGAGTTGGGTTATTATTATTATTATTATTACATTTCTATCCTGCTCTTCCTCCAAGGAGCCCAGAGCAGTGTACTACATACTTCAGTTTCTCTTTCACAACAATCCTGTGAAGTAGGCTAGGCTGAGAGAGAAGTGACTGGCCCAGAGTCACCCAGCTAGTAGTTTTAGGGCTGAATGGGGATTTGAACTCGGGTCTCCCTGGTCCTAGTCCAGCACTCTAACCACTACACCATGCTGGCTCTCTTTCTTTTATGTTTTATGTTTCTTTTATGTTCCACTTAAGACATTTTATTGTACATGCTTGCAGGCATTTAGACACATGGACATGTTTATGGGCATGTTTATGGACATACTTCATCTGCTTTTCCCAGCACACACAATAAAAAGGAAAGCAATATTTGTAGCTGTGTTTACGGGGGCAGTTTGGAGAAAGCATCTCTCCTCACGTGATTAGGGAAAGGATTCCTGACTCACCCCGAGTTGGAAAAGACATGTGCACATATCTTTATTGCATATGCTGGGGCTGGTGGATCAACTACGCTTTATTTATTTATTTATTTATTTATTTATTTATTTATTTATTACATTGCTATACCTCCCCATGCAAAAAAAAAAGTCCCTGGTTGGTTCTCTGGGTGGTTCACAATCTAAAAACCATTAAAACAGTGACACAATTAAAACAATTTTTAAAAATACAAATAAAACTGCTGAAACCCGAAGCTTTAAAACTATAAACACATGCATGTATGTGTTCCAAAGCAATGTATGCAAGTACATGAATAACATGCTGCATTCTTGCATCACTGAAATGTTGGAGTGCATGCATCTAATTTGTTTGACATGGGCATCTAAAAATGTAAAAATGGTTTTTGAAATCATATTTCTCATATAAGGGCCCTTTTAAGAGAGTTGGGATTTTCTGTGGCTCCCTGCGGAGTGTATTTTAAGTGGCAAGCCCAGGTTTGGTGTATGTAATTGATGAAATAACCTTAGGTAAAAACTCCATTCCCATTCCCATAGACACAGAGGGTGGCACTGGGGGGAGTGGCAAGAGGTACCTTTAAAAGTCATTCCCATCAATACCTCCAGGGGCCATTTGTGTTGCTGACCATACAAGTGGATGCTGTGCGTGTGCAAAGATGAGATGAGTGCCATAGGCAGAGCATTCAATGTGTGGGATGCCGGGTAATGACTTCTAAAAGTCTCTCTCACCACCACCACCCCAGCACCGCCCTATCGTAGAGACACGTATGCTTAAATGCATACTCAGAAATGTGTGCCTTCAGGGGGCCCTTTCACTTTAATGGAGAGTTTCTTTCTCTCTGTCTCTCTTCAATAAAGAAGTTCTCTGTATAGACCATGCTAGTACCAGTGCACATTGCAATGGAAACTCATGTGCAGATAATTCATCAACTTAAAGAAAATTCTTTATGTGCATAGTAGCCCCACTGTGCAATATTTATCTCATCCTTCCTATTCCAACTATACTGCGTACATTTTCACTCCATCTAGCAAATGTTTTCTTTACCCTATAGAAAAGTTTTCAAATGAAAGAAAAGCTAGCATAATTTCTCTGAGGGTAAAAACTAATTTGCCAATGGTGCTTTAAAATGTTCAGTTTTTCTTGAATGGATATTTTGTTAAAACTGATTTAATCTGACACTAAATCATTTTGGGGCTTCTTTGTTTGTTTTGTATTTTTACTTTCATCAGTCTTGTTCTGGAAATAATTTGTATTCTCATGCATACTGAAATTAAAAAGGCGGCAGACTACACCCAGTGGAACCACAAACACTTTTTTGGTTAATATTGCATAGTGTGTATCAGGAAATTTCCACTAGGAGCATGCCTGTGAATATGGGAAACAAAAACAAAAGATGACTCATCAGAGAAGTGATCTCACTGAAGCTTTTAGTAGCTTTCATTCCCCATTTCTTTCCAGCTTGTTTCACAAGATCAAGCACTTTCGGATGACAGAGTGAGAGTATATAGGTTTGAACAGTAGTTGTGAGGAGAGGAAGGAAATGTACAAATTATGTATCATTCCGAAAATTGGTTCGTAATGGGAAAGACTTGCGGTTTTCTTATCACCGATGGCAGGTCATTAAAAAAAATCATCTAGCAATACAATTGCCTACTTTTCTTTCACTATCCCTACAACTGGACTAAATTTGGTACAAATTGGTTAGGCAGTTCACAAGTTATCCCAATTGCACCTCAAACATTCATGCATCCCCCATCTTGAATTTGGGTGGATGACATCATCACAAACTATACCTCTGAGGTGTCCCTATGTGTCCCTACAACTGTACCAAATTTGGTCCAAATCAGTTCCTACTTGCACCTCAAATGTTCACATGTCCACCATCCTGAATCAGGGTGGATGACATAATCACAAACTACGCCTATGAGAGGTCACTTTGTGCCACTCACTAAAATTGTGCAAAAATCACGTAGGCAGTCCACAAGTTAGCACACCTATGCCTCAAATGTTCATATGTTCACCATCTTGAATCGGGCTGGATGACTTCAATACAAACCATGTCCTTGATCCATCCCTATGTGTCAAATTTAGCTATAAAAATAGCTTAGTTGTATGTATATTGCTGTGGCAAATTTGGTTCAAATCAGTTAGTCAGTCCACAAGTTAGCCCACTTGCACCTTAAATGTTTCCACACCCACCATCTTGAATTGTGATGGATGACATCATCACAGACTGTACCATTGTGTCCCTACAACTGGCAAATTTGGTTCTAATTGATCAGGTGGTTCTCAAATAATCCCACTTGCACCTCAAATGTTTACATGCCCACCATCTTGAATCAGGGTGGATGACATCATCACAAACTATGCCATAGAGGTGTCACTAGAACTGTACTAATTTCTGTTCATATTAGTCCAGGCATTGTGATGTTGATAGGAGGATTCACACACAGAAGCTCGCACACAAAATACTGGGTGATCTCATGAGCTTACTTTCCTTAAGGAAAGTAGGCTAAAAAACTTGACAATCTGTCCTGTCAAAAGAACCAATTATACAGGCTTTTCTACAGACAGTTTCTTCCCTAGTGTCTTGCAGTTTGGAAGAAAGAGAAGAGAATTTATCTATTCTCCTTGACTTTTCTTTCCCAAAGTATGGTTTTATTATGTGTGTACATTCATTTTAAAAAGGAATGAAAAATTAACCAATAAGCCCCATTTGTTTTATTTGCTTTCATTATGCAAATAAATGGGAATTACAATGAAAGTGATGTGACAAACAATTTGTTTGGTCTGAAGTTAGACATTCTTAAATTTTGCATTGAAATTAGTAAATAAAAGCTAAAGTAAGGTATGAACATGAATGAAACGCTAATGAATGAATGATAAAGCAAATGAAAGTTTAATGAATCAGTTATGAAACAAATGAGAATGCTAATAATGAAAACTAATTGAATAATAACACAGTTTTTCTTGCATAGCGATCAATGTTATCACAACTTACCTATGCAAATGTCATAACCTTGGCAAGCAAATGGCCAGTGCACATGCGCAACAGCCTTCAAAATGGCCGTGGTGAGCAGGGAGAGGGTGAAATAGGCCCCTCAACAGGCCAAACTGGCCCTAAAAGGACCAGGTCAGCAGGGGAGTGGGAACTGTTCAAGACCCCTCCCCAACCATGGCAGCAACCCCCAGAGGCTGCCAGACTGGGTGGTAAGTTTTCTTGAAATTGTTTTTGTTTTGTTTTGTTTTTGGATTCCCCTCTTTGATCCAGTCCCGAAACAGTTTGGCCTTGTGCCAAATGGGACCCCGACTCAATGTGCCCAGAACAGAACCAGACCCAGTTCAGTTTGAATCCAGTTTGATTTGAACAGAACTGGGCTCCCCGGTTCCATGCACACCCCTAATAGGACTCATAGAAAACAGCACTTCTCCTTCTGTGATGGGGTGGGGGGTGAAACATCTTGTGATTAGGGATGTGCATGAATTGATTTTTTTTAATTCAATATGTGCCCAAATTGAATCACCCCTGATTTGTTTTCTGGCTGAATCTGTCCCCTCAAATCAACCTAGATTTGATTTGGATTTGAATTGATTTGATTCAGATTCAGATTCAGATTGATTTGAACCACTTAGTAAAGTCCTAAGTGCACCAAATATGGGTGGTGGGTAGGTCCCCATGGGTGCAGCCCACCACCCAAATTTCAAGGCAGTGGGGCACATGGTTGCTATTTAATGATTTTATTTTATTTTTTACTGATTTTATATATTTCTGCCATAGGAAATAATGAGGATTCGAAGTCACCCTATCCTAACACTTACAAGGATCCCCAGTTTTCTTTTCTTTCTTTTTTAGCTCAGCTCTAGCCCTTTTAGAAGTGGAGTTGTGGAACAAAATGTGTACTCACTGTTTTTCAATTGTTTGGACTCTTTGGTGTCTAATAACATTTCTGCATCATGAATCCCTATGAGGATTCATTGCACACTTTCATTTCTTCTTTTCATTTTGGATGCCAAGTATCAACTGCCATGTGTCAAGTAGACCCGACCACCACCTGCAAGGCAATGGAGTACTCATTTTATTTTCTAGAATATTGAAGCATTTGGATTCGCTGGTGTCTATTAACATTTCCTCATAATGAATCCCTATGAGGATTCATTATATGCCTTCATTTCTTCTATTCATTTTGACTCTCATTGGACAGTGCCAGCTGTTCCCCCAGACTGCAGACTACATGTTATTTTTGAATGATTTTTGAAGTTTACACATCTTTAAGCATTTCCCCATAGAGAATAATGGTGATTTCAACAGCCTTAGTTATAGCTCCATGGGGGTGGGGGTGGAGCACCAGGGTAGACGAGAGAAGGTTGTGGTGGCTGGTAGTGCCCAATGGGTGCAAGGTTTGACACTGAATCCACGCTCATTTCCTACCAGAGAATCTTCTCTCAGAACACCTCAGAAACAACAAAACCCAGTGCCCCATGGGCTTGTGGGTTTGGGGGTGGTTGACAATCTATGTGCACTACACCACCACTTTCTCTGAGCCACCCTTGTGCTCCCCAAGTAGAGTTATGGGGCTGCTGAACTCCCCATTACTACCTATGGGGGGAAAACCTAAAGACACACACACTTCAGAAATTCATTAAAAAAATCACCCCTTCGACCAATTTATTTGAAATCTTGGTGGCAGCAGGCACCCATTGGGGCACTACCACCTGACCCACTCTTTCCCCCCAAAAAAACCCATTTTCTGCCCCAAATCTGCCACAAAGACTTGCCAACTTCAAAAAAAGTTTGAAAAAATACCCCTTTGCCTAATTTCTTTGAAATCTGGGTGGTAGCTTCCTTGCACCCATTGGGCAATACCACCCACCACAACCCACTCTGGGCCACCCTGGTGCCCCCACATGGAGCCATAAGGCTGCTGAAATCCCCATTATTCCCAATGGGGAAAAGCTTAAAGACACACCAACTTCAAAAAATTTTTAAATATCACCCCTTTGCCCAATTTCTTTGAAATTTGGGTGATAGCTTCCACCCATTGGGCACTACCATGCACCCCATGCCTTTGCCCCAGGACCCCTTTTTTGCCCTGTATCAATTGAGATTCAGAAAATTGGGGTACAAATCAAATCTGGGGTGATGGGGGGCAGATTCAGACCCAAAACAAATCAGGAGTAATTTGATTTGGGTACAAATTGAAATGAAAAAAATCAATTCATTTACATCCCTAAAGATGACATGGAAAAATAGATTTGGGTGTCATCAGCATACTGATAACACCCTACACTAAATCTCCTGATGATTTCTCCCAGCGGTTTCATGTAGATGTTAAACAACTTTGAAGACAATATGGAGCCCTGAGGGACACCATGCAAAAGTTCAGATTTTGAAGAACAACAGTCTCCAAGAGAAATCATCTGGAATCTGCCCATAAGGTAGGAGCAGAACCACTGCAAAGCAATGCCTCCCACCTCCAACCCGTTCAGATGCTCCAGAAGGATACTATGGTCAATAGTATCAAATGCTGCTGAGAGATCCAAAAGGACCAATAGAGTCACACTCCCTCTGTCAATTCCCATTAGAGATCATACATCAGGCTGACCAAGGCAGTCTCCATCCCATAGTCCAACAAAAAGCCAGTTTTAAATGTGTCTAGCTAATCGGTTTCCTCCAATAATGTCTGGAGCTGGGAGGCCACCATCCTCTCAATTACTTGCCCAGCTGCGGAAGGTTGGAGAAAGGTCTATAGTTGCTTAACTCTGAGTGATCTAGAAGCAGGCTTCTTCAGAAGAAGTCAAATAATTTCCTTCTTAAAACAAGGAGGCATCTTGCCCTCCCTCAGAGAAACATGTATAATATCAAACTTGCCCAGTTTGAGGTCTCAACATCGAGCCGGTCTCAAACCAAACCTGCTCCTGTTCGGTCTGATCTCAAGCCAAACAATCTCCCTTTTGGGTGTGTGGATTCAATTAAAAAGAAATTAAGTCTGAAAACTCAATACCTCCCACTCCAGGAGTTTCTCCACAGTGGGTGGGGGGGGGATGTCTCCAGAAGTTTCCCCTCCCCCTTTTGCCCCCCAGTTTGTTACAAATATACCCGATTCGGGCGGTTTTCAGCCCATTCTGGGCCTGTCTTTTGTGGTGGTTTGGGGATGTTCAGGGGTGCAAAAAGCCGAATATGCCTGGTTTGGTTTGAGTCCAGTTTGGACACGAACTGAACCAGGCAAACTGGTTTTGTGCACACACCTACACAGGAGTCCCCACTCACAGAATACCTCCCTGATCAGAGCAAAAGACCAGTGTCACAACACTGCTCTCTACAGCTGTTCTCTTGTTTTACTTCTCCCAGGCAGAGACTCAGAGTTTTTGAGAGGAGGGGGTTTGGTTCACCCTCCTCCTTCTCCTCCTCCTCCTCCTCCTCCGAGTCACTGTGGCAGCCTCTCTCTGGAGGCCTCTACTACTCACCCTCCAACTGCCCCTCATCACTGGCTGACCCTGCCTTAAATCACTCCTGACAACTGATACATGCCACGCCCCTGCTAATTGGACCTCCACCTTGCCATATCAGGCTGCTCCCACCCTTATCCTCTGTCTGCTGCTGCTTCCTCCCTCACTTGCCTCTGTCCTTCCCCGGCCCCTCTAGCCCAGCTCTTTGGTCTTGCAACATCTCAGCTGGCCTCTTGTTGGGCTACTCTTCCTGGTCTGCCCCGCCTGGCACCTCTCTGGCCTTGGCTTCCGAGGGAACTTCAGGGCTGGTAAGGCTGGCGTGGGCCCCTGCCTGACAACCATATCAAGCGTGTGATCAGCAATGTGTGTTGGTCCCAAGACAATTGGGATAAGCCCATATTTGTCATGGCTGCTATGAACTCCTGGGCTGCTGCAGACAAATTGGTCCCAAAGTGAACATTGAAGTCCCTCATTACCAATAGCCTGAGAGACTCCAATGCCAAGCCTGAGACCAAGTCTGTTAGCTCAGTTAGGGCGTCGGTTGGGGAGTGGGGTGATTGGTACACCAGCAGAAGTCCCAGTCTATCACTGGTCTCCAAACTTAAGTACACACATTCGATGTGGGTACAACATCAAATCAACACTGACTCCAACAGGGATCCTGGGAAGGGAGATATTGTTCTTATTGACCACAGCCACTCCACCTCCTACTTGTGACCCCTTACTTGCTCTTCAACAGAGTACCCTGGTGGGAGAAGCTGGGACTAGGCTGAGCCACCATCCTTCCCCAACCAAGTCTCTGTAATACACACCAGGTTGGCCCCTTCATCCAGAATCAGATCATGGAAGATTTCTGATTTATGCTGGTCTGATCTGGCAAGGTGAGGTTCTGTGGGTAGTTGGCAGTGCTCCCCAAGTTCAAAGAGCTGGCACAACAACTGGAAGGGGAAACAGCTGAGAGATTTCTTATTTCCCTTTCCCATAACAGCCTGCTGACTTGCCAGCATTAATTCTTCTATTCCCCACCATCATCAGAATAGCCACTTCATAATTGGTGGATATGCCCCCATCTCCAGGCAAAACCAGACACAGAAACCAATTTCTCCCAATACTGTGAAAGTGAGCCTGGTGGTTTCCACGATCACTGGAAAGCAGGCTAAGCTCCCTTGGCCGGCTTTCCAATGATCATGGAAATAGCCTCATGCTCTCTCTGGGTCGGCCTGGGAAGTAGATGTTCTTCCTCTCCTGCAGGATTTCCCTCCCAAACTCCAATTTGAACTGTTAGAATGTAGTGAGTTTCACTGATGCTACCTGAGGTTTGCAGCTGAGTGTGGTATGTCTGAATTCTGAATTGCAGGCTGTGCTTGCTGTAATCAGTTGAGGAAGGAAGCTCCTCCCTCTCTCTGGTATCCCCCCCCTCCCCCCGCTGCCCAGCCAGACCTACTTCTGATGTTGGAACCTAACTGGAGGAGAAATTTTTAAAACATCTGTCAGGTAACTAACCTGATGCTCCTCTCAAGTCCAGGGAGCTGATTTGTTTTTATATTGTTTTATACAGCTTAATCTCCAGGTTCTGGGAATTAATTCAGTTTTTACTTTCTTTCGCTGCCACCATATGACTAATTATTACCCTGCTCTCAATTCTGAGCACTTTGGTTAGGTAGCCTCGTGAGCACAGGATAGGCGTATATGTTCAGTATACAAATAAAACAAAACTTGACGTGCAGAAAAAAACCCAAGAATAATTTATTGTTTACAACTGATTGGGCACATAAACCTCTCTACAATGTTGCTAAGTATGTCAGCTGTTTAACTCTCTGAGGCGGTTTGCAAGATCAGTGGGAGCCAGCTGGGGAGGATTCGCGGGGCGAGCAGGCTTAGCCTGCCCTCCCCACACACAAGCAGGCAGTCTGCTCCGCGCGGCCGAAATGGCCGCCCACGCGACTGCCAGCTTCGTTATGGAACTGGCGGGGGCTGGGAGGATCGAGGGCCGTGTGGTCCCTGGAAGCTTCAGCATGCCCTGTGTGAGCGTGCAGGGCATGCTGGAGAGACCCACAAGCCGGGAGGCTGCACAGAGCCATGCTGCGGCAACACACAATTTAAAAAAACAACAGGTTTGCGGAGTGCTCGCTCCGCAAACCTGGTTTTTGGGGAGAGGTAGTTTAGCGGGTTACCCGCTGAAAAATCACTGGGCTCACAGCCGAGCTCAGTGGTTCTCGTGATGGGAGAAAATCGGGCTAGCTTCCGCTAGCCCGATTTTCTCTGATTGTGTGAATAGCCTCTCTGAGTGGTTTTTCTTCCTTTATAAGATGTAACATTTGAGGAGGTGAGATAATTGGGACATAGGTAAATAAAACGTGGTTTGTACCCTTAGTGAATTTCCCCAGACCTTTTTGTCTGTTACTGGAAGGCTTCACCTCTGGGCACTTTTTACATTCAAGGTTTCTTCCCCAGGCTTAACATTCTCCCACTTTCAGAGTCCTGCCCAGTATACTGCTGGTTCTACAGTCTCCACACATTCACCATTCAAGTCCCACACAACCCCCTGAACAATCTCTCCTGCTCAAATCACATAAACCTATCTCTCTGCTATGCTCTGTCCAACTTCTAACAATCAGCTCCAACTCTCCAACCTCAACTCCAACTGTCTTCTCCTAACCAAATGTCCTTATTTAAATCCCTCCCCTTGAACGTTCCATGCCTGGTTTTAATATGGCAACACACACACTCGCAAATTCACTCTCCAGCTCCTATAAGTATATTCCATCTGTTGTATAATGTATAAATACATTCAAGGTATGTTGAAGAAGAGTCAAGCACTTTCTTGTCTGGTAGTTTTGTTCTGCAGATGTCATAAGTGCCTCTACATGTGCCTTATGAGCTGTGGGGTTAGGAAATATGTGTTTCCTTTGTAAGCACATGTTCCTTTGTTCACCCTCTGTCTTTTCAAAGGCACACCTATTTACAAACATCTTACAAGAAGGAGAATGGAAGCTGTGAATTGTTAGTGATGTTGGTTGTGCTGTTAAACATGTGTGCTGAAGAAATGTGTGCTGTTAACACCAAGTTAACATTTTCCTGCTTTGTGTCAAATTTATCTTTCATTGAGGGTCAAACTAAATGTGATCATAACAACATCATTGTTCCTGCCAGGTATACTTGCTTTTTCTTATGTAAATAGCTCACATGAGTTGTGGGGGCAGAGTCTGGATGTGTATTGGGTGTTAATTCTACAACTGCCACAGTTCCAAGCTGGATTGCTCTCTCACATGTGCTATTTCCCCTGGTTAGAAATGTACCCACTCCCAGGACATAGAACATGTATTTCTCCTGCTGGTATTCCAAATCATGATGAGAAATTGAAGACCCTTTGTCTCTGCAGATAAAAACTACTAAAACTTGGAGTCATGGCTCCCGACTACATTGACATGGGAGCCAGCACTCTCCCATTCCCTCTGTACCATAGTTCACTATAAATTGAATAGGGCTTTCCAATTTTTTGTGCCTGGAGAATGTGAGTTGTGTGCATGAAGCAACAGTAGGTCTGCTTGTTTTAATTTTATTGTTTTTCCTGTTCTGTGTATCATCATCATCATTATTATCATCAGTTTTATCATATATAGATATAGATATAGATATAGATATAGATATAGATATAGATATAGATATAGATATAGATATTTAGGCTCTAGGTGGTTCACAAATAGGAATACAAAAAATCAAAATCAAACTGTTAAAACAACAGTTTAAAACATTCAAAGATTGTTAAAAGCCAGGCTTTTTTTTTTTTAAAGTGTCTTAAATGCTCTTTTAATGGCTGACAGAGATCTTAAGCCTTGGATATCTGTAGGGAGTGCATTCCACAGTCCAGGCACGACTACGGAGAAGACCTGCTCTCAAGTTGCTGCCAGATGAGCTGGTGACATCTGGAGGCAGACCTCCCTCGATGACCTTAATGTGTGGTGGGGATCATGCAGAAGAAGGTGCTCTCCTGGGGAACCTGGTCCTAAGCCCTTTAGATCTTTAAAGGTATTTTATTTTATTTTATTTATTTATTTTATTGAGTTTGTATACCAGCCCAAACTTTTGTCTCTGGGCGGTTTACAATTATCAGCACTTTGTATTTTTCCTGGAAACCTATTGGCAACCAATGCAGTTGTTAAAACAGGCATCATATGGCCTCTCCAAGAAAACCCAGAGATCAATCTAGCTGCTGCATTTTGGACCAAATGAAATTTTTGAACTACATACAAAGGCATCCCCACATAGAGCGCATCACAGTAGTAAAGTCCAGAGGTTACCAGAGAGTGCATCACAGTTCTGAGATTATCTTCAAGGAACGGACGCAGCTGTCATATCAACTGAAGTTGATAGAAAATGCTCCTGGCCATAGCCTCAACCTGAGAAACCAGAATGAGGCCTGGGTCCAGAAGCACTCCCAAGCTAGGTATCTGTTTCTAAACTATTATCCCTTTGTCTCCAAATAAAATTATAAATGCTCCCTCAGCACTGTAATCATGCATAGCACCTTCTGGAATAATGTCTGTAGAGGGCCAATGTTGGTTTTTATTCTGTTTCTATCCATAACTGTTGCCTGGGGTAGAAGTGGGAAAGATATGAGCCTGAATCCAAAGGTAAATATAATTATTGTTGGCAGCTCCAAACTGTACTTGGTCTATTGCAAACAGCTTTGTGTTAAGCAGCAGGATACTATTATAAGGAGGCTGAAATGAATACAATAAGCAATCAGTCAATCAGTTTCAGAACTACATCTAAATTTAAGTTTGATATAAGCAAGTTATCTGCAAGTTATCAGCCAGGCTGGTCTCTGGGACAACTCAGAGAGACCATATTATTATTGTTGTTTGCACAGACAGGTGTTATTGACTGGTTTGTTTTATCCAGACATCGAGTCCTTCCCAAGTACCTGGGATGGCTGAATTTTATTATCAATGTTGTTGCTGTTATTATTATAGATATTGTCGCAGAATATAGGCTGTTCCCAGTAATGTTGCTTTTTGTAACTGGCTGATGGTGATTTCTGTGGCCCCTATGGTGTTGAGGTGCTCTTCAAGGTCTTTTGGAATTGCACCTAGGGCGCCAATTACCACTGGGATTATTTTGGTCTTCTTCTGCCATAGCCTTTCAATAACAATTTGTAGATCTTTGTATTTTGTTATTTTTTCTATTCTTTTTCTTTTATTCTGCTTTCACCTGGTATTGCTATGTCGATTATTTTAACTTGCTTTTCTTTTTTCTTGACTACAGTTATATCTGGTGAATTGTGTGGCAGATGTTTGTGTGCTTGTAGTTGGAAGTCCCATAATATTTTTGCATCTTCATTTTCTACCACTTTTTCAATGTTATGGTCCCACCAATTTTTGGCTACAGGTAGCTTGTATTTTTTGTAGATGTTCCAGTGTATCATCCCTGCTACCTTGTCATGCCTTTGTTCGTAGTCAGTCTGTGCGATCATTTTAAAGCAGCTGATTAGGCCATATTATATTATTATGTGAGACCATATTAATACTACTACTACTAATAATAATAATAATAATAATAATAATAATAATTTAATTTCTATACCGCCCTTCCAAAAATGTCTCATGGCGGTTTACATAGAGAAATAATCAATCAATCAATCAATCAATCAATCAATCAGTAGAATGGCTCGAGCAACAGTCACTGGAGGTACTGTACTGGGGGGTGGATAGGGCCAGTTACTCTCCCCCTGCTAAATAAAAGAGAATCACCACGTTAAAAGGTGCCTCTTTGCCAAGTCAGCAGGTGTTGTCAAATAATGTCTGTTTTGAAACAACTGCACTGGCTGCCAATATGTTTCCAGGTAAAATACAAAGTGCTGGTTATTACCTTTAAAGCCCTGAATGGCTTAGGTCCAGATTACCTTAGAGAGTGCTTTCTTCGGTCTGATCCCCACCGCATGCTAAGATCATTTGAGGAAGTCCGGCTCCAGGTGCCACCAGCTCGTCTGGTGGTGACTCAGAGGTGGGCCTTCTCTGTAGCCAATCCTAGACTGTGGAATGCACTCCCTGCAGAAATCCATAATTTGAATTCTTTATTGGCATTTAGGAGATCCCTAGAGTACCTGTTCAGCCTGGCCTTCCAGGGTTTTTAAATTGTTTTAAAGGGTTTTTAATGTATTGGGGTTTTAAAAGGTTTTGAATTGTTTTATTTTTTAGCTGCTTTATTTTATTTTAAAATCTTTGGTTTTGATCATTGATTGATTTTAACTGTATTATGGTATTTCTAAACCGCCCTAAGCTATTCTGTAAGAGTGGTCTAGAAATCGAACAAATAAATAATATTCAGACATATTGATCGTAATGCTGGTGACAAATTTGTGTGCTATGAACTGGCTAATTATACGAAATACAACGAAAATTTATATACTGCTCTTCAACAAAAGTTCTCGAAGCGGTTTACACACACACATATGTATGTATGTATGTATAATGTCCCCCTGTCCCTCAAAGGGAAATATAAGATAGACACCAGCAATAGCTATTGGTGGCATGCTGTGCTGGGGATGGATAGGGCCAGTTGCTCTCCCCTTCTAAATAAAGAGAATCACCACTTTTAAAAGGTAAAAAGTGCTCTTTTAGCAGGGTTAGGGTCTGTTAAACAATAATCATTGGGGTGGTTGTTACTAATCAGTTCAGTTTTACATCCTTGTGCAGGATCCTGCTGTATTTTGCATCCCTGATTATTAGTCACTGTCTGGGAATTAGGGATGTGCACGAACTCGTTTGGAGGTCCGGCGTCCGGCCGGTTTGGTGTGGGGGGTGTTACCTTTAAAGAGCAAAGAGGGTGCCCCTGCCATGTTTCCCCCACCAGTGCTGCTTACCTCCTTGCATTCCTGTTCAGCGATGGACCAGAGGTTGCCTGTAAGTGTCTGTGATGTGCTCACGTCCACTGGCCACTTTGGGTAAGGTGCTGAATGGGGTGCAAGGAGGTATGCAGCAGCCCCATGGCACTGGTTTTACAGACCACGCCGGTGGGAAAAACACAGCGTGGGGGGGGGAGATAGCTACCCTCCCTCCTCCTTAAAGGTAAATGCCAGTTCATGCACATCCCTACTGGGAATGATTGGAGTTGTAGCCCAACAACTGCAGGAGGGCTGAAGTTGTGCAGTGCTTTCCTTTATGAACCCATCCACCATCTTCATTCAATTAAAGCCTTGCCTCATTTACCATATGAACATCTGCTTTTGGAAGCAGCATCCAAAGTTTAGGAATTACCCCCTTTTGGATCTGAGGAATTCATTTGTTACATTTCTTCGGGGTTTCCTGAGCATTCCTACTGGACACAACCAGAACATTTGAAATACATATATTCATGCATCTCGTTAAGTGATGTTTTGATTACATGGTTCACAGATATTGATTTAATACATACTCCAATTCCTAAAGAGATATGATTATATAATTAATGTAAGTATGCTATATGCACTATATGCACAGGATATTATTGATCAGATGAGCAAATTTTAAGGGACTGGAAGCTTACACTTTAAAAAAACCAACCCAAAATTGATGCAACAAAAAATTAGACTGAATGAAGTAAATGCTTCTATAGCAAAATGAATATATATACATCTTTTTAAAAAGAGAGGTTCAAATTTTGTTAATGGGATCATATTTCTGCATTTTAATTGCAGTTAGTTACATACAATCCACTTAAAATAAAATGATGAGACAATATTAAATTGCCACTGGAGCAGTAGCGTAAAGACTGAATTGCTCATCATAAAGATTAATCTTCATTCTGCTGTGGCAAGTACCAATGATCTGGCAATCCATCTGTTCTTGCATTCTTCAAATATTAGGATTTATTACTGCTGAAAATAATAGCTGCTAATTTTCCAGCCAACCACCTGTAAAGAACAAGTCATTGAACAGATAAGACATGAGCTTACCCGCCCCCCCCCCCCGCCACATATACGGCACCTTCAACTAACTTCATTACTTCTATTTGAAAGAGAGCATATTTCAAGTACAGGGCAATTATATGGCTCTATGCCTTGTATCACTTGTTAAAAACAGTAATTTGCTGACATTAAATTAATTCTGTGCTCAGTTTACAGATATAACAACCCTCGAATATATTTTTCTTTTCAAAAACTCTACGCTATACTTTCACTTTTAGGGTGTCCTTCTGTTAAGTTATAAGTCTTGTAATTATTATTTCCAACCCTCGGGGTCAATCCTAGCTCCCTTTCCCTAGCTTCTGTATACCTTCCCTTCTTCCTGGAACCACCTG
The DNA here is from genome assembly GCF_027244095.1 of Hemicordylus capensis. NCBI lineage: Eukaryota > Metazoa > Chordata > Lepidosauria > Squamata > Cordylidae > Hemicordylus > Hemicordylus capensis. The sequence continues at coordinate 81,801,404 of NC_069659.1, forward strand.
TTTTGACTACCCCTTCTTATATAACTCACCTTGCCTCATACTCTTTCACAGGGGTTACATGGTATCTTCTGCTAATGCTGCACTTTAGCTTTTGGTTTTGATATTTTTGAATGCAATATTTTTGAACAATTGCTAGTTTTAAATGCAATTGCATGAAATTTTTCTCTCTTCTAGATTTCTTTCTATACATTATAGCATTTTTCTTCCATACATATGTCTACAGGCACTGGAAAAGGTCTGTGGTACTTTTCAGAAAACAGGAATATTTAACAAACAGATGGTTAAACTTTCTAAAATGACGACAAATTTATTTGCAGCATTTAGATGTGATTCTTTTATTGCTTGTGTCATAATCTAAGTTCACAGTTGTAAACGATCAGCACTGAATACATGGGCAAGAAGGTCATTCTGATTCTGTGGATATACCCTGGAATGTGATTGCTATACATATCACTTGTTCTTTGACCTCTCATCTCTGCTTTATGAAATAGATCCCTCTTTTTGCTATTATTAATGGAAATTATTCCTTAAAATTGATGTCTTCAGTGGCTGCCAAAGCATGATGGCAAAGGGCATTTAGTCTTGCTAGGTTATGTTGAATTAATTTATTCTGATTTAATGCAATCACAATTTCTAAGATTTGTTTCAGGATAAAAAATAAAACAATAAAAGAACAAAAAACAAAAACAAAACCAATAAACACACCCCCAAATTGAGATGGCAGTTGTCTTCCTGTAGGAGAGAGAGAGCTCACCCCAGCAGCTAGGAAAATTTTATTTTCCTTGGTACTGTGAGGGGCAGGAGGGGAGGAAAGGGACACTAGATTCAGTGCAGAACTTCCTGGCCTCAATTATGTGGGTTTGTTGCTGTTTTCTGCTTGACATGAAGAGCAACAAGCCATGCTGGCCTCACCACATAGGTGGGAGCTGGTGCTGATGCCATCCTACCACTCACTGGTCCCACCCCTACCTCACTGGATCAGGCACTACCCCTCTTCCCCCTTGCCACTGGCCACAGCTGCTGGGACATGTCTCTTGTCCAGTGTACTGTGCCCGTATCAGATCATCTTTCAGTTATCTTTCTTTCTTTCAGTTATCTTTCAGTTTTCTTCCTTCCCTCCTTCCTTTCTCTTGTCTTTCCTTTTCCAACCCTCACTCCTATGACATATCATGCTTTTCTTTTTCTTCTTCCCTCCCTCCTTTCACTCTCTCCCTCCTTCCCTCCCTTTTCATTTATTCTCTCTCCCCCCCAACCTTCTTTCATCTACATCCCCTCCCCCACACTTTCCTTCCTTCCTTCTTTTTTTTCATATAAAGATGCTTGGCTGGGAAATTATCTTGGAATAATTTAGGTGCTCTACAAATAACATTGTTTCTTCTTCTTCTTCTTCTTCTTCTTCTTCTTCTTCTTCTTCTTCTTCTTCTTCTTCTTCTTCTTCTTCTTCTTCTTCTTCTTCCTCCTCCTCCTCCTCCTCCTCTCCTCCTCCTCCTCCTCCTCCTCCTCTTCCTCCTCCTCCTCCACTGCCACAAAAAAAATCATTTTTATTGTTGGCTGTTGTGTATTTTAATAAAGTTGTGGCCTTATATTATTGTGGCCAGTTATGCATATTTCCAAAGAAATGTGGTTCAAGCAAATCCCTGGGATCCACAAGGGTTCCAAGGCATTGAGTCAATGGGACTCAAGGGTTTAGGTTCCTGGAGTGCGGGGAGGTTAAAAATAGCTGGAAATGGTCAAAATAATACAATGAAAGTGATGTACCATGCTCTGCTGGTCCCCAGATGTCCAGTAATGCCCCCACCCCAGCCTAATTACACTACGTCTTGGTGAAAAATTGTGATTGATTTATTTATTTGCAAAAGAGCCACAAAATGGCTCCTGCCCTCAAGGTGGCTGGAAATGACCTCGGAGGTACTTTCCAGTCACCCCAACCCACAGATATGTGAAATTAACCCTTGTGTACAATCCTCCCCACACCAGACATATGCCAAGGTTGGGTGTCAGTTACCAGACTGCAGATATGCAAAACTGAAGATACTGGAACCACAAATGGCAAGGTGCGCCTGCATGTCTCTTTTTATTGTCGGCCATTACAAGTGGATCTGTTTGGAGATATCAAATCATTTATAACTGAATAGCTTCATAGGAGCTCCTCAGTACCTGGTCCAGAGAGCCTTCAGCTTCTTCTGAATTGTGATCAGCATTGGAAGGAGGCAATTGACAGTCAATTGACCAATTCAGATCATGTCCTCTGGCAATTATTTTTTCCTTTAAATAATAAAGGGGGGAATATTTAAATATATTTGTACTAATTGCCCCTCAGTAATCATTCTAGGGAGCAAAATAGCAGAAAAATGATAACACTTGCTCCAAGGCTCTGGGCTTATTTTGTGAAAAGCTGAAAATTTATTTCACAAGAGTCTTATAATATTAGCCATTACTTTTGTCCACATCAACATTGTTGTGTGAGACCATTTAACTGAGAAGCAACAATGAGAACCTGCAATAGAAGTTATTTGACTTAAATGTCAAAACTATGCCTATCATAGACAAAGACAAGCCAATTTAGCAGCACATAGTGAGGCTGTTCTCACATCCACCCTAACCAAAGCTAGGGAAGCCCAGCCTGGGTTAGACTGCATGTGAGAACCAGTGGGATTGGGCCCGATCCCGGCAGAGCAGTGCCTCCTGACTCAGTTTTTCACCCCAGTTCTTAGCTGGGATTAAAGGCTTGAATGAGCCTTTAACCCAGGCTCCGGGATCATGTGCTCACTGGGGCTGTGTTGAGCCCCAGAGGACACAGAGATGGGCACCTAGTGCCTATCTCCTTAGGAAATCCCCCAATGCACCATACATGGCATGTGGTATATTGTGGGATATCTGTAGGCTGGCATGTGTTGTTCCAGCCTCTGAAGCTCCATGCTGTGCCATGCATCACAGATTGCCTGGAAGTGTGGTCTTCACTCCCAGCACCGTTCGAGTGCTCATCTGGGGGGAAGGTGAGTTGAACCAGCCAACTCATCCCTCCGCCTGCCCGTTCATGTGAATGGATGAATGACAAATACTGCAGTGTTTGCCGTATAACTTAGTAAAATCTTTAAGGAATAACTTTAGCCAAAATGTTTGCAATTCACTTCATAAATGATGTTTGCTCATGGCTACCACATTTTAAAATATATCCAATAGTTCAGGAGCAGGAGCAGATGGGTCCAGTAATTTTATCTGTGTAACAATATTCAACAGTGTCTGACCATAGCATCACTCTGCAGCTACATCCAAAAAATTGTCAATACAATAGGGTTGAGCTGCTTGGTAGATTTTCATAAATGCAGCCAATCTCCACTAATAGAGAGGATTGTGTTTTTGTTTTTGTTTTGGCAGGGCTCTGCTGGAAAAGAATATTGGCATATGGAATTATTCTGAGCACAAACAACTGGAGCTGTGTATGATCAGACAAACCGGGAGACTAACAGTCAATCTATTAGGAACATAGGAATATAGGAAGCTGAGACAGACCATTGGCCCATCCAGCTCAGTATTGTCTACACCAGGGGTTCTTAATGTTGGGTCCCCGGATGTTATTGGACTTCAGATCCCATAATCTCCAACCAAAGGCCACTAGGGCTGGGGATAATGGGAGGTGAAGTCCAAAAACATCTGGGGACCCAACGTTGAAAACCCCTGGTCTACACCAGGGATTCTCATTGTTGGCTCCCCAGATGTTATTGGACTTCAACTCCCATAATCCCCGCTACAGGGGCCTTTGGCTGGGTTTTATGGGAGTTGAAGTCCAATAACATCTGTGGACCCAACGTTGAGAATCTCTGGTCTACAGAGACTGGCAGCGGCTTCTCTAAGATTTCAAGCAGGACTCTCTCTCAGCCCTATCTTGGAGATAGCAGGGAGGGAACTTGGAACTTAGATGCTCTTCCCAGAGTGGCCCCATCCCCTCAGGGAAATATCTTACAGTGCTCACACTTGTAGTCTCCTTTTCATATGCAACCAGGGAGGACCCTGCTTAGCTAAGGGGACAAGTCATGTTTGCTACCTCAAGACCAATTATCTATAGCTTGTCTTTGGTTCTTCATGGGGAAAAGGGCTTGTGACGCCTCTGGAATATCTCCACTGAAGCCATGTGTATAAGCAAAAATCTATAGTTCATCTAGGCAACCTGACAATACAAGTAAATAACGATACCTAAAAAGATACTACAAACAAGTCCTGAACCACACTATATGACCAACTGCAAACAGCTTAACAATATGGGCATGGTGATAGCCTTTATGGGTAGTTGGAATGTAAGATGTCTTGTTTAATATAGATGATGAATTACCTATCTCACTGGAAAATATTGAGGGAAACTTACATCCTACTTGGGCCATAAATAACCATGTGCCTACTTTTCTGGAGAGCTGGTGGAACATTTAATTTCTGGTAGGATAAATTTGATGGCTAATTGGGATAGCTTTAATGTGCCAATATGAGACAGATTGCTACATCTATCTTCAACACAGTTTCTTTTATTAGAATAAAATGTTAGTGCTGGAAATCTAGGCTTAGCAGTTACACTGAAAATCTGGCATGCCAGCAATTAAATTTACTGAAGTGGTTCATTCTAAGTGTGGCATCTATGCAATGCAACGTACCCCAAAGATTACCTTGGATAACACATAATAATATAGCTGGCAATCTACAGAACAGATGAAAAGATTAATGTCCTGCTCACAATCATTTCTAGTTTTGCCTATATTGTTTCAGTGCTATTTGCATGCCCACCTCTCTCAGGTGAATATAACACATCAAATAATGCTTTCCTTCCAGTAGGTTATTTTTCTTTAAGTTGTTAATGAACCACAAAATGGAATCCAAAGTGTACCCAAGTGCATTCTCTATACATGCTGTGAGTTTCCTAATTTCCTCTTTCAAACACCCTTTTTACCCTGCAGCAAACAATGCTCTGGAGGGTTTCTGACTTAACATCAGATTCTTGGGATTCTCCCCACCAAAGTTGTGGTGGAAACAAGGAAACATATCATACTTGGCTACTGACTGACTTGGTTGGGATCCAATGAATTTTCAAGTTCAGTCCTGTGCAATAAATCAGGAAAAAGTATAGAAAAATCAGGTCAAATAGAAGCCTTTCCATCCTTAAAAGAATTTTTTTTAAAATCAAGAAAGGGATTCCACAAACTCCCTAACCAGCTTATTCAGTTGTGTATCTGCTCTTATTATAAACTTCATTCTGCCATTTAACTACACTCTAATTTTTAATAACCTTATTCAGTCACGATGACAGCATGCAGACGGGGGTACCAGTGTTCCTAACTGCAAAGAGGATTATTTCCTGAGTATCATATTTCTTTCCACAGACAATACTGTACACATGGACAGTGTGGGGGGAAAGGCTACAGAGCACATTAGAGGGGAGGTGGTGCTTCCCAGCACATTCCTGTGGGCATGGTAACAAGGCACAAAGTCTATGCTTTCATCACAACTGAATAGGGCTAAATTTAAAACCAAACTAAGACCAACAGATAAACAATTGCTTCTTCTCTCTCTTTTTTTGGAGATCTCACATACTTCAACACTGTCAGAATAGCTCTTTTAGTCATTTCTCTAGGGCAGGGATAGGCAAACTTGGCAGCAATTGTAGTTGGGGATGATGGGATTTGTAGTTCAGCAACAGTTGGCTAGCCAATGTTGCCTATGCCTGCTCCAGGGGCTGAACTGGACACATTTAAATAGGGCACCATGCAGCACTTCATCTAATTGACCAGGGAGGCTACATAATATATACAGAGGTTGTTCTCACAACCAGCCTTTTGTGGGTAGGAGAGGGTTAATTTAAGTACAAATGTTAGTCTGGAGTCACAGGAAGCTCTCCCACCCAACGCCTGCCTAACTGGAGATCCTAGCTTTTTAACCCAGGCTTAAACCGAGGCAGGACAAAGTAAAATAAAAGAGTCCAGTGGAAAGTGGGGCCAGGGAGAGGCACACTGCTACATTGCCAAGGGCTGGCTCTCTGCTGCCCATGTGCTGCATTGTGGGATACTAGAGGACTACTGTCTCCCAAAAGCAGTTCTGAGGAACACCTCTACAGTGTTTGTGTGGGTGTGTGAGCATTGCAGCCCAATGGAGGCTCCAATCATGTGAGAGAAAGCTTAGGTTCCTGCCCCCTACCCCAGTTCACTCCCGCTTAGGTCATGTGAAATAGCTTACATTTTTCTTCTCTCTCTTTGGCAAAGTATGGTACAGTATAAAAACACAGGCATGTATGAGGTCTTTAACTTTGGAAAAACTGTAAAATTCCTTTGAAAGGATGGTGCTTGTGGAAGCATAAATACATGTGTGAGTATCTTATGTATTTCAAGTTTAAAACATAGAAAGAATTTGAATTCATTGACAATGAATACACTTCTGATATATGATGCACTTGATATTTCAATAAAATCAAAAGGAATTATTGATGCATTTATCCACTGCAGTGATTGGATTCTTTTTTTCCTTTGAAAATGGAGAAATATGTATGTACATATTGAGCACTCTCTGACTCTGAGCACTATTTCCTACATTTGAACACCTGATGAAAAAAGCACTTGGAAAAAAACACCACTGGCAGCCTTGTGAACTGCAGGAATTCTTTGTTTTGTTGTTTTCACCTTTTTTGTTTTGTTTTAAAGATAAAAAGAGTTGACATTTCATTGTAGAAGGCATTTGAATTTCACTGACTAATAAATTGTTATGTGAGTTGCATTTGCATTTCAATTGATAAGAAATAAGTTTGGATAAAATTGATTTATGCCAAAAAAATTCATTTTCCCAAATAGTCCTGTAATGTATAATTGAAGTCCAAGGAAAACAAAGCCTGAAAGAAATGAAGAAGTGTTTTGAGAGCATCTTTCTTTGTTGTGTGTGTGTGTATATATGACTTTCTGCACCCATGAACCAGAGTTTATCCCTCATCTAGCCCATTACTCCCTTCATATTCCATAGAATTCTTGTACCATGGACCTTACATCTTCATTATGACCAGGGCCATAATACAGATAGTAGCAGCAGCAGCAGTAAGGTAAAACTTTGTTGTAATGGACAGAAACAATAAAAGAAATGTGCTTCTGTGAATTCTTGCATACAGTTTTCATTGAGTTTATACCAATTGTGGGTAAAAAATACATGCAGCGTTTTTACTTTTCCTGCATAGGGACTGTCTACGTTTTCACAGGTTCAGATCACCATGAATTTCAACCACACTGATCATCATGCATACTTAGCTAAGAGATACTTGTATGAAAAGCATTGTCACTTCCTGCCTCCCAGGTCTATTTGGGTTGGTTCATTTCTGTTTTTAAAAGTATGATGGATATTTTTTCTTTTATTTTTCAATTTAATATGAAACATCTTTAATGTATTTCTGTCATAGCAATGGCAAAGGTACTGTATCATGCAAGAACAGAGTTATAATGATGCATTGCTTGTTCCATGCATGATGACTAGCTAGTACTAATACCAATAATTAGCATTTTTAATTGTTAAGGAGTTTAATTTTGTTTTACAAATAACTTCATCTTTTACAGTATACATATTGAATATTGTAAAATATACATACACACATATGTATACAGTCATAGATGTTCTTTGAAATAAATGGTACCTTTATTTGATAATAGAGAATCTCCACATTAGAAAACTGGGCCAATATAGGCTGAAACATGTAGTATTAAAAACATTTTCACCAAATAATGAGTTGATGCTACTTTTTGAAACAAAATTGAAGTAAAAATGATGAATCCAACAAAAGCTATTTATCTGGCATTTTAATAAACATAGACTGACATTCAGACTAACTTTGGACACACCAACATAACATCTATCTATCTATCTATCTGATTTGTACACCGCCCCAAACATCTGCCTCTGGGCAGTTAACAATAACATAAAAACAAGTTTAAAACATACACACAAATTTAGAACAATTTAAAACAACTTAGAATCAAACACAGATTAAAACCTAAACAATTCAAAAAACTGAAAAAGCTTAGGTGAAGAGGTGAGTTTTCAAATGCTTTTTAAAAATTGCCAGAGACAGTGAGGATCGTATTTCAGTAGGGAGGGCATTCCACAATCTTGGGGCAGCAACCGAAAAGGCCTGCCCCTGTGTGGCCACCAGGCGAGCTGGTGGCAACTGGAGATGGGCCTCTCCACACAACCTCAATGGGTGGTGGGGCTCAGAATGAAGAAAACATTCTCATAAATACCTAGGACCCAAGCCATTTAGGGCTTTATAGGTTATAACCAGTACCTTCTATTTTGCCCAGACACCTATTGGGTTATAACCAGCACCTTGTATTTTGCTCGGAAACATAACCCTGTTGTGCTCATAAAAGGGTAATTTTGCAAGTCTTCCCTTCCTTTGGGAGCAAACATTGAGACTATTTCCACGATCAACAGAAAGCAGGCTAAGGGAGTTCAGCTGGCTTTCCATGGATCATGGGAACCACCGGGCACACAGGCGAGCCCGGTGCTCCCAAAGCGGCCAGCTCGCCTAGAACAAAGCGGCTAGCTCGCCCTCCCCTTAAATGAGGTTAAAGAAGCGAGCGCTCCATTACCTCATTTTGTTGCTTTTTGTCATCGCGGTGTGCGACAACACAGGAATAGTCCCCCGACCGGGAGGCTTCAAGCATCCTTCTGGGCTTAGGGTCTCTCCAGGATGCCTTGCGTGTTTATGCAGGACATCCTGGAACTTCTGGGGGCCATGCAGCCCCCGATCCCCGCAGCGCCCACGGGCACCGTGACAGAGCTGGCAGCCATGTGGGCAGTTCATCTGGTCACCCAGCTATGAGCAGCTGCTCTTCTGCAGGGAGACGAACCCCACAGAACCCCATCAGGCACTTCACACATGTCATGTAAAGTGCCTCTGTGTCTTTTAAAAATATATCCCTGAAGATCCTGCAGTCCTTAGGGAAATATTTTTGGGAAGTACAGTGAGCTGCAGAAGAAAAGAGAGATCAGCAGAAATCACTATGCTCACAAGACATTTTTTTGGCATGCACAACATTAATCTGGATGTTAGCCATAGCTGGTTGATGATGATGATGATGATACTTGAAGAAAGAAACAGAGGGTTTAATACTGGCTGCACAAGAACAGGCATTAAGAACAAATGCAATAAGAGCAAAAGTAGAAAAATCCACAACAAACAGCAAGTGCCGCCTTTGTAAAGAAGCAGATAAAACAGTGGACCACCTAATCAGCTGTTGTAAAAAGATCGCACAGACTGACTACAAACAAAGGCATGACAAGGTAGCAGGGATGATACACTGGAACATCTGCAAAAAATACAAGCTACCTGTAGCCAAGAATTGGTGGGACCATAAAATTGAAAAAGTGGTAGAAAATAAAGATGCAAAAATATAATGGGACTTCCGACTACAAACAGACAAACATCTGCCACACAATACACCAGATATAACTGTAGTCAAGAAGAAAGAAAAGCAAGTTAAAATAATCGACATAACAATACCAGGGGATAGCAGAATAGAAGAAAAAGAAATAGAAAAATCACAAAATACAAAGATCTACAAATTGAAATTGAAAGGCTGTGGCAGAAGAAGACCCAAATAATCCCAGTGGTAATTGGTGCCCTAGGTGCAATTCCAAAACACCTTGAAGAGCACCTCAACACCATAGGAGCCACAGAAATCACCATCAGTCAATTACAAAAAGGAACTTTACTGGGAACAACCTATGTTTTGCGACCATATCTATTATAATAATAATAACAATATTGATAATAAAATTCAGCTATCCCAGGTCCTTGGGAAGTACTGGATGTCTGGATAAAACAAACCAGTCAATAATATCTGTCTGACTGTGTTTGCTGTTATTTATTTATTTATTTGAAACATTTAATATACCGCCCACTCCGAAGACGGTATACAGTGCACAAAAACATGCAAAACAAGGCAACATAAAAATTACATTCTAAATTAAAAACTAAAGTAACTAACAAAAGAAAAAGTAAACTACAGGGCAATAGCCTGGTGAAAAAGAAAAGTCTTCAATAGAAATTTGAAGATCAGTAAGGAAGGGGATAAACCAATCTGAAGGGGAAGAGAGTTCCAAAGAAGTGGGGCAGTAACCAAAAAGGCCCCTTCATGGGTCCTAGAGACTCAAACCTCTCGGAAATCAAGAACCGACAAAAGGGCCATCTGACATGATCTAACCGGATGGGATGTGACTGGGTGGGAGAGGTGGGTCTGTAGGTAGACAGGCACCAAACCCTGCAAGGCTTTGAATGTCAAAAACAGGACCTTAAATTGAACATGGAAGCGAATAGGCAACCAGTGCAATGACTGCAAGAGAGGTGTTACCCTGTCATATTTTCTGGCACCCATGAGTAGGCCTTTTGCTGCATTTTGGACCCATTGTAGCTTCCCAATCATCCTCAAAGGTAACCCTAGATAAAGAGTGTTACAATAATCTAAGCAGGAGATAACAAGGTCACTGTCATTAATGCCTGCCAATCAAAGTGAGGGTGTAATTGGCCAACTAGATGAAGCTGGGCAAAAGCACTTCTGGCTGCAGCCTCTACCTGCTGTTCAAGCAGGAGGTGCAAGTCCAAAAGGACCCCCAAATCACAAACAAGCTCCTTTGGGGGAAGTGACACCCCATCTAAAACAAGGTTCACATCCAGCTGTTGGCCGTTACGAGGGCTGAGTAAAAGTTCTTCAGTCTTAGTGGGATTCAGTCTGAGCTTGTTTTGATTCATCCAGACCTTAACAGCTTCCAGGCATCGAGTGAGCACAGAAAAAGCATCCCCAGAATGGTCTGGGGTGGCAATATACAGCTGAGTATCATCAGTGTATTGATGAAATCTCACCCCAAACTAGGAAATGACCTGATCCAGCAGCTTCATATAGATGTTAAAAAGGACAGGGGCAAGAACTGAACCCTGGGGAACTCCGTAAAGGAGTGGCCATGTGTATGGTATGGTATGGTTATGGTACACCAATGATGGGAAAGTGGCCATAAACAAGACTATAGGAAGGTGAGTGCCAGTTCTGGCTTTCCTTCCCAGCTGTTTTGTCTCATCTCTTTTCCTTGTCCCTGCTTCCTTCACCTTTTGATCCTTTGAGATCTTTGTCTGCTGACACATCTGCACCCTGTCTTCTTCCCCATATATCATCAGTTCTAATCGGATATAGCAGATGTAGTCATGTCAGTAACATTCTCCAAATCTTGAAGAATGATTCCCTGCTTTTCCAAGTCCTGCACTGTCACTTAGTTGTGTTCTAAACAGCAAATACAGTAGCACACATAATGCACCATGCTCTGTCAGCCTTGTAATGGAGTGTTTGCACAGTTGTGAAATAATACTCTTGTGCAAGAGCACAGAATTGCACAAATGCAGTTGTGCAATAAAAGGCCACTATTTCCAATGACCCTCTATTAGGCTACAGCATTTACACAATTATGTGCTCTTGTGCAAGAGTGCTTCTGCACAGTTGTGCAAATACTCTATTACAAGGCTGATGGAGTGTTGTGCAGTATGTGAGCAAGTGATTGTTGCTGCAGGCCTCTTGTGCTCTCATTATTTCAATCCTCCTCTTTCAGGCCTTTTATGTCTTTAGACCTTTCCTTAGGCATGCAATTGTATACTGTACAATTGTACTAATGAGGCATACAAATGGATCTGAGATATCGGTGTTCTTATTGAGATTCAGAATTCAACATTATAACATTTTAATTTAAAATAGAAATATGTTAAATAGTCATTCAAAATGACAGATCTGTGCTGTTCTCTCTCATTTTGGCTTCAAAACAAAAACAAGAAAAGAAGAAGAAAGGAATCACCAGTGCTTAAATATCCAATGGATTTATGGGGAAAATTAACTGGGTTTCTTGAGGCTGTAAAGTACTATGTCATATAATTCCTGGACTCTTCATCATTAACTGACCTTATCTATTACACTTCCTAAGACAGCTGCTTCAGGCATTCTATATAACCTATTGCTTTTCAAGTCATGGTTGTCTCTCTCACCTTTTCACATTATGAATGCAAAGCACATAACACTAATCTCTTCATCACAATACACAGCTAATCCACAGAGAACTCTACTGACTGCTTTTATGTCAGCTATATATCCCTACTAGGCAGACACAGTTGACTCGAATACAGATCTTTTCTTAAATCAGGAACAGTAAATTGTGTCCTGACTTCCCTCCCTATTTATGGGTAAAATAAGCATCAAATGAATTTTCTGAAAAACAATAATAAATGTAGGGGGGAGCAGACAGTACTTTCAGCATCAATAGAAGCATTCAGGAGCCATCCCAAAGACAAATGGTTAAATATCCACTAAAAATATATTTGATTTGGATATCTAACATTATGAGAAGATACAGCTTTATTTGGATAGGCATGTTGAGATGAAAAATATTTGCATACTACAGATAAAAGCTGACTCCAGTGGCATCACACGCGCGCGCACACACACTCATACTACACACACTGTCCATAGGGAATTAATTCCAGAGCTTATTGTCTCAGGCATAGGGCCAGAAGGTAATTTAAAAAAAAAAAACCCAGTTACAGGCAAGAAGCTTAATTTGAAGTAAGGCTCAACATGAAGGGCCAATTCCAGGTTCTGCTTTGAATGTCAGAACTGTGAGCTAAGATATGAAGAAACAGGCTCTGTTATAGTCGCACTGGCTACCAGTTTGCGCTCAGGCTTATTTTACAGTGCTGGTCTTGTAGGATAGAAATATACAACAGTAGAGGTCTGTATGGCAGAATATATGCCCTAAATTATCTGGGTCCAGAGTATCTTAAGGACTCCTTCCTTTTGCATTAACCTGTTCTGGTGCTCTGTGAACAACTGAGAGCCTGATATTCATTGCAGGGGGGATGTGCAATGCCTGGAATCTGTCAGGTGGAAATGCGAGACAGGGCTTTCTTCAACTGTAGTTCTATGGAGTACCTTTCTAAAGGAGGTCTGTAAGACTACCTTGGCTCCTGTCTTTTGGTGAAAAGCTTAAAGTTTCTTTAAGAGTTTTAAAGCTATTAAAGCTTGTTGAAAGAAAGCTTCCAGCTTGATTTAATTTTATTTGCTGCCCTTGTAAATTTCCTTTTTATAAGTTTTCTCTTGTGCCTGGTTCATATTGTTAATGGCTTTAAATTGATCGCTTTACGTTTTGCATTGTAAGCTGCATTGGGGCCTGGAATGAAATATATACAAGTTTAAACAATACATATATAAGGGGAAAAGGGGGCCCCACAGGGCTGTCCTTAGAGAGCCCTGGGAGGGGGCGTGCTGGGCCCAGGGCAAATCAGCCAGTGTGGGGCCCACTTCCAGTTAATTCAAATGGAGGTTAAAAGAGCAGGGCACAGGTTGGTTGCTCATCTTGCCATGCCCGAAGGACAGTGCTGGGGCACCATGACATGTGCACAGTGTCTTCCTCTCATGGGCAGACATCCTGAAAAACTAAGCACTGGCACAATGGAAGAAGCACTGGTGTGGCACCAGTGTATCTGAAGAATTCTAGACTAATGCTGAGTGTTGTGTGACTCTCAGGGACATTTTCAGGTGGCAAGGAATGTTTCCTGTGGAAAGGAGGTTTTCAAACTTTGGTCCCCACCACTGAGCTGAATTAGTTGAACTTTTCAGAAACATCAGTGCTTCCCTTGTATAGATGCTTTATTAGTCAGAATGCCAGCCAATGAGTAACTGCAGCTATTCCTTACTCTCCATGCACACCTGTGGGCTGCTGGTCTGGGCTTGCATGTCGGAAGCTGTAGCTGTTGTGCAGAATTGACCCAGCCAGCCTCTCATTTTGGAAACAAAACAATGGAGAGTGACTGCTTGTTTGTGTATGGTAATATCTTTTAAACACAATAGCTGCTTCTGGGCTGTGGAATGCACTCCTGGCAGAAATCAGTAGCTTGAGTTCATTGTTAGCCTTCAAGAGAACCCTCAAAACCTGGCTTGGCCTAGCTTCCCAGGGTTTTAAAATTGTTTTAATTGTTAATGGTTTTATATTACATAGAAACATAGGAAGCTGCCATATAGTGAGTCAGACCATTGGTCCATATAGCTCAGTATTGTCTACACAGACTGGCAGCGGCTTCTCCAAGGTTGCAGGCAGGAATGTCTCTCAGCCCTATCTTGGAGAAGCCAGGGAGGGAATTGAAACCTTCTGCTCTTCCCAGAGTGGCTCCATCCCCCGAGGGGAATATCTTACAGTGCTCACACTTCTAGTGTCCAATTCATACGCAATCAGGGCAGACCCTGCTTAGCTAAGGGGACAAGTCATGCTTGCTGCCATAAGATCAGCTCTCCTCTCTCTAAATATTGTTTTTAAATTGTTTTGTAATGTTTGTCTTTAAAAGACTGATTTGTGGGTTTTATTTTTGTTGCTGTGCACCACCCAGAGCTGTTTGAATGGGGCAGTATATAAATGTAATAAATAAATCATTGAGTCCATTCAAGCGATTGTAGAAAATCGGGCTTGCCTCCGCTAGCCCAATTTTCTACAATCGTGAGAACCACCAGGCTCGGCTGCAAGCCCGGTGGTTCTTGAGCGGGTAACCCGCTCAAGGAGCCCACCCCTTAAACGGGGTTTGCGGAGCAAGTGCCCTGCAAACCTGGTTTTTTTTAAAATTGTGAGTAGCCATACCACGGCTCTGTGCCATGGTTACTCACAAGTAGACTCCTCGCAGGAGGCTGAAAAGCAGCCTCCCAGCTCAGGGGTCTCCCCAGTATGCCCTGCACGCTCGCACAGGGTATACTGGAGCTTCCGGGGGCCAAGCAGCCCCCAAACTCCCCAGCCTCCACTGGCTCCATCACGGAGCTGGTAGTCGTGTGGGCGGCCAATCCGGCTGCCCAGGGCTCCCGCTCTGCTCGTGTGTGGGAAGAGCGGGCTTAGCCCGCTCTCCCCGCTCTCTCTTACAAACCGAGTCTCACTGTGCTGGGCAGCGGGGGCGGGGGACAGGGAAGAAGGGGAATAAATACACACGGGAGCTCAGGAGGCCTGAGGGCCAGGGAAGCCAAGTGAGCATGTGAAGCAGAATTTTACATGTTAATCTGATACAAATAACTACTGCTTCTGCATTACTTCTCTGTAAAACAGAGTGCACTATTGGTTTTAGCTGGACTTAGCTGTGACTGGAGATATATTATGCAGTGGCCTCTGGGAAGAATAAAGAAAGGGGATTTGAGAAGTATTCTTTGCTCTACAGTAGAACATATTATTATAATCCATATGAATGGCTTTCAATAGCAGTAAACTGATTGTATCATTTATATAGCATCATTTAGAGCAGCATAAGTAGCATAATTTCCTGTCTTTGTCTGCAAGATAGCCTTGTTTCTTGTGTTTGTTAGCGCATTCATAATGGTGTTCATGAGCTTTTAATCTATTGTGAATGCAAAAATAATAGCTCTTTTGAGACCTTTCAAAGCATGCATATACTGGAAGGGCAGCGGGATCACACCTGTTGACCTCAAGCCCTGACCTGCATGCATGGATTCACTGGAATGGTTGAAAAGGCATGTAAATGCTTGCTGTGCATGTGCAGCTTACATACATTGATCAGGAAGCCTATGGACCCTGTGCTCACACAGCTGTACACATGCTGAAGGCTTTTAAAAGACATTCTGTTGAATGTACAAAGGTCAATAAGTATGATTCTGCTTCATTTCACCTATTCAGTGTACACACTATGCTGAAGTTCTAAAAAGTGCTATTATGATTAGAGAAAAACATTTGGTAGACCTTTCAGATGACAAATGTGTCTTAAATAGCTTCTTCTGATAATATGTGATTCTGGAGTTGTTGGGTTTTGGTTGTTGTTTTTTCTTGAGTGTGCCTGTACAGTGAAGGAGGAAAATCTACCATATAAACATAGAGCATAGAACCTTTTCCAGGAATCTCCTTTAATGCCAAGGTAATTTCCTGCACAGAGGCATGTGTATTATTAAAGCTGTAATTTGCATTTAAGTTGAGTGCAATTGGCACTAAAAATATCTAACACCTTCCTCTAAATGTACTGTGCTCCCCAGGCAGCTGAAAGAAGAGTACTGTGATTGATGATGGCTCTTCTCCTGGGACATTCTTCTAACACTCTGGGGGACTCCCTTTGTTTGAATTACAAAGCAGCATTTGCAGAGTGTTGTCTTAGAAGGAATTACACCCATACTGCTTAGTAGAAAGAAAACTTCCTCTTCTCTCTCTCTCTTTCTCTCTCTCTCTCTCTCTCTCTCAAATCCAGTGTGAGTATAAGGTTCACAGAGTTCACAGCAATTAAGGTCGCACACTATTCCTTTCTGAATGGAGGAGCAATTCCTATTCATTGCATTGAAACAGCCTAAAAGCTTTAAAAAATTATAATGAAAAAAAAAACCATGAACCCCACCGGCTTGGGGCTTCAGCGGGGAGCTGTGGCACAATGTGCTGTGCTTCCAAACCCATTTTGGTGCCCAGGCACCCTCCAGGGGGCAGATAGGGCATCCTCAAATCCCCAATATATCCTATGAGGAAAAGTTTTTTAAAATGTAAAAATCTTCAGAAAATCATTTAATATTGCAGGAGTGTCCAAATACTTTGGGGTTTGGTGGGTGTTAGGAACCCATGGGTGCCTATCACTCACTGTGGTTTTGTGCCCCTGTGTGCTCTGCATAGGGAATAATGGGCTGGTTCAATTCCCTATTATACCCCATGTAGAAGCTTTTAGAACTGGTTCTAATTGGGCTTGAATTTGAACCAAACCAAGAGGGGGGTGAGGTTCAAGCAAAACCAAAACCAAACCTATCCACCCTGGTTAATATTGGGTTCAAATTCGAACCAAACAGACAAAGCCAGTTTTGTGCACACCCCTACTACAGACCATTGTTCCAGTTTTATGTATTTTGTGGACAAGCTGGACACCAGACTTTCTTACATTATGGCCTCATGTAGGAGTAAATTTAAACTAAGTTCCTTGTGCACATCAATGCAGCCGTGCTGAATGTATGTACAATGGGACATGTGCCTAATGGCAGATAGATAATGATAGGTTTGTGCACACTCTAATAATAATACATTAGTCAGCCAAGTGATTGCATGGAGCTGCTAGGGCTCTGGGGATAGGGGAATGACATCTATGTAATGTGCAAATCAAGCAATTCTGCTACACAGCTTTACTTGAATCTGATGTTCCATTTCCTTTGGTTCTATATGATTTGCAGGAAGCCTGGAGATTATAGGCTTCCCTTCACACATGGCTTCAATTTGGTTCAAGTGATGAGCAAGGTTAAGCTAACAATATTTATAAATCTTTAAAAACGTGGTGCAATGTATGCATAAATGCACATATTTTGCCTCAGATATGGCATTACATTACAGGTTGCATGATATCTGGATTGAACACAGTGTGACATAATAAGGCTGTGCACATGAGCAGCCAGACCTAGGCTAGGGCAGCCCAGCCTGGGTTTGGCTGTCCATATGCACTTCCCGATTCCACTGGTGCCCTCATGGGTAGCTCAACTTTTTACTCCATTCTTCAGCCAGGTTGAAGGGTGCAAGCACACCCTTAACTCCGGTGCCAGGGTTGTGTTCATGCTCAGGCTTCATGCAGCCCGAGCATACAGATTCCGGCACCTGGAGCACCCGACTCCTGGGGAAATCCCACAATGCACTGTGCTTTTCATGTTGTGCATTATGGGATTCCTGGAGGCATTATCCCATCTTCCAGCAATCAGCACTGCATGGAGCAGTGGAAATCGTGTGGGCATGTGGCTGGGCATTGAAGAAATCAAAGACTATCATCTGGGGGGGAGGCAGGTTCCAGCCTGCCTTCCCACCTGCCCGGTTGTGTGAATACCTTTAATATATATTCCAGTTGCAGCTAATAAATGAGGATGATTGTCAGCTTAATTGACCTTGTATTATCACTTCACAAGCTGCAGTGGGTCTGATATATTTTCTGAGAAACAACTACCTATTTAATTTGTTCATCAACAATTGAATAAATACAATAAATATGGTGTTTCCTTGCTGTATTTTAATTGTCTATTGGCAATTTTAATTGTCTTTCCTCTTTTATTGTCAATTGGATATTTGAGCAACAGTCACTGTGTACAAATAGAACCCATCTATTGAGATTTTCCAAAGAAACAGTATTGGGTCTGATACCTCATTCATGGAGGAAGGGAGAAGAAGGGAGACTGGTGTGGGCTGTCTGTTGTTGTTGTTGCTGCTGCTGCATTGAACATCTGCCTGCAGGAGAGGGAGAGGGAGAAGGCGAGTCCACCTGCCGGTCGCCTGCCTGACCTGTAGAACTGTGGCCTTTGGCAGTTGAACTGTGGCCTTTGGCTGCTTTGCAGGATTGGGGCCAGTAGTGAGTCAACAGTTCCAGCCTGTCAGCTGATCAGAGGGGCTATCTCTGGCCCTATATAGGAATGCTGCCTGTGGTGGTGGGCCCACCACCGGTGGGGTAGCCACTGAAGGGGCAACACCAAAGGGGGTCACCCCTTTGGGGAACCACTTCGGGGGACAACGAGGGCGAGGGCCAGGTCACTTGGCCAAGGTATTTGTATGTGGGAGGCATTTAATAAAGGGGCTTCTGTTTTAACTAGTCCTGGGTGAGGATCTTTTAAATGTGTCTGGGCTTATCTGGAGATGGGGAGACAGGGGGCGTGTCCACTGACTGTGGGGCAGCCATTCCGGTGGTGGTGGGGAACAGAAGAAGTAATGTTGGCAGGTCATCAGGTCATTACAGGGGAAGGGAATATAGAAATATACTAGCGGTTTCCCCTTCCAGCTGTCCTGCCAGCTCTTTGACCTTGGGGAGCAGTGCCAACCACCCATGGAATCGCACCTTGCTCCTCTGTAATGCCAGGTTGGTCCAGAACAAATCAGAAACCATCCATGATTGATTCTGGATGAAGATGCTGACCTGGTATGTATTACAGAGACCTGGTTGGGGGAGGCTGGGGGCCCAGTGTGGTCCCAGCTTCTCCCTCCAAGGTACTTTGTTGAGGAGCGGGGGAGGGACCGGGGACGGGAAGGTGGAGTGGCTGTGGTCTACAAGAATACTATCCCCCTTACCAGGATCCCTGTTAGAGTGTCAGACCTGATCGAATGTGTGTACTTAAGTTTGGGGACCAGAGATAGACTGGGACTTCTGTTGTTGTACTGATCGCCCCACTGTTCAGCAGTCCCTAACTGAGCTGGCGGACTTGGTCTCAGAATTGGTGTTGGAGTCACCCAGGCTTGTGATGCTGGGAGACTTCAATGTTCATTCCGGGACCAATTTGTAGGGGGCGGCTCAGGAGTTCATAGCGGCCATGATGACTATGGGCCTATCTCAGGTGGTCTTGGGACTGACGCACGTTGCAGGAAACATGCTTGATTTGGTCTTTCACTCTGATCAGGGTGGTGTTCCATGGGTGGGGAATCCTATGATTTTCCCATTGTCATGGACGGACCACCATCTGGTTACAGTAGGACTCACAGTCATACCCCACCTTTGCAGGGGCAAGGGACCTATTAGGATGGTCCGCCCAAGGAGGTTATTGGATCCCATCGGATTTCAAGAAGCCTTGGAGGGATTCAATGTTGGCTCTGCCAGCAATCCTGTTGATGTCCTGGTGGAGAATTGGAACAGCAAACTCCCCGGGGCGGTAGACACAATTGCTTCTAAGTGTCCTCTTCAACCTGCTTCAAAACTTGCCCCTTGGTATACGGAAGAACTACAGGGGCTGAAGCGGCGAGGTAGACGACTGGAGTGCAGGTGGAGAAAGACTTGGCTTGAATTCGACAGATTGCAACATAGAGCTCATTTGAAGACTTATGCTCAAGTGATACGTGCGGCGGAGAAGCGATTCTTTTTTGGCCATATTGCATCCGCAAGTTCACATCCAGCAGAGTTGTCCAGGGTTGTGAGGGGGCTCGTATGTGCCCCTCCTCTCTTGAATCAGAATTTGGAACCATCTATTACCCACTGTGATGTGCTTAATGAATCCTTTGTGGGGGAAATATCTTGTATTCGGGCCGACTTGGATTTCATCTCCGCACTTACTTCAGTATCTGATGTGGAGGTATCCAGTGACTCCTCTTATGTGGTTAGGTTGGATCAGTTCCAGTTTGTGACTCCTGAGGATGCGGACAAGCTGATTGGAACGGTGTGACCCACCACCGGTCCGCTTGACCCTTGTCCGACATGGCTTGTTCGATCTAGCAGGGAGGTTGTTGTAGAAGGCCTGGTAGAGATCATAAATGCATCTCTGAGAGAAGGTAGGATTTCTCCTATTCTTAAGGAGGCAATTATTAGACTGCCTCTGAAGAAGCCAACCTTGGATCCCTCGGAGTTGAGTAACTACAGGCTTGTCTCCAACCTTCCATGGCTGGGCAAGGTAATTGAGAGGGTGGTGGCCTCCCAGCTCCAGACAGTCTTGGAGGAAATGGATTATCTAGACCCATTTCAAACTGGCTTCCGGGCTGGCTATGGGGTGGAGACTGCCTTGGTCGGCCTGATGGATGATCTCCAACAGGGAATTGACAGAGGAAGTGTGACTCTGTTGGTCCTTCTGGAACTCTCAGCGGCTTTCGATACTATCGACTATAGTATCCTTCTGGAGCATCTGAGGGGGTTGGGGGAGGGAGGCACTGCATTGCAGTGGTTCTGCTCCTACCTCTCAGGCAGGTTCCAGATGGTTTCCCTTGGAGACTGCTGTTCTTCAAAATCTGAACTTTTGTATGTTGTCCCTCGGGGTTCCGTATTGTCTCCGATGTTGTTTAACATCTACATGAAACCGCTGGGAGAGATCATCAGGAGATTTGGTGCAGGGTGCTATCAGTATGCTGATGACACCAAAATCGATTTCTCCATGTCAGCATCATCGGGAGAGGGCATAACCTCCCTATATGCCTGTCTGGAGTCGGTAATGGGCTGGATGAGGGATAACAAACTGAGACTGAATCCATATAAGACGGAGTTACTCATTGTGCGGGGTCGGAACTCGAGAGACAATTTTGATCTGCCTGTTCTGGATGGGGTCACACTTTCCCAGAAGGAACAGTTGCAGTCTATGGGTGCTTCTGGATCCAAGTCTCTCCTTGATGTCCCAGGTAGAGACAGCGGCCAGAAGTGCCTTCTATCAGCTTCGGCTGATACGCCAGCCACATCCATTTCTTGAGTTAGACGACCTCAAATCAGTGGTACACCTGCTGTTAACCTCCAGACTGGATTACTGTAATGCGCTCTTTGTGGGACTGCCCTTGTATGCAGTCCGGAAACTACAGTTGGTCCAGAATGCAGCAGCCAGGCTGGTCTCTGGGTCATCCAGGGGAGACCATATTGCTCCCGTATTGAAGGAGTTACACTAGCTGCCAATATGTTTCCAGGCAAAATACAAGGTGTTGGTCATAACCTATAAAGCCCTAAACAGCATGGACCCTGGGTGTTTAAGAGAACGTCTTCTTTGTTATGACCCCACCGCCCATTTTGATCATCAAGAGAGGTCCATCTGCATTTGCCACCAGCTTGTCTGGTGGCTACTCTGGGACGAGCCTTCTCTGTTGCTGCCCCGAGGCTTTGGAATGCACTCCCTAGTGAAATAAGAGCCTCCCCATCTCTGACATCTTTTAAAAAGTCTCTAAAGATGCATTTCTTCACCCAGACTTTTAACTGATATTGTTTTGATTGTTTTAATGTTGTTTTTAGAATATTGTTTTAAAATTTTAAATTGTGTTTTAAATTTCTTGCTTTTTAATGTTTTTGTTTTTAATTAATGTTTTACTTTTAATCTTGTTGTAAACCGCCCAGAGACGTAAGTTTTGGGTGGTGTAAAAATATAAATAAATAAATAAGAAATAAGAACCCAAGATCCTATGCACAGGGGCAACAATAAAACATCATAGAGCCAGTGTGGTGTAGTGGTTAGAGTGCTGGACCAGGACCGGATAGACCCGAGTTCAAATCCCCATTCAGCCATAAAATTAGCTTGGTGACTCTGGGCCAGTCATTTCTCTCTCAGCCTAACCTACTTCACAGGGTTGTTGTGAAAGAGAAACTCAAGTATGTAAGTACACTGCTCTGGGCTCCTTGGAGGAAGAGCGGGTTATAAATGTAATAATTAATAATAATAATAATAATAATAATAATAAACAACTCAACAAAATAATTGGAGTGAGCATAATACTCTGTGTAAACAGTTGCTGTAGGAAAAAGGAATATATTTCATGGAAGAAGACCAGATGCTCAAGCCAGCAACCTTTGCTATACAAGGGTTGATGAAATGAAAGCCACCAGCCAATCTAGCTTGCATGTCCACTTATTTACACTGGTGTAATTGTTTCTCTTGCTAACATCTTGCCCATCCATGTCTATCTGATGACAATTCTAATGTCACAGAGCAATGCATATACTTGTCAGCTATAAGCATGTGGTTTTTCATCTAGGAAAAAGAAACCCTCTGCTGCACAGGACATGCACAACTGGACAATAACGAGAGACATTTCTTAATGTTGCTTATATTGAGAGGCAGCCATAAAATGAAACCTAGATATGTGCCATTGCAGAGGCTCTGCACCAAGCTGATTTTATTTTATTTTTTGTAAACTTGGAAGTGACTCACAGAAATGGTGAGCTGTGGAATTAATTGAAATAATTACTAGTCATCTAGACTGCAGTTTTATGGGCATATACTGTATGCTTTTCCTTGCTATTTGCATCTGTTTGTCCTCTCTCCCTCCCAAATGATAGGCTGGACTTTGCTGAAAGTAGACACTGGAAATCACATTTGGGTGACATACTATGTTTCTGCTTTGGAAGCAAAGAATATGAGCTGCATGGTGACTAAGTATGTGTTGAGTACAGGATTTAGGATTGATAAATTGTAATGTGGAGCATGAGAATTTATCTTTACATCTACTGATTATGCAGGAGACTATGAGTCAGTGCTGCTTCTGTCCATTAACCCTTCCTTAACTCTCCTTTCCCACTTGATGGCACTCCACTCTCCTGCAGTATTGAGCAAGCCGGGATGGGTGGATGGAACTTACAGAGAGAAGTAGCTGTGGCTACCTCACGTCCTAGTTTACAGGTGCATTTAAAAGTAAACACTTGTTCTCCAGTCTTCAGCCAGGGTTTAAGGGAACATTAACATGGAAACCCTCCTTAGATTGATTTTATTCAGTCAAAAAGACTCATTTGGCTAAGAAGCAGGAGTTGGCACCATGATGGTGAATGTTGTTAGATTTGGTTATTTATTTATGTATTGCATTTTATTATGTAATAATATGGTTTCTAAAAGACTTCTTTAATGTGTAAAACATAAAACAGATGTACAGCCAGCAAACGTTTTTATGTAACAAATCAGCTTCAGTGCTATACACTAATGGTTGAATACAACTCTTAAATAAAATAGCTGAGCATCATGACTCAGCAAACTGAAGCAAATAGCCAATCCTATCACAGTGCTAATACCAACCAATCCTGTTACAAATCTCATAATAAGGAAGGAGGGGAAGTGAAAATACACACCCTTGCTCAATAGTCAATGAATTTCATTGCTTCCCTCATTTCCTCTTTTTTACATGTATAGTGGGACATAGCTGTTCTATAAACATTGCTTCCCTTATCTTCAGTTTTCTCACTTCTGCCTCCGCAGCCAAAATAAATATCTTTATATTCACTGCTTTACCTTGATGTTTCTCTTGAACTGCCCATGGCTTTATTCAATCTTGATTCTGTATCCCCCATATAAAACTGCATGGATTCCATGCAAACCATTTTATATACCACCCCCTTTATTTGACATCATCCTTCATCATTCTCATAAATCGGCAATATTTCACATTTGTTATCATACAGTCTTGACTTCACTAAATGCTGTTTTCTAGGTCATAGGGACTGTACAAATTACATTTACTTCTAAACTTTGTATTTTCCAAAATCCGTTGTGCCTCCCAATTAAACCTATCAGTCACATATGGAATCTTAAGTACCAGGCACCCTTCTCTGAATTTAGTTCTATGCTCTTTTATTGGAAATTCATAACCATTGATTTGCATGTCAGTTTGCTATGTCATGATGTTTAGCTATTGTATTTAAGGGCATGCTACAACCACTAATGTATACCTCTGAAGCTGATGTGTTACATCAAAATGTTTGCTAACTCTGGTAATCAATTTTATGTTTTTACACATTGAAGAGTCTTGTAGAAACCTTGTGGAATTTGGAATATGTGTATTTCATCACCATTATACTGTCTTATGTAATAATAGACTTCCTCCAGGTGTCTTTCAGTTTAGGACAGCATACATGGTTCCCCTTTTCTCAAATTAGGCTAGGAGAGAGTGGCTGGCCCATGCTTCCCTTTGTATCCTCACAGCAGCTCTGTGAAGTAGGTTAAGCTAAGAGAGAATGACTGCCCCATGGTCAATTTGTTGGGACTTGTGTGGTTTAATATATTTCATACTTACAGGAACAGCAAAGAACATACACAGTTATGGACACATTCATATTAAAAGTGGTATAATTTTATCAGTACAAAGGATGATTTAGAGCTTTTTCTTGATTATTACAGCCCAGAACACTGTTAAGCACACCCTTGCCACTATTAATGCCACCTTCCCTACCTTTGTTCTGGATCGTAGCCTTGTTTTAACCTTAATATCAAATACTGCAACAGGCATGATACCTTTTAAGGAGAATGTAGGGGCAGGATTTATATTCCTCATTGTAAAATGAAAAATAAAAAAAAATTGTTCTACATTAATGCTTTTGAGATGCTCATGACTTTGACTCTTCTAATAAGTTCTTAATCAATTAAGATATAACCCAGTAATAAATAAGACACCAAATATTACCCCCTCCTCAGGTAGTCCACAAAATGGGCATCCCATTATTTCACACGTGGCAAAACATCCTTTGCCACCAATGGAATCAGCAATTCACCCTGTAAACCGCCCTGAGATATTTTTGGAGGGCAGTATATAAATCGAATGAATAAACAAAGAAACAAACACTAGATTATTCCCCTGCTAAATGAGCAAAGAGACATATTTTAAAGAGACGATTCTCTTATATTTAGTAGAGGGAGAGCAACTGGCCCTATGTATGTAACCATAGCACAGCATTTCTCCAGTGGCTGTTTCTGGTGTCTGCCTTATGCTTCTTTTGAGATTGTGAGCTCTTTGGGGAAAGGGAGCCATCTTATTTATCTGTTTTATTTTTCTATGTAAACTGCTTTGAGAAGTGTTGAAAACTGGTATATAAATATTAGTAGTAGTAGATTTGAAGGTGTTGATATAGTTTGCAGTGATTCCCAAATGGGGCATCATCCCTTCAATAAGTCATCTGCATATTGGTAGGGACTGTGCCAAAGTAGCAAAAAGGGCAGTAGGTGGTATATATGGCTTTATGCATAATGGATTGGACCAACAAGTATCTGCAGCAAAAACAAAACTCCATCAGTGGTGGGTACACATTATCCAATATTAATTATCCCTAATAGCAGCACTTCACAAACAGGTACCAGAGAACAGAAGACAGAGTAGAAGTAAGTTAACTGCTCAACATGCATTAGAACTCTAGCTCATCACTATTAAGAGTAGCAGGTAAACTCACTGTAGCAACAAAAAGAAGTCAGCTTAAAGCATTAATGCTTCAAGACAGGAATGATTCATTCCGTAGCTACCAGCTGCAGAAGTTGTAAGCACATGAAAGAACACTGCCTCAGTCTATCACCGTTGATACTGTTTGTACAGTAATTCTGTGCCATATTTTAAGGTGTAAAGCAGAGGGGAAACAGTTGGTGCATGATCTATTCTTAATGTATGCGTCAAATTCATGCCTGGTTTTGCAAGAATATGAACATGAAGGTACTCTGTACGTCAAATGCTGACAAATTGTTGCTGCTTCTTTTTAAAAATATAATGGATTAGGTGGAAGGCAGATCTGAAACTTGCTTCCTATGCGAGTGCAGCATTTACCATATAAACAGGTGGCATCACTATCCTAGCCTCCAGAGTACATTGCAGACTACGTGCTCAGAGTATACCTTTGTGTATCCTGAAAAGCCTGCAACTGCTCTCATGAACAGTGTGGATTTTGTTTTCCTTCTGCTGCTCTGAGATGCCAGTCATGCATCTGCGATGAGGCTGCTGTCATGAAGCACATTGGTATGCTGAAAGCAAACCTTGTCCTATAAGTCTTTTGGTTACCGCATACAGATATTTGGAAGGAGCATCATTTGATTTCAAATGAAGAAAAACAAGCTTGAAAAAGCTCATTAAAAACACAATGCGGATGCAAGATGTAAGAGTCATTCTGCTGGGGTGAACTTGACGGATTAACAACCACAATATAGCTACTATTCAGACTAATAAACACCGGCTAAGCTAAATTTTCTGTTTTCCCACTGAGTGCCAGTGTGGTGGATAGACTGTTGGCAATGGTTCAAGTAGAGCTGAATTCAAATCCTGGCTCAATTATAATACATCAGAAAACCTCGGGCCAGTCACTTTTTAAATAGTTTCAGCTACCTCTCAGGCTGTTGCAGTGGTCACATAGGATATATCCCATGTATGCTGCCATGATTTCCTGTCATGATATGGTAATATCAAATTAAACATATGGGAGGCCAGCTTCTAAGTTACCTCTCCTTCCTCTAGGATCTTATCTAGTGCTTGTGAGGTTGCTTTGGATCCCAGTCTATATGAAGGTTCCTGCTGGAACTCGATTTCTTCCTGTTTGTTGATCCCTTTTATTCCCAGTGACACTAAAAATAGCAAAAACATGCAGCACTGTTGTTGTGAATGGTGGCATCATAAAGGTAAACTGTGCCATCAAGTTGATTTTGAATCCTGGCGCCCACAGAGCCCTGTGGTTTTCTTTGGTTGAAAACAGGAGGGGTTTACCATTGCCTCCTCCCATACAGTATGAGATGATGCCTTTCAGTATCTTCCTATATCACTGCTGCCCGATATAGTAACAGCGGAGATTCGAACCGGCAACCTTCTGCTTGTTAGTCAAGCATTTCCCTGCTGCCCACCACAAAACATGCCTTATATTGTGCTGCTTTCTTTTATTAAAAAATTATGCACAACCAAACCTGCTGCAAAAGTCTTACCACTACAGAATGCACTGTGTGTGTCCACCTATTCTACATACTTCTCAAAAGACCCTCTTTGGTAGACGTTAGCTTGTTACCCAGCTTACAGGGTGTTTTGGGAATTGTTTATGGATTAACCTAGTTGAAAATGTTAATAGATGGGAAAGGAGAAATGCTAAAAGTTGAACTCAAAAGATAATGGAGAAAGCGATGAGGTTAAGAACCTGAGGTGTCATGCTGGATCAGACTAGAGGTCCATTTATTCCAGCTTCCTTTTGCAACAGGGGCCCTTCCGATGCTTTTAGGAAGCTGAATTAGAGGGTTTGAGAAGGTTTGGGGAAGAGAAACCATCAGGAGCATATTTATACAAATGGAAAGGACTTTTGGAGAGAAGCAAAAATCACTCCCTGCTCCTCCGTACCTGGTCCATTGTGCTAAGAGGCCTCCAGCGCGGGCATACTGAAGGCTTCTAGTTAACACATGGCCCTTCCATCACTGGACAGCTGTGGATCATGTTTACCAATACTGCGAAGTATATCCTTCCTGGGAAGGAAGTTCCATGAGAAAGGAACCTTCATCAGGATAGTATCTCTTCATTTGCCACTCACCTTACCTCAGATGGTAGTGGCCTTTTCCAAGGTAGTACTTAGCAGGTGGAATTCCCCACTACAGGACATCAGATTGCCCCCTCATAGGAAAATAGTAAGCTGTCTTATACTAAGTCAGACCATTGTTCCATCTAGTTCAGTTTTCTTTACACTGACTGGCAGCATCTTCTCCCAGGTTTCAAGCAGGAGTCTTTCCCATCCCTACCTGGAGATGCCAGAGATTGAACTTGGGATCTTCCGCATGAACCTGGGATCTTCTATACGAACCATGGGATCTTCCACTCATTCTAGTGTGTCAAAATCTGGTCTTCCACTTAATCTTTTGAATTATTTTTGTGGTCACTTCTCTCTCTCTCTTTTTAAGCCATTCTGTGTTTTGTTTCATTGTTTATGCTGATTGGGTTTGGTCTCCTTGGGTACTATTGTTAATGAAATTGGCTGCTGCATTAATAATTATGTGGCTTATTTTTGCTTTTATTTTATTGCTTTTTTTATGATTATTAATCAGCTTGAGTGCCTCCTTTTTAGAAAGGAAAAGGCAGAATATAATTTTTAAATAAATGATCGTGTGTGTGTGTGTGTGTGTGTGTGTGTGTGTGTGTGTGTGGCATATAGACCGAATACACTAGCATAGAGTTTTGTTTGTGCATCTATAAAATATGTACATAGTGAACAGCAATTTCTGAAGCCCTTTATTCCTCCCAAACAAGAAAATGAAAACTCCAGCTGTTCCTTCCCCTCCTTCCTAGCATTCTCCTCCATGAAGGGATTCATTTCATTAGAGGATTTTTTTGCCATGCTTCACAGTGTCAGCCTGAAGTCAGAGCTGAGCTACTGAAATCTCACACTGCAACACACCGAAACAGAGAATGATTATGAAGCCACACAAAGAGTGAATTTTTCTTCACAGAGTGCTAATAAAAAATATACTGAATGCAAATTCTTTTTCATTAGCAACCCTCTTGTCCTTATTCTTGCTTTCCCTATCAAACAAGGCATCCATTACAAACCCTCTCTGAAAGCATGAACATATCTTCATTTTCCTTTCAAAGGGCAAACAACATTCTTGCTGTTGATACGTTATTCTAATGTTAGAGACAAGAAAGCAAATCAAAGATTTATGTCTTAGTGCATTGTGCATGGGGAGTTAGGTAAACAATCCCTGTTATTTATGTGCAAAAATACACAGTTGATTCCCTAAGCAATATACTGTAAATGTGCTCCAGTTTCCATGTTCTCTTATAAAGGCAGCTTTCCGTTGCTTTCTGTGATGTGTATACATAAATAAATTCTTATGTATTTATTTAAATGAACCTACCCACGTTTTACCCATCCACTCCAAAATGTTTTAACACACTGCAAAGTGTTCTCACGACCAGCCTAACCCAGCCTAGGGCAGCAGCCCAACCTGGGTTAGGCTGATCGTGAGAAGTGGCAGGATCCTCATGGATCCCTCTGCTCCCTGCCTGCCTAGCCCTTTTAACAAACCCGGCTGTTAGATGATGTTAAGGGTGCACTTGCACCCTTAATCTGGCTGCCAGGTATCATGTGTCTCCTCAGGCTCAATTCAGCCTGAGGAGACACAGGGATGGGTGCATAGAGTGCCTGTCTGATGAGGAAATCTCCCAATGCAAGGCATGTGTTGTTTGCACCTTCGCTGCCATTGTCTGTGGGGAAGGTAAGGTTTACCCTGCCTTGCCCACCCCCACCTACACACAATGGAGATCATGAGAATCGCCTCTACATATTCTTCACTTCATTAATTTCCCCTAGATGTGTTCTGTAGTTAGCCCCTGCTACTGAATTTCAGGACCTCTAAATCCCATGGAGAATAGTGGTTATTGCTATGCGCCTTATTTAGGAAAATATTCAGTGAACATTACAAATTTTCTGAAAATTCTTTTTCTTCCTCTTCTTCTTTTACTACTACTACTACTACTACTACCACCACCACTGATATTTGTTGTAGTAATATATAGGGCTTGGAAAAAATTATGATGTCCAAAGAAAATGTCCCTGATTTAGCTCTACACATTCAGAACTGCCTACATGCAGCCCAACTGCCCACATCATATATCCATGCAGCATAACAAGACATCTAGCCAGTTCAATGAGTCTTGAATGAGCATTACAAAGTTCAGGCAAAGGCACATATATAGCTGCATTGGCTGAATGCACAGATTTGCCTTGCTGGCAAATCCGGTTGAAACCACAGGCCCACATATAGACAAAGTCACCTGTTATGCACTTCCTAGTTAAAATTTATTTACTTGATATAGAAGCCTTCAGCCTAGATCCTGCAGAAGACGAGAGTCCTACATAGGAGATAATCATCCAAAGCAAAGTACTAAAGATAGAGTCATGAGTTCTACAGGAGAAACTGGGTGAGTTGTGGGGTTTCCTAGCATACTCTGCAAAGAAATAGCTGCAGATATCTTGCAACATAATGAGGCTATTCCAATAATTGCCCCAATTAAAGTGGGCTAAGGGAGCCCAGCCCACTTTTGGGCAATTGTGAGCTGCAATGGGAGCCGCACAGCTCCTGGCAGCTAGCCATGTTAAATCTCCTTCCTCTTAAATGAGGTTAATAGAACGA
Source organism: Hemicordylus capensis (assembly GCF_027244095.1). Lineage (NCBI taxonomy): Eukaryota > Metazoa > Chordata > Lepidosauria > Squamata > Cordylidae > Hemicordylus > Hemicordylus capensis. The sequence goes on from NC_069659.1 coordinate 81,831,706, forward strand.
TTGCTCCATTAACCTTGTTGTTGTGCTCGTGTGTTGCTGCGGAGTACAGCAAAAAACAATCAGACCCCCGAGTGGGAGGCTACAAGCAGCTTCCCGGGCTCAGGGGTCTCTCAAGGATGTACCACGCACGTGTGCCCGTATTGCATCCGCAAGTTCATGTCCGGTGGAGGTGTACAGGGTTGTGAGAGAGGGGCTAGTATGTGCCCATCATCCTGTCATAAATCTGTTAGCTCGGCTAACCCAACAGGATTTACAACGCCCTTCAGCACTCCCCCTGTAAGATAACAGAAAGCAGCAGCAAAAGTGCAATAAGGAAAAGAAAAGAAAAGGTTCACAAAGAAAAGAGTAAATAAATTAAGTCCCCTGAACTGAACTAGGTACCCACCTCTAACAATAACTGAGTAATAAGTGAAAAGAAAACACAAAGCAAGGAATGAAACGAGTGAAAGACACCAGAACAAGGAATTAACGGAACAGAGCAGGAAAGCATAAACAAGGCAAAATGGAACTCGGAAAAGTCTGAAATTTAAATAGCACACTGTCTGCCGCCAGAGAAAGTTGCAAACAGCATCTGAGCAAGTGAGAGACTGCTAAATATATATATGGATCAAGAGAACCAGCAGCCAATCAGGCTTCCCTGAGTCAGCACTTCAGTTTCCTCTCGTGATCTCCTGCACCTGTGTGACTGCCATTGAGCTTGCCTCTTGAGACACCTTCCCAAGAGAGGTGAAATCCCAGGCTCCTCCCCATTAGAAATCATGTCTGGCAGCTGTTGCGAATCCTCAGCTCCAGAGTCTGGTCTCCCTGCCAAATCCTGTTGCTGTGCCTCTGAGCCCTCACTAGCAGGTGAATCCTCCTGCTCTGACTCTTCTGAGTCAGAAGTCTGAGCCATGACACCTCCCTTGAACCAGAATCTGGAACCATTGATTACCCACTGTGATGTGTTTAATGAATTCTTTGTGGAAATAATCTCTTGTATTCGGGCCGACTTAGATTCCATCTCCACAGTTACTTCAGTGTCTGATGTGGAGGTATCCAGCGGCTTCTCTTGTGAAGTTAGGTTGGATCAGTTCTGGTTTGTGATTCCTGAGGATGTGGACAAGCTGATTGGAATGGTGCAGACTACCACCTGTTCTGTTGACCCTTGACCGACATGGCTTATACTATCTGGCAGGGCGGTTGTTGTAGAAGGCCTGGTAATGATTATAAATGCATCTCTGAGGGAAGGTAAGATGCCTCCTAGTCTTGAGGCAGTTATTAGACCACTTCTGAAAAAGCCTACCTTGGATCCCTCAGAGCTGAGTAACTACAAGCCTGTCTCCAACCTTCTGTGGTTGGGCAAGGTAATTGAGAGGGTGGTAGCCTCCCAGCTCCAGACAGTCTTGGAGAAAAATGATTATCTAGACCCATTTCAAACTGGCTTCCAGGCTGACTATGGGGTGGAGACTGCCCTGTTCGTCCTGATGGATGATCTCCAACTGGGAATTGACAGAGGAAGTGTGACTCTGTTGATCCTTTTGGACTGTTGTTCTTCAAAAACTGAACTTTCGTATGTTGTCCCTCAGGGTTCCGTGTTGTCTCCGATGTTGTTTAACATCTACATGAAACCGCTTGGAGAGATCATCAGGAGATTTGGTGCAGGATGTTATCAGTATACTGATGACACCCAAATCTATTTCTCCATGTCAGCATCATCGGGAGAGGGCATAACCTCCCTAAATGCCTATCTGTAGTCAGTAATGTGCTGGTTGAGGTATAACAAACTGAGACTGAATCCAGATAAGGTGGATTCTTACGTGTCTACTGCCCTGGTGAGCAAGTTGTTCCAATTCTCAATCAGGGCATCAACAGGATCACCAGCAAAGCCAACATTAAATCCCTCCAAGGCTTCTTGGAATCTTAATGGCTCCCGTAACCTCTTTGGGCGGACCATTCTAATGGGCCCCTTGCCCCTGCGGAGGTGGCAAGTGGTTGTAAGTCCAACCTTAACCAGATCGTGGTCCGTCCATGACAATGGGGAAATCACAGGAGTCCCCACCCACGGAACACCACCCTGATCAGAGAAAAATACCAAATTAAGCATGTGACCTGCAATATGCGTCAGTCCAGAGACCACTTGGGATAGGCCTATAGTTGTCATGGCCACTATGAACTCCTGAGCTACCCTGGACAGATTGGTCCCGAAATGAACATTGAAGTCCCCCAGCACCAAGAATCTGGGAGACTCCAATGCAAGTTCCGCGACCACGTCCATGAGCTCAGTAAAGGATTCTGCTGGGCAACGGGGCGATTGGTACACCAACAGAAGTCCCAATCTATCCCTGGTCCCCAAGCTCAAGTCCACACATTCAATATGGTCCGATACCCTGACAGGGACCTTGGTAAGGGAGATGTTATCCCTATAGACCACAGCCACCCCACCTCCCCACCCACACCCCTCACCTGATACTCTACAGAATATCCTGGATGGAGAAGCTGGGACCAAACTGGACCACTAGTCTCCCCCAACCAAGTCTTGGTAATACATACCAGGTTGGCCCCTTCATCCATGATGAAATCATGGATGGGTTCAGATTTATTTTGGACTGACCTGGTATTACAGAGGAGCAGGGGAAAGCTATGTGGGTTGTTGGCAGTGCTCTCGAGGTCAAAGAGCTGGCAGGACAGCCGGAATGGGAGACAGCTATTAAATTTCTGACTACCCTTCCCCTGGAATGGCCCACTGACCTGCCAACATTACTTCTTCTATTCCCCACCACCACCACCAGGATAGCTGCCCCATAGTCAACGAAGGTGCCCCCTGTCCCCCCATCTTCAGACGAACCCAAACACATTACAGTAATTTCAAGCCAAGTCTAAAACAGTTTAAAACTAATTAAACAGAAGCCCTCTAGCCCTCACCCTCATTCTTCTGCAAAGTGGTTTCCCCAAAGGGGCAACCCCCTTTGGTGTCACCCCAAATCTATCAATAAATGTCAATAAATCTATTGACATTAAACCTATGGACTTAATTACTTGAGGGCATATTTCAGCTGACCCTTAAGAGTGACTTCTTAACTGTGGAAGCAGTTTGACAAATGAACCAGTTACTTGCGGGGCAGGGGAGGTAGTCTTCCTCTTTCAAGAACTTCAAGAACTTCAAGCAGTGGTTGACAGCCATCCATTGGGGATACTCCAGTTTTGATTTCCTGTATTAGTCAAGTTAGATTATCTACAAGGTCCTCTTAGCTCTCTTATTCTAGGATATATTTATGATGCAGATGCAGGGGAAGGTTAATGTCATGCTCCTTAGCATATGATTCAGAACAACTGCATAGCAGCATACCACGATGGATGACCGTGTTAGCCCTTCAAAAAAGTAATCATCACATCCTAATAGCTACTGATGTTGCCATCACAACCACATATCCCAGGGACTATTTTGATCCTATGGGTGCATAGCCTTTTGTTGGATGGGGAGTGAGTTGTATTTTTTGGCGCTGTGGGGTGCTGCTGGGTTACCCTCACCCTGACTCTAACCCTACTCTAACCCTTTCCTCTGTGCAAATATGTCTGCAATTTTATAATAATTGTTTGATAGGGATAAAGAAGGGGTGATAACACAGAGAAAGCTGTAAGTGCAACAATGCTATCACCTATGTTTCATTTCTAGCGGGGTAGGCATTGCCAAAAATCATGAGGATTCATCCCCTGTGAAGGTACCAATGGCAAAAATTTGTGGGCCTGGCCCATGGATTGCTAGTGCTCATTCAGATAGGTGCCATTCTCAGGCAATGAAAATGAGAGGGATGGTTTGGCGTTCCAGAAGTGAAGGGTGATCATTATTAATGTCTTATGAGGCCAGTGCACATGATTAGTGGGTTAGGGTGTCTTTTGTTTTATTTTATTTTAAAAATTATGGCATGCCACACCATTGTAGGAAATGCTAGAACTCTTCTTGGTGTGCAGCTCCATCTGGATACCATATTTATTTCTGGAAAGCCTTTGGAATGATGTAACGTCATAGGATTCCCACCCACCCCAGGGAAAAATGGTATTGGACAGAGCCAGATTCCAGAAGTGGACTAGCACTCAAGCACTGCTGCTGTCACCACAAGCATTAGCTGAAATAAATAAATACACACATAAATAATTAAATAAATAAATACCCAACATCGAAGAGTGGTAAACTGATCCCCTAAAATATTAGAAGAATTTTTTCATTCTCCCCCCCACCGCAAAATTACCCTAATTTGTCGCTTCCCAGACTAATTATTTAGGACACTTGAATGTTGATGAAATCCATATGTTCAGATAATCTCTCTTTTCCCCTAGGATTTCTATTATGAAGACAAATTCTCTTTCAAGAGAAGTAGTAGATGATTTGGTGGGCATCTGAAACCAGGTACTTGGTGCATCGCTCTCTTTTTTCTCCCCCCACCATGCCTCTTCAGGCAGCAGGGTTTCCACAGTGTTGGAAGAAGAATAGTTTTCCCAGTGGAAGTCACCATCTTTTTTAAGGTCACTTCCTACCTCATTCTTGCCTTTAAAAGATAGCACTCAGCAGCAGCCAGATGATGATAATGTTCTTAGCTATTCTTTTACAGTGAATGCTTTAGGCGGCTTATTAACAAGGCTTATTTATTTAATTATTTTAGGGTTTATGTCCCACCTTCTCACAGATGTTTCAAGGTGACTTAAAAGAACAGTAATATTAACAATAAAAACATGACCAAAGGCAGCAGATAAAAATAAGAAATAAGCAATAATATTGAGCCAGCAGTAAAAAGCTTAAGACAACAAAGCAATTTTAAAGGGTGGGTGGCTGGGAACAAGACAATAAAACAGTTTAAAAGGGATCACCATATATATAGAAATCTAGAAACTTGTAGGATAAGATCCAAGAAGTATATGCTTGAATAACAGCAGTTAATAAAATAAAAGAAGAGGAAAAAGGAATTGATTGTAACATATAGGAATCTGTTTGCTGCTCTATTGAGCTGCACAGCCTGTTTGTCCCACCCCCACCCATGCCTTGGACAAAGGCACGAGGCCTCTTTCTAGCTGATTGGCTCCACTGCACAAGGAGGGTGGGGTTTGCAGCATGCTTCAGCTGCCAGAGTCCTTCTCCCTAAGTCTTCCCTTGGCTGGCATGCGAAGACGAACACGTGGAGCAGGGCTCTGTGGGCGGCATCAGGAAGTGGGAAGAGGTCGAGGCTGAGGTGACCTGGTGGCAGGAGGAATTCTTCCACAGTTTGAGGGACAGCCCACAACATCAGGAACCTCAACGTTTTTGCAAGCAGCTGCTCCCCATGCTTTGGAGTTTGGGGCTGGGGGAGGTAGCGCTAGTCCCTGAATGCCTGCTTTAACAGGCTAACAACCAGGGGAACAATGGGGGGCGTGTAGGTGTCATGCCCTCGATCTCAGACAGCGAGGAGGAAGGGGAAGCTGTCAACTTTTCAGCTGATGCCGGGGTGTCTGAGGGGCAGAGCCCAGCTGTCAGTTTCAAGAAACGGCTGAGGCAGATGATTCAGAGCAGGCACAACAAACTGAGACAGCAGAAACCGTGACGGACCAATGAGAAGAGGAGCTATGCAAGCAACCTCCACTGACTCCACAACAGAGGCGTATTACAAGGTGAAGAACTCAGCTTGAAACTATCAGGAGGAGTAAACGCCTCTTGCAGGGGGCTGATAAGCCTTGAATTCCTGCAGGTTGGGAGCTCTCGGCTTGTACTATAAATTACATCACCAGCTTTCTATTCACTGCTGGAAAGCAACGATTGCCAACTTTTATGTCTACAGCTTGCAGCCAAGCCTGATAAAGAAGGACTGTGTCTGAGCCGTATCTTGTTTCTACAGCTCCGTTTGATACTGTGAACTTCCCTGCCAGTTGGCCAGATACTGACAGTAGGGGTCTGACCAGAAGTCCATTGCTTGCTAAGCTGCTCCCAAGGTGTGCTGTGGGGGGCTTCCTTGAGCTGGGAAGGGTGAAGGGGAAGGCAGGAGGAAAGCTCATATGTCCTCCCAGGAGGCCTGCTACACCATCATTGTCATCCTTTGATGAGGAAACTGATATGTCAACCATCAAGGCCTTGATTTATCACCTTGAGGTGCTAGAATGGGAAAAGAAGGCACAAGCTGGGGGCAATGAGAAGGGGGGGGGGTCTGTCAGGTGTGCTCACTAAGCCAAAAAGAAAAACCATGGGTGAGAAGAGAGTCAGGTTGATGCAGTCTCTATCTGATAGGTTAGCTGCTTTAGAAGTTGAAAAGGCAGAACCATCTCCGGTCCCTGTGGACCTGATGCAGGAGAAGGATAAAGCCACACTTGGATTGGGTGCTGCTGAGGCAGACAACAGAGCACCAGAGGATCATGGATTAGGTGAGCCTTCACAGGGATTTTGGCCTTGGGGGATTCATTGTTATGGTTTTCCTCCCAGCCCTTACTGGTGGCATCCTGGGGCACTTGGTCTGTCTACACCTTATGGCACATGCAATCAGGTTTGGCAAGGGGTGGGGGCTGGAGGCTACCCCGGGGGGCTTTTAGCTTCCATCACGCCTGCAATAGCCCAAGATAACTAATCACCGGGTGATACTGTACATCCCTTCCTCTGGGTGATCACTTTTTGCCTACAGTTAAGGAAAAGATATGGACGGACATTCATGGATGTGTTTCACCTGTTACTTAGGGAACCCGAACCAGTCATCAAAGAGGGAAAGCAGAACAGGGATCTAGAAAAATCCAAGCATAAGCCTATTGAACATAACTGGGCCAACTTGCTTTCTGCTTTCACAATCTACATGGGGGTGGTTTTGCAGGTGCAGCCAGCAAAGGGCCCAGCTCTGGTTAAATATTTCAATGTTATACATCAGGCATACATGGATTTTATGGGCAATGCCTGGTATGAGCTTTCATTTAGGATGTGTGCAGCATTGAACCCTGTCATTCCATGGGATGGGCAGCATCAGGAACTCTGGCTAGTAATTACATCATCTAGACCCATAGAGGGTGAACGATCAGACAGCGGCCACATCATCTCCAAAGCTGCCACAGCTCCTGCTACAGTTGGGGCTGTGCACTGGGTTCAAAGCCTGCTTCTCTGTTGGGAGTTTAACAGCAGAAGGAAATGCTCCAGATCACCATGTAGATTCTGGCATGACTGTGGTTTTTGTGGGGGCTGGCACTCAGGTAACACACAGGGTAAATAGGTTTCAAGGAGATTTCAAGAAGCAGCAGTTTAGCAACAGAAAAGGGGGAGGAGCACCTCAGGGTGGGTGGAAAAGGGGCCCAGACCAATTAAGATCACTGTTCTGGACCGCCTGCTGCATAGTTACCCACTTCATGACAAAGCCTCTTATCTTTTACATGGTTTTCAGTTTGGTTTTTGTATAAGGTACGCACCACCCAGAAAGCATAGGTTTACCAAGATATCTGTGCAAGGCATGGAAGGAGTGGTCGCTAATAAGATCCAGAAGGAGGCAGCCTTAGGAAGAGTCCTTGGTCTGTTTAAGCGCTTGCCCCTGCCCACGCTTCAGGAGTCCCTTTGGGCGTTATGCCTAAGAAAGCACCTGGAGAGTTCACGTTGATACATCAGCTCTCCGTCCCTCATGGGGCTTCTGTGAATGATGGGATACTACCAGAGCTCTGCTAGGTGTGCTATACATCGTTTGATGAAGCAGTGTGCATTATCCACACTTGTGTGATGGGTGCCCTGTTGGCCAAGTGTGATATAGAGTCAGCATTTTGCCTCCTTCCAGTGCACCTGGCTGACTTTGACCACCTGGGTTTTTCTTTCAGGAGCAATTTTACTTTGACTGGGCCCTGAACATGGGTTATTTGGTATCCTGCTTTGAATTCGAAGCATTCAGTTCCATGTTGAAATGGGCGGTTCGTCACAGGCTGGGGCTTGATACTGCGCTCACTTTCTAGATGATTTTATTTTTGTTGGGAGGGAAGGTACCAATCAATGTGCACACCTGTTAGAATCATTTATGGATTTGTGCTTGGAGTTAGGGGTACCTCTTGCCCATGGGAAGACTGAAGGAGCAGTTGCTTGCCTTACATTCCTTGGTATTGATACCTGGGAGGGGTGTTCTAGGCTAAGTGGGGAGAAGCTGGCTGTGTTGAGGTCCATGTTGGATTAATGCTCTTGAGTTAGGAAGATTACCCTGAAGCTGCTGCAAAGCTTAATTGGCCATCTTAATTTTGCATGTAGGGTGATTGTGCCTGGTTGCACCTTTTTGCGACACCTCACATAAGGATATAGGATTAGTCCAAAGGTGATGCCTGGAGCTCAAAGTTATCTTGTCCAAAATGCTGCAGCGCAGGGTTTGGCAGGGGGCGGGCAGCTAGACCGGAGAGAATTGATATTGCACATAGAAAAGTTAGTGTTGCACTTACCCTGTTTGTTAATTCCTTGAGGGGTGGGTGCCTGGAACATCCAGACATAATTTTTTTCATCCGCTGAACTGTATAGAAGGTATGGGGCCCACTTGTCACCTGATGGCACATGAATCTTTTGGGAAGATCTGAAGCGGGGATTGGCTGCTGCTCTGCATATCTGGTGGGCAGTGTGGTATGTCAAGCTAGGCTAACCCTCCACTGTGGCAGGAATTGTGCGGAGGGAAGGAACAGCTGAATTTTGGTGTGCACCTTCGGGTAAGTGTTTTAGAAAGCTTCTTCAATCAGAATTCCACAGAACAACCAGGGAAAGCCTAAAGGGTTTGCTTTTATAGATTTCACTACAGTTGAAGATGCAAAAGAAGCCATGAATTCCTGCAACAACACAGAGATTGAAGGCCAAACAATCAGACTGGAATTCAGCACACAGGGAGGGCAAAACAGAAACATCAATGCCAGAGGAGGATTTGGTCAACAAAGCAAAACACTGTTTGTCAAAGGTCTGTCTGAGGACACCACAGAAGAGACACTGAGAGAGGCATTCGATGGTTCCGTCGGTGCAAGAATAGTCACGGACAGAGACACTGGCTCATCCAAAGGGTTTGGCTTTGTGGACTTCAGCTCTCCAGAAGACGCCAAAGCAGCAAAAGAAGCCATGGAAGATGGGGAGATTGATGGAAACAAAGTGACCCTTGATTTCGCCAAGCTGAAGGGCGATGGCGGCTTCGGTCGTGGAGGCAGAGGTGGACGGGGTGGCAGAGGAGGATTTGGCAGGGGTGGAGGCCAAGGATTTGGAGGCAGAGGTGGTGGCTTCAGGGGAGGCAGAGGTGGCAGTGGTGACCACAAGCCCCAAGGAAAGAAGATAAAATTTGACGACTGAGTGGCTCGTCCATGTATCTGAGAGGACTCTGGGGTTTTTCATTCTGTTGCAACATGACAGAACCTTCTGAGGACATTCCAAGGTGCATTGCAGTCCCCTAAGACCTACTTGGAAAAATTCCTTTCAATGAAGAAACGGCCATTCAATGGCCTGGCCACACAAACAAACTTTTTTAAAGCAACCAAGAGATGTGGGAGTTGACCCTGTGTCAGTGCATTGTCCTGAATTTATAATGTTTTACCCCCATGTACAAAAATTAAAATAATAATAATAATAATAGAGGAGAGCTGGTCTTGTGGTAGCAAGCATGACTTGTCCCCATAGCTAAGCAGGGTCTGCCCTGGTTGCATCTGAATGGGAGACTTGATGTGTGAGCACTGCAAGATATTCCCCTCAGGAGATGAAGCCGCTCTGGGAAGAGCAGAAGTTTTCAAGTTCCCTCCCTGGCTTCTCCAAGATAGGGCTGAGAGAGATTCCTGCCTGCAACCTTGGAGAAGCCGCTGCTAGTCTGTGAAGACAATACTGAGCTAGATAGACCAATGGTCTGACTCAGTATATGGCAGTTTCCTATGTTCCTATGTTTGGCTATGGGATAGGCAGGTCTGTTCTCTAGAGGTTTGGCGGCTTGGGGAATCTGACCTTGCTCGCTCTACTCTGTCAGGGGAACCCTTTGGAAAGCTTGGCAGCTTCTGGGGGTTGCCGCTGAGGACAGAGACCTGGCATTAGGTTGGCCAAGAAGGGCAGCCTCTGCTTTAGAGCACTGGAGGCTGTCTGGAGCCAAGGTGAATTGCCAGTAATTATAAGGCAAGGCGTAGCCTGATGGGGCCTGTCTTTAGTTACTGCACGGGGTGGGGGAGAGGGTGGAATGCCAACCCCTTATCATACCTGCCTCTGATCTTATCAATAAGATTGTGGCCCTTTATTACCATACTCTTGTGTCTCGTGTCTTTTTGGGGTGTGGGTGCAATAGGAATAGTTCAATCATCCAAAGAACTAAAGGAAAGACTTATCAGAAAACTCTCTATAGTAGAATCCAGAATCAGAATCAGTTTCAGAATCCAGAACAGCAATATCAAGTAACAACTGTATATTATTTTGTATATTAACCCTAACTCTAACCCCAACCCTAACCAATTAGAGGGAAGGCTACCATGGATATAACCCTAAGTGGCACCCTGAGCTGATGCAAGATGTTTGTTGAACCATTAGGGAAGAGTGAACATAGTGCTATCAAATTTAACATATATACACAAGTGAAAAACGATGTTCAACAGAGGCATATTTAACTTTGAAAGCGGAAAAAATGAAGGGATTGGGGATTAGGAAAATAAAGGGAAGGTCAAGAGGGTCAAATTACTCCAGAACACATGGATGTTATTTAAAACTACAGTAATGGGACTCAGCTAAAATGTATACCAAGTAGAAAAGGAAGTACCAACTCCAAGAAGATGCCAACATGCATATCCATCAAGAAAGCTATAAAGGTATTATGGGACAAGTTCCTTTTTGAAGTAGATTTGGTGGGTGTTGGTCCCAAATTACTAAAAGAGGGTAGGGATGAAACGAACAAAAGCCATTTTGTATATTTCACTGTGAACCCTCATTTTTGGTGACAGCAACAGTTGTTGTTTTGCACTTGTGTTTGGCCTCCTCCCATGTCCTCCTAGTCAAAACAATTAGATCAGCACTTGATTTTTTGTTTTGAATTGGGAGGAGGGGAAAAGAGAATGAAGCCCTTTAACTGAGGCCTGAAACAGTGTGTTGGAACAGAAGGACAGATCTAGAATGATTACTGAAGCAGTTTGGAAATATCTGGGATAGAGAAGTCAACTTTGAATGCTTTCTCTTTAGCAAGCCACTGAGAGGGGGGGAAAGGACAACTTTGTAATTTTTATCTTGCTTTTTTTGCATCCTGAATATCTCATTATTTTTGTCTTATTTGTTCTTGCTATTGATATGGCTGTGAAACTGAAAACCTCTAATGAGGTTATGTGCTTTGACATCATGTCAAAGTTTGAGTTTTGCTTTTGATAACTGGCAAATAAAGATACATTGGAGAAGAAACTAATCCCATCCTCTTTTTTACTGTTTGAACAATCCTTGATTTAGACTAGCGAAGTACCACAGGCATTCATTTAACTGGATAGGAAAAGTCTAAGTTGAGATAAAGTATAGGTTCTCAGTAGGCATGTCTATCTCCTCATCAAAAACATCATTTCCACAGCAAAAGCAAGAAAGTTTCATTCAAAAATAGAAGTCTTGCCCAAATGAGAAAAACAAAAAGTAACACAAACTCTGACGTAAGAAATGTAAGGTGCTAAAAAAAGATTTGAACTTTTTTTTTGAGGAGTGTATGGATAAAAGCAAATTAAAAAATGAAAATTTCTTTAAATAAGTAGAAACATGAAAGCTACTAGGAAGGCAACTGGATTGCTTGATGACAAAGGGATGCTTAAGCCTTACTCGGAGACTTGATTTTTTACACACAAGCAGCACTTCCTATTCCTGAGTAGTCCTGTTGGTTACATTGGATTGATTTACTGACTGATTAAGTGCCTTCAAGTCGGGAGCGACTCTTAGTGACCACATGGATATATTCTTTCCAAGATGATCTGTCTTCAACTTGGCCTTTAAGGTCTCTCAATAGTGCATTCATTGCTGTTGTAATCAAGTCCATCCACCTTGCTGCTGGTCGTCCTCTTCTTCTCTTTCCTTCCACTTTTCCCAGCACTACGGACTTCTCAAGGGAGCTAGATCTTCACATAATGTTTCCAAAGTATGATAGTTTGAGCCTGTTTATTTGTGCCTCAGGTGAAAATTCTTGACTGATTTGATCTATGATCCATTTGTTTGTTTTCCTGGCTTGTCCATGGTATCCTCAAAAGACTTCTCCAGCACCAGAGTTCAAAAGAGTAAATGCTTTTTCTATCTTGCTTCTTCAAAGTCCAGTTTTCATATCCATAGAGTGTAACAGGAAAAAAAACCATTGTCCGAAGGATTCTAATCTTTGTAGGTGTACACATATCACGGCATCTAAATATCCTTTCCAAGGCCTTAATTTCTACCCTACCAAGTGCTAGTCTGCGGCGTATTTCTTCACTGTTGACAGTCAATCCCAAAAGGCAGAAGCTATCCACCACTTCAGTGTCTTCATTGTCAATTCTGAGGCTGGTTGCTGTACCTGTTGTCATTAGTTTAATCTTCTTTACATTTAGTTTTAGTCCCATTTTTTCACTGTGTTCCTTTCCCTTCATTACTAGAGCTTGCAGATCATCCGCATTCTCAGCTATCAGAGTGGTGTCATCAGTGTAGCACAGGTTATTGATGTTTCTTCCTCCAACTTTAAAACCACACTCATCTTCTTCTAATACAGCTTCTCTCAGTTTATGTTCAGCATATAAATTGAATAAAGAAGGAGGAAGCATACAGCTTTGTCTTACTCCTTTGCCGATCTGAAACCAGTCTGTTTCACCATGTTCCATCTGGACTGTGGCTTCCTGTCCTGTGTATAGGTTTCTCATAAGAACAATGAAGTGTTCTGGGACACCCATTTTCCTAAAGATATTCCACAATTTTACATGATCAACACAACTGAAGGCTTTTCTGTAGTCAATAAAGCACATATTGACTTCTTTCTGGTATTCTTTGGTTTTCTCAATTATCCAGCTTGCATCAGCAGTGATGTATCTTGTTCTTCAGCCTTTTCTGAAACCAGCTTGTACATCCAGCATTTCCCTTTCCACATAGGGCTCTAATCTACGTTGGATGAACCTGAGCATTATTTTGCTAGCACGTGAAATTAAGGATATTGTGTGATGGTTTGCACAATCTGTTAAGTCTCCTTTCTTTGGTGTGGGTATGTAGACTGACCTCTTCCAATCTGTTGGCCATTGTGTTGTTCTCCAAATTTATTGGCATAGTTTGACTGATTCTTCTTATGTTGCATCCAATATTTCTGTAGCTATTCCATTAATTTCTGTAGCCTTCGGACTTGGTAATGACCAGAGTGCTGATCTAACTTCATCTTGCCATACTAGAGGTTCTTGCAGGTAGGGAATATCCTCTAGAGTATCTGAGAGGTTGACGTCCCTGCTGTACAGATTTTCTGTATACTCCTTCCATCTCTGTTTGATCTTCCCTGAATCACTTACTATCTGTACTTTGGTATCCCTTAACATACCAATATGAGGATGGAACCTCCCTCTGAGTTCATAGATCTTTTGGAAAACTTTTCTTGTTTTTCCGTGTCTATTTCCATCCTCAAGGTCTGTACAGATGTCAGTGTAGTACTGCTCCTTGTCTCTTCTGACAGCTTTCTGAAATTCCCTATTAAGTTCCTTCCTGAGGTCTTTATCTTTCATGACTTTAGCTTCTCTCCTCTTCTGGGCAATTTCCACCATCTGTTCTGATATCTATTTTGCTTTCTTCTGTTTCTTGGTCTTTGGCAGTCTCTTTTTACATTCATCCTTAACAGCCTCTTTGATTTCATTCCACAGTTACTCTGGTTCCCTATCAATGAGGTTCAAAACTTCAAAGCAGTTCCTGACCTGATGTTCTCTTTGATATTGGTTGGTACATTCTCAAGATCATATTGTGGAATCTGGATAGCTTTGTTTTTCTGCTTTAGCTTGATTTGGAACTTGCACATGAGCAGTTTGTAAATCTGTTCCACAATCTGCCCTCAGCTATGTCTTTGATGTTATAACTGAGCTCTTCCACCTCCTTGCACCAATAATGTAATCAATTTGATTTTTATGTATTGCAACTGGTGATGTCCATGTGTATAGGCACCGCTTTGGTTGTTTGAAGAATGTGTTAGCAATGAAGAGATCATTGGCTTGGCAGAAATTAATAAGTCGTTCTCCTGCTTTGTTTCTGTTTCCTAAGCCATATAGGCCGACTATGTTTTCCTCCTTACCATTTCTAACTTTGGCATTCCTTTCTCCAACCATCACCAGCACATCATGCTTACATGCATTGTCAATTTCAGACTGGACTTGAGCATAAAACTCATCAACTTCCTCTTCTTCTGCATCAGTTGTTGGGGCATAGACTTGAAGTACTGTCATGTAAAAGGGTTGTCCACGAAATCTAATTGATTTTAGTTGTTCACTGAGTGCATTGTACCCAAGTACTTTCATTGCTATATCCTTTCTGACTGCGAAAGCAACACCATTCCTTCTTTGGTTTTCGTGCCCTGAGTAGTAAACAGTATGGTTTTCTGACTGAAAGTATCCCATTCCAGTCCATTTTAATTCACAGATGTCAAAGATGTCAATCTGTAGTCGATTTACTTCATCTTTTCCCATATTCATGATTCTTACATTCCACATTCCCATTCTAATTCTGTCTTTGCAGTGTTGGATTTTATTTTCCCACATGGCTACATCAGCTGCTAGACATCCAAAAATCTTTAGTCTAACCACATCATAAACACCATTGGTACTCTGAGAGATCCTCAGCTCTTCCTCAGTAGCATGTTGGGTACCATCCAACCTGAAGGGCCCATCATCCAGCACTACATTGACAATCATTCCATTTTGTCTATCCATGTGGTTTTCTTGGTGTGGTAAATAGGAGTGGTTTACCATTGCCTTCTCCCATGCAGTATGAAATGATTCCTTTGTCGTTGTCACTGAAGTGATCATCCGCCTCCAACATCTTCCTGTATCGCTGCTGCCCAATATAGGTCCCTACTTGTTTTAGCTGGGCAGCTGGGATGACCTTTGCATTTGGAGTGACCATACTGGGAGTATACCTCCTGGCATACTGGGTCTATACCTCCCAATGTACTTTGCTCCTCCCTCCCAGGAACACCCACCACCACCACCACGATGAGGCAGCATAGCAGGACTTGGGGGATACATTTGATACCCACCCACAAATTTTTAAGGCCACAAAACAAAAAATAATTTAACATTTCACTCCAGAAAAGTGCAGTGGTGAACCCCACATCCCAAGCATAGTGCCTTGTGTGACTGCATGACTAGCTGAGAATGTGAGCTTTAGTATATAAAAATGAACATTTCAACCCCACACTAATGAGGATCCATATTTCAACAGCTCTGTTCTCAGCATTTCAGCTGAAAGGACACACTCTGACTCAACTAAAGGCAACCTGGGAGATTGTCAAGTGCATTCTACAGGCCAGTCACCCACAATCATCACATTTTTTGCTTGATTTCTTGTCAGCTGTGCTGGGAACAAACTTCCTGGGTACACACAATACCAACACTTTCTGGCCATCCAAGCCAAACACAGCTGACATTCTAAATGTGGTTGTATTTCTGGGGGTATGTCTGGCTTGTCTCATAGTTCCCACAAAGTTCAACTCCTTGCTCAGGAGAGCCTCTGCCATTTATACACTGGGGGAAAGGTTATCCCTCACCACAATTCTCTGAAAGCAAGTTCAGATGAACATTGCTCTGCACACATGAGAACATCAGGTCTGCGGCAAGAATGCACCTGCCCTGATGTCAGTAGTGGATGTGTAGATGCACTCTTGGCACATCCTTGAGTCATGTGAGAGGGATGCTCATCTGAATCACCCCTCTACACACACTTCAACAAGTGTCCCAAGTGTTATTTTATGACAGTACACATTGCTGCACAACTTGCAGGATTACTTGTCTTTGTTGCAGTCCTCCAGCTTGCTTCCCAAGGTCAACATCTCCTGTCGGTGCGTAGGATGTTTCTGTATCACAGCACCACCATATTTTCAAACAGTACTTGTTTGGCTTGTGTTGCCAGAAGGGACAGCACATCAGAAACCTAACAGCTGCTCATCAACTGTTAGGTCAGCCAGGAATGTAGCACTGCTGCAGCTTTTGCACAAACAAGGTCTAGGTACATTTAATGGTGCCTGCATGGAAATCAGTCTCCTCTTCTGTTGTGTGGCTTTGTCGCCAAATCTTAAATTGTGATTTCCTCAAATCAAACCATAAGCTGCATCATGGCACAGAAATAGGAAGGCCCCATATATAGTGCCCACAGTCCCAGCAGCACTTCGTGATTGGCATGAAACACACCAGCCAGGACTAGTAGGCTAAGATATGCTTTCAGTCTGGTTATGTCAAAGTGCTTCCTTTGGAATGTAGGAAGCTGCTACCTACTAAATCAGAACATAGGTCTACTTAGAGCAGCATTGTGCACGCCAGCTGCTACACCAGCATCTGTTGGCACCTGCTGTTGCCCAGCTTCCTCCCATCACTTGACCAGTACCATTCACTCTGCCAGGCCTTTGAGGCATGTCAAAACCCCACACCACTCCTACGTCTCCAGATGGTGCTTCCTCCTTTCTGGGTGATTTAAGGCACAGGGTGCAGTGTGAGAAACTGACAAGAGTCTCTGATTGTGCCACATGCTATCCCTGTGTTCTCAGATATGGAGTATGCATCAGGCCAGTGGTGGACAGTTATAGACCACCTTCTGCCATTTCTGCTTGTCATATAACCCATTATCTCATTATATTCCATGGCAGCTCTGAGGGATCCAATGCAGGTTTCTTCAAAGGTGGTCTAACAATTGCCTCCTTGAGACAAGGAGGCATCCTGCCCTCCCTCAGAGAGGCATTGATGATACTCACAAGACCCTCTCTAATAATTTCCTTGCTAGATTGTATGAGCCATGCAGGGTAAGGGTCAAGAGAACAGGCAGTAAGGTAAATTTCTCCAAGCTGTACATGTCTTCAGGGGTCACAAACTGAAACTGATCCAACCTAACCATACAAGAGGAGTTGCTGGACACCTCCATAATAGACTCTGCAATAATGTGGAATACAATTGGGCTCAAATCCAAGATATTTTATCTGCAAAAAACTCAGGAAGGAGGGGCAGGTGCTAGTCCCTTCACAATCCTAGACAACTCTGCTGGATGTGAGCTTGCATATGTAATGCACACAGAAAAGAACTGCTTCTTTGCTGCTTGCATTGCCTGAGCATAGATCTTCATATGCACACAGTGCTGTAATCTTTTGGATTTGAGTTGAGTCTTTCTCCACCTGTGCTCTAACCACCTGCCTTGCCACTTCAGCCTCCATAGTTCTTCTGTATACCAAGGTGCTTATTTAGAAGTGGGTTTGGATGAGCACTTAGGAGCAATCGTGTCTACTGCCCTAGTTAGTTCGTTATTCCAAGTCTGAACTAGAGCATTGACAGGATCACTGGCAGAACCAACGTAATAAAATTAATCAAAAGGTGGTAGAAAGAGATGATGTTATTTTAGAATGTTTTGAAACATTAACAAAATAACACATCACTGGGTCAAGTGACATCCAACTAAAAATTCTTAAACAACTAAAACAGTATATGGCTGATATTATTTATATATATATATATATATATATATATATATATATATATATATATATATGATCATATATATAAATTTCCCCTAAAATTAGGCTCTGTGGGAGGAGACTGAAAGATAGTCAATGCAAAACTTATTTTTAAAAAGGAAATTAAAGGCCAGATATCTTCATATCAGTTCTGGGTAAATTGTTGTAAAACATAATTAAAAATTCAACATTACGCATACTGAAGAACAAGCTTTGCTGAAGGAGTACCAGCATAGCTTCTCATACTAACCTTTTTGAGTTCGGTCTGATTCAGCAGCTCTGTTATGTTTGAGGAAGATATGAAGCACCTGGATCAGACAATGGGTTCATTTAGGTCAGTATTATTTACACTGACTGGCACTGGCTGTTAGGGTTTCAGACAAGGCCTATTTGGAGTTACCAGGGATTGAATCTGGGGCTTTCTACATATAAAGCATGTGGTCTATCACTGAGTTATGAACCCATTCCTTAAGATTTTTTAAAAAAAACATTAATAATATGGGGCTGCAAAAACACTGGCTGACATCCTGCCTAAGAAGTGCTTATGTTAAAAAAACCAAACACAACAATTTCTGTTGCACTAAAAAGGGAAATTTGCATGAGCAATCGCACTCCTATGCAAAAGAGTGTTTTAAATTTCCTTTTAAAAACAAATGAGGCGTGCAAGCTCCAGACTTAACACAAGTAGCCAGTACAACAGCTTTGCAGTATTGCAACATCCTTTTACAAGCACTTCATTGGTAGGGATGTCAGCCACTATTTCTAGATGGAAGAGAGGTTTCTTTTTTTGAAAATTTGGGAGATTTCATCTGAAATATTCTGTGCAGTTGAAATGGCTCATTGTCAAGAACGTTGCATTTAAATGGCAATAAATGAAGCCCCCTGCCAACCCCAACCAGAATCATTCCAATTGCACTTTCTCTTTTTGGTATTTCTAAATAATGTTAGTGGTACTTCCCCAGGGTGATTGGTAAACACCCCAAAAATTGCATTCGGGCTTTGTGTGGGGAAATTAGCTTTAGATAGGACAGTTCTGCGTCAGATGACATTTACACAAAGTTGTGGACCCAGGAAATAACTGGACTGAGGCAAGGTTGAAGTTTCAAAAATCAAAAGAAGGGTTTATTGAAGGGAGGGGTACAGCTGAAAGAAATATGTGGTTACAGCAATCCTATTAAAGATACATTCAGCTGTAAAGATGTGTTTTAGCTTAAAGTCCTAATTGTATAAATTCCCAGGCAGCCTAAAGAAAGAGGCTTTAGAGAAGTATTCAGCTGGACTTAAGAAAAAGGAGCAGGGATAGAGATGGGCCCAGCAAGCTGCAAACATTCATATTACTTGAGCTTCTACTGGTGCTGAAATCTCGGGGTTCCCTGAACAACCGAGGGACCTCGTTCCTCAGGGATAGCTCAGTCAGAAGCAGGGTGAGAAGACCAGAGGGGTTAGATGATAGAGGTGATTCCACTAGGGTACCTTCTCCATGGAACCAGCTTCCTATGTTGGTAAGGAAGACTGCCAGATAACTGATCTGGAAATGGCACAAAGAGCTGAACACAGCCTGGTATGATGGCGTGTTAGCAGCAGATCACCCAAACTGCTGGTAAATCTGAGGCATGTGTGGGTTACAAAGGAGCACACTGGATCTTGGAACTGGGGCTTGATATACCTAGAAACATGTTCCGGGGCAACATTCCTGTTGCTCTTCTTTGTGAATAGGTATGCTGGGTAGAACCTGCAAGGATTCCATTGCTCCTCCTGGGTGTAAAAATGTGTGAATGGCCAAGGCACAAGGCTGATTGTCATGAAAATAGAGTGCATAGATGTGAGAAGGGGAAATCTGCATGGACAGAGGGTCCAATAATCCAATCAGTACTTTTAATGGGTATACCTTATTGCTGACTCAACCTCTTTTTTGGGGGGGGGAATTACCTCCGCGAACCTTATCTGCATTCTTCCTGCAGATTTAATTTGTGTATTAGCTGGCTGCTATCCTTTAAAAAAGCAGGGGAGGCTGAGGCAGTTCACTCCGAGTGCAGAGTGGCCTTGACTGGAAGTTAACCTGCTTTAGTTAACTTCTGGGGTCTACTTAGGGTATCCCAACATTAGGAGGCCGTGCATCTGATTCCCTTTCTGATGTGCTTGTTAGTAACCAAATCTAGGGGTGACTGGCCCACTGTCAACCAAGTGCCCTGTCCCCAATATGCCAACAAATGGAGAGCTCACGATGCTGTGAGACTCCTGATCATGTCAAGAGTAAGATCTCCAAGCCTAGAGACTCAAACACAAGCGGGGTGGTGGTGGCTTCTGGGAGCCTACAGGAAAGCATTGCTAGCAACAATAACTATAATTGCTCTGTATGTACAAGAAATAAATGTGATTTTTCAAAAACATTAAGAAGTGCCCTACTGGATTAGACCAAATATTTATATAGTTCAGCATCTGCTTTCCCACAGAGGGCAATCATGTTTCTGGGAAAGCAACAAGTAGGGCATGAAAACTATAGCCCTCCCCTGCTGATGTCCTGCTAGAACTGGTATCCAGTGGCATCTTGCTTCTGAACATGGGTGTTCCATGTAGTCAACAAAGCTTCTAGCTGAGTT
Source organism: Hemicordylus capensis (assembly GCF_027244095.1). Lineage (NCBI taxonomy): Eukaryota > Metazoa > Chordata > Lepidosauria > Squamata > Cordylidae > Hemicordylus > Hemicordylus capensis. The sequence goes on from NC_069659.1 coordinate 81,851,900, forward strand.
GATAAGAGGAAAATTGAAACTAGCTAGAGATTGAATAAATGTCTTGCTTTAAATGCTGTTTGATATCTGGAATCTTCTATAGTGCTTAGACTTGTGGACCTTGTGTGGTGAATATTTCTTTTGCTGTTTCTCAACCATTTCTTCTTTTTTGGTTGTTCATTATAGTGGCTGCAATTCAGTGCAGGCTAACACAAATGGTTAACACAAATGGTCGTGTGGGCTTGCCATACTGCAGGCCCACACGACTGGCACACAAGCAATCTTGGAGTGGCAAGAGGGCAGGGGGGAAGCAGGCAGCATCATGAATATTTAAGACTGCATGAACACATTTGCACAGTGCTGTGTTCACTGGAAATAATAGACACAGCATTGCACAATGGAGTTTGTACAATTTAAGTTATTTATGCAAGAACACTCTTGAAAATGACATATATTTATATTCCAAAACAAAAGCTCCCAAAATGGTTTACATAGATATAAATAAATAAAATGGCTCCCTATCCCCAAAGCGCTCACAATCTAAAAAAGAAACATAAGATACACCAGCAACATCTACTGGAGGGATGCTATGCTGGAGTTGGATAGGGACAGTTGCTCCCCCCTGCTAAATAAAGTGAATCAGCTCTTTTAAAAGGTGTCTCTTTGCTCAGTTAGCAGGGATCTTATGCAACACCATGGTCAGTTGCACAACACACATGCCCACAGCACCATGGGTGGTTAAGAACTGTCCTCATTAGTCTGCACTGAATGTCAGCCATTCTATATATGCCAGTCTAAACAAGCAGGAAGTTGCTGAAAAGAAATGATCTTCCCTCCTTCTATGCAAAACATTTGTAGTTTTAAACCTGAGCTCTGATAAACCATTTCAGTGGTAATTCCCATGCAGTGCACATGGAATTTGTAAATTAGCCTAGGAAGCAACTTGAAGTCTATCTTGATGAAAGGTTTAATATAAATGTGTATCATCATTTTGAAATCTAAGGTAGGATGATTACCACCTTAGATTAATACATGCCTTGCCTTGAAAGCAACTGCGATGGACAAATATAAATCTAATTACTTCTAGAAATTCAATCCACATATTTTCATTTTCCGTTTAGTGACATTTATACACATTAGTCTGAGGATGTGTAGCTTCTTTTTCATTCGGTATATACAGGCATGGTTTTCTATGTTCAGTGTCTTCTTTTATTCTCTTAGCTCAAGTACATCTTGCTCAGTTGATGGAAAGCATAGGGAAGCTGCTTAACTTAGGTGTCTTTCATTTGTCCTGCACCAGAATGTTATTCCACCTGGTAGTATTAGCTCTGCATGGTTTGCTTCAAATGCACAGAGGGAACTATAAATCCATCAAAACACAATAAGAGAAGATGATGACACTGCAATTAAAGCTTTAATTTATAACACAGGGGAATATTCCCAGGGAAGCTTTTTGTGCAAGACTACAATACTGCAAGACTTACTTATTTTATAACCAATGAATACCATGTAGATGACCTGGGTTTTTTAAATGAAGCATTTCCATGAGGCTTCCACCCATTCATGTCCAACTTGCAGTTCTAATTTGAACTTGATATACTCATACAATACCATGCTATGTATATTCTTCAGCAACTTGCCCTTTATTTTACATGCCACTACCTACCTGAACTTGGGTAAAGTGTTTTTGCCCCAAGCTCTCAAGGAAGCATGAGACGGGGAGATGTGGGGATTGACTGGGATGCGGGAGGTGTAAGTCCTCCTGCTCCCAGCATTGCCCTTCACCATGCTGCCACTCGTGTGGATGCGTGGCATGGTGGAGGGGAGGATGGCAGCTGTTCATCTGCTGGGGAAGGCAGGACAACAGGCTCCTGCCTGCCCTCTCTCCCCAGTGAGGTCATGTGCATGACCTCTTTTTGTTTCCAGCCCTGAAATGGTGAGATAGTCACCTAAAGGCTTAAAAACTCGAGTAAGAACAGAAAGCTGCTACAAGGGGTAGCAACGTGTGAAGTCTCAGGCTAGGCAGAATGTGTCACAAAACAGCTGTAATCCAGATAGCAAAATGCATACTGAGTCTCTACTCCAAGTAAATTAAAACAACAACAACAACAACAACAGTATCCGACAAGGACATCATTTGTTCCCAATGTCCGATTTGACCTGTGAAGCTTTATGTATCCAGTGTAATCAGGGCAGCCAAGTGTTGATCAGGTGTAGTCAAATGTCGATCATTGCTGCCGAACTTTCTTAGAACTGTTAATATATTCAGAATGTTTTCTCTTTAGTACTTGCTTAAAGAAATATTATGTTACTGTACATTTTTCTTCTTCTTTATGTTTCAATAAAATTGGAAAAAAAATTCAAAAAAACAACCAAACAGATCCCAACTATGCGAACATACAATTTAATGTACCATTTTAAAAGGCACAGCTGTATATGTACAATTGTTATAACTCATATTAATAACTAATAACAATAGATTCACATGTGTACCAAGTCCATACAAATATTATAAAATACACAAGATATTCACAATGGTGAATCGAAATCTGTTTTGAATGTTATTCTTTATCAAGTGGAAACATAGATGGGTTGAAAAATCCTTCTGAATGTAGAAGCTTCTATACAAAATGTGGAGAATGAAATATCATCACCACAAAAACTATTGCATTTGATGCCCAATAGTTTCCAAAGTCTCCTCCTGGTTGCCAGCCAAATTCTTAATGCAACTCTCTAGAAAAGTGAGAAGCAACTTGCACTCAATTCATAATTCATAATACAGCCAAGCATTGTAAGCTGAGTATGTTTGTATTCTGAACTTAGTGACATCAGTAATGCTAATAGAATACACACATTTCTGTATTTAAGGGGGGGGTAGTCATCTCTTTTGCAGTCATCCTCTTTACTAACCCGCAAAGGTGATGCCAAAAATGTTCATCAAAATGTTTGTGCTTAGAAGCCCATCTCTCACAACGCTTTATTGCTTAAGCAGGACTCCATTGTTAAAGAAACTGAGTTCCTCATAACGACACCATTGCGTAGGTCACTTTTTACATGCTGATATGTCTCCAGCTGTCCCTAACTCAACCTAGACATGACAGATTGAGGAAAACAACAGCTGTGCTCCTAACATCTGCACCTGACACCCTGAAATCTCATAGTCACCTCTGCTTTGCTCGGTGTCATGCTTCACAGTCTCATTGGTGCCTATGGGGATGAAGAAGATCAGGAAGAGTTCAGGGAGATGCTCTACTCTGACAGTCTCACCCTCATGTATTTGATCCAGGCTTCAGGAAATCTCATACACTTCTTTTTTAGAATGAAGTTAAACTGTGTGAGTTATTGTGTGCAATGTTTTGTGTAATGCCTATGGTGGCTGTAAGAAGCACTGCTACTATCTGTTTATTCATATTTACAAAATGGTGCTGTGAAAAACATGTAAACCTTATGGCATTTATGCACATTGTCATGTATTCCCACCTTCCCCAACTGGTAAAAAATTGGTAGTCAGAAGCACTGCAGCAGCTATAACTGAGGTTTGGCTTTCTTTGGAGGAGAGCTCACTAGTGTCTTGGTAACATTTTTTTGGTTTATTTATGAAAATAAAAGTTGAGCGTCAGATGTGGTAAACAGAATGCACTCCTGCCAGGCAGGAAATCTACTACAGAATGCAAGATTCTCAGAGAGAAGCCCTGCACCCTATCTGACGCTTATGGCTCTCACCTGTTTCCTGTCTGTCTCTACCAGAAGGTGCAAAACTGCATTTTCTTCCCCCTGCACACCTGACATCAGCCCCTTCCTTTAGCTGGAGGGAGATTATGCATGTCACTTTACAAGCTCAGAAGATTTCCCCATTCAGAACATTCCAAAGAGATTGTCGTGTGAAGAATTCTGAATGGTGTTGAGCTTTAACAGTTTTATAACAAATATGTTTCCATTATTGTAAAGAGTATCCATTTTAAAAAATGGATTTAAATGAAATTTAAAGAAAAAACACTTTCCTTTCTTCTAAAATAGTTTTACTGATATTTCCACCAGACAGGGAGCCCTTTCATGATCCGTGATATGGACTCAAAGGGGTGAGGAAAGGAAGCCTTGGAAAGCTTACCTCCCCTAGAGACGCTACTCTTGTTGTTGCTAATGACTGCCAGCTTCTGCTGGCAGTAGGGAGGTTTGGGGGCAGAGACGCCCCTGGAATTCCCATAATGCACCATGTAAACACATTGCTATGTGTATTATGAGAAGTATTGCAATGCCAGCCAGGAGGCTGCTGGTGTGTGGGTTGTACATGGAGCTGTGTGGCACAAATCCACTATCAGTTAGGCCGGGATTATGGTGCATTTTCACTTGTAACCCAGGCTAACAGCCAGGAGTCCCTTGTGGGTTTGCCACCATGCTACTACCATGCAATGGGAACCATGCAGTGGGAGTCTGGTGGTTCTTACACACAGGCAAAACCCAGGCTGGCTTTCCCTAGCCTAGTTTTGCCTATATGTGAGAACAGGCTTAGAAAATAAGTTCAGGAGGCCCTCTTTCTTTGTGGGGGCTCCATTCTGGCCTATTACCACAAATAGGGAAACCATGAAAAAACAAACAAACCCTTGAGCCTATGGGGATGGGGGGGATTAGGTTCCTCTATTTAAGTGTGCTCAAATCTCATAAAAAGCACCGGGGGGGGGGGGGCAGAAATAAGAATAGTAAAGCACGTTACCTTGCTCTCCAGCAATGCCCCACCATCTCTGATTTTTGGGCTTTCTGTGTGTGTGTGTGTGTGTGTGTGTGTGTGTGTGTGTGTGTGTAAAAGAGTCACAAAATAGCCACTGGAAATAATACCAGACGTCATTTCCGAGTGGCATTGAGCAACAAATAGCTGAAAACCACCCTAGTTTTAGTGCGGAAACAAAGAAACTGGGAGCTCATTCACACAATCAAAGACTGAGGCTATTCTCACAAGCATGCAAAACCAGGCAAAGGGAGCCCAGCCCAGTTTTCCACACTCAAGAGAACCACCGGGTTTGAGGGTAAGCCCAGTGCCTCCATGGCAGCAAGCCATAAGCCTAAGTGGCTACCTCCTTAAACTAGGTTAAGGGAGTGAGCATGTGTCAGCTGTAGCTGCTTGCAGCCATGGCTGGCACAATCAAGTGGGAGGACAGCTCCCAATAATACACCGTACACTCATGCGATGCCTGAGTCCTACCACCGGAGCGGCTGAGCAAGGAGTGGGCAGCCCACAGGAAAGGCACTGCTAGTCTGGGCAGGTGATCCACCTGCCCAGGGAACCTCTTCTGATCACCTGCAGGGAAGGTGATCAACCTCCTTCCATGCAGATAGCCCACTAGCTCTTCACACAGATCATGTAAAGAGCTTCACTGTGTTCTACCCAGGTAGAACCCAATTTTTTACCCAGAAAGAAAGGAGAAAAGTAGAAAAGCAGAAAACTAGAAATTTTGCTCCCAATTTTCAGTCATGTGGAAAAGAGAAAAAACTGGATAGACGTGATGGTGTGGAAGCAAGGTAGGAGTAAAAGCTATCCAGGTTTTCCTCCTTCCTCTTACCTGCCTAACCCACTAAATAAATCCAGCTGCTAGCTGATGTTAAGGGTGCACTTGCACCCTTAATCTGGCTGCTGGGTATCATGTGTCTTTTCGGGCTGAGTTCAACCCGAGGAGACAAAGAGACGGGTACATAGAGTGCTTGTCTGATGGGCACAAATCTCCCAATGAAATATGTGTGCCATGTATTGCATTGTGGGGAGACCAGAACAACAAGTTCCATGAAGCTTTGTGCTTCACGGAACTTCACAGATCAGGACTGACCATGTGGGTGCATGGAGTATGCTCCCACCACCTCCCTCGTGATCATCTGTGGGGAAGGTAAGGTTTACACTGCCTCTCTCATCCCCACCTGGGAAAGAGAAAGGATACCCGGCTCTGCTTTCGGGGGCTCATGTGGAGGCGGTGGCCAGAGGTGCCTTTGCACGGCTTTGGCTAGTGCACCAGCTGCATCCCTTTCTTGAGAAGGCAGTTCTGGCCACCGTTACCATGCCTTAGTCACATCACAGCTGGATTACTGTAACACGCTCTGCGTGGGGCTGCTCTTGAAGTATATCCAGAAACTGCGGCTTGTGCAAAATGCAGCAGCTAGGGTTCTATCTGCAGTGGCCCGGTGTGATTATATCACACCTATTTTGAAAGAGCTGCGCTGGTTACCAGTGTGTTCCGGTTCCAATTCAAGGTGCTGGTTTTGACCTTTAAAGCCCTCAACCTTTTGGACCCGGGATACCTGAGGGACTGCCTGCTCCCAAGGGTTGCTGCCCACTTGATGAGATCATCTGAGGGGGCTCTGCTCCGGGTGCCGACAATGAAGGAGGCTCGGTTGTCATGCTTTCTCTGTTGCTGCCCCCAGACTTTGGAATGCTCTCACAGTGGTCATTTGCTCCTCAGACTCCATCACAGTTTTTAGAAAGCTTGTTAAATCTTGGCTTTTTATCCAGGCCTTTACATGATTGTTCTATTGCTCTGTGTGTTTTTATCTGTGTATAGTTTTTATGTTTGTATTTTATATATTTTAAAACAGATTTGTTTCATATTTTTAGCTTAATACTTTTAACTGTCATCTTAATTATAGGGTTTTTAAAAACTTTTGTAAACTGCCTTGGGATTGTTTTTAATAAAAGGCGTATGCAAATTTAACAATCAATCAATCAATCAGTCAATAAAATTTCCTCCAGGTTTCTATACTACAAATGGCAAAAAATAGGGCTATTTTTGGCCCCCATGTACAGAAATTGGGTCTCTATGACCCCTGCAAATAACAGAAACACTAATAGGAGAATCTGTGGCAAATGAGGGTCTCCTGTATTGCTTAATTCTTAAATGTTTGAAGTATTTTTTTTCAACAGCTACTGCTGTCTTCTTGCAATATGCAAGAAAGCTCTATGTATTGCACTTTTGGCTAATTTAATAGGAGAACAAAAATCCTTTTCTACAACAATTTTCTTCCCCTCCTGAGGTGCAGTGGCATAACACGGATGATCTTATAGTCTATGTGACTAGAAAGAAAGGGAGCAGGAGACATTATGTGAGAGAAAATGGCACTACATTTGCAACATTGTCTATAATATTGACAACGATTCTTAGCTCAGAAGAAACACAAAAAAAACCAAGTCCAAAAATATATAAGTTGCTAACTTCCATCAAATCGGTTACTCAGCTGCATGTCATGAAGACATCATTGCATTTGGCTGAATGTTTCTTTATTTTCCAATATAATGGAATATAGATGTGGCTCTTTCTGAATAATATTTTCACTTTGTGACCTTTTAAAAAGGTCAAATCTGTGTTGTTCAAGAAATGGATGATAATGTCAGGACTTGTTTCAGAAACACCTAGTATCACTTAAGTTAAAATAGGGCTAAAGTTTCAAAACTATAAATGAGGTAAGCAGAGGTGTATAAGGCTGAAGAAAAAGTCCCCCCTCACAAGTGGGAAGCCACATCCAGCTGAAGGCCAAGTTCCAAAATGAGTTGGAACTAGGAGTGTGCGAACCGGCTATTGGCCACTTTGGAGCAAATCTGGAACTGATTTGCTCTCAGTCCAGTCTCAGGCTCGGCTGAACCAGGTCCATTGCGGTTCGGCCATTGAGCTGGGCCAAACCATTTTGTGAACGACTCAGGGGGTATATTTGTGAAGGGGAATCTGGCAAGGATTCCCTAAAGTAAATGAGGGAAAGAAAAAATGTAGTATTTAGCTTTAAAATTAGGGAACAGAGGGTGGCTGGGACAGGGTCAGTGGAGAAATCATAAGCAGAAGTGGGGGTCCCTCCAACACCCCCTTGCCACCCTTGGCCGGTTTGGGCCTCTGCACATGCATGGAGGCCATTAGAGTTATCTCTGCAAATGCACAGAAGTCATTCGCATCAACACACAATTTGTGTAGTGACACAAATGACCTCTGGACATATGCGGAAGTCACTCTTAAAGGCTTTCATGAATGAGCAGAGGTCCAAACTGGGCTGCAGCTGTCCTGAACTGTCATTTGGGAGGCCGATGGGTTTTTTGGAGGAGCCCACACCCCTGCCTCCAATGTCTGCGCAGCCACCAGGGCCTCTGTTGTGGCTGCCTCCACCAATCCTGCCAACCCAGCGCCTTAATTTTAAAGGTGAATACTACTTTTTCTATTAACCCCCCCCTCCACCCATATACAGTAGGGAATTCCTCTGTTCTTGTAAAGGGGAATCCTTAGCAGATTCTCCTTTACAGCAGATTCTCCTTTACATGGGTATACCCCATGAGCTGGCCCAAATCAGTTCTTTGAACCAGGGGTCAGTTTGGTTCAAATGTGGACCTGCATCATCTGCATGCTTCCCAGGTTGAATCCCTGGGATCTCCAGGTAGGGCTTGGAGATATTTCTGCCTGAAACCCTGTGAAGCCACTGAATGTCATTGTAGATAATACTGAGCTTGATGGACCAATGGTCCGACTCAGTATAAGGCATGTGTTCTACAGTATGTCCCCATGCTTCTAAATTGTTTTATGTTTCCATTTTCCTTAGTTTAGATTAAGCACCTAGTATGGTCGTTCACCCAACAATTTGTGCCAGGGTGGGGAGGGCTGGGTGGGAGGCAGGACTCTATGTACCCTCCCCTACATGATCCTCACTGCTCCTGGCTCTGCCATACTGCGGGCCCACACGACTGGCACACAAGCAATCTTGGAGTGGCAAGACGGCAGGGGGAAAGCAGGCAGCATCCTTCCACATCCCATTGCACAAGGAGTGCAGGGCATTGGGGAGACTCCCCATTCCCTGGCTTCTCCTTCCACCCCGCTCTATGTTGCAGGCACGGCTCCAGTTGCATCGTCTGATTGCACCTTCTATTTGAGTGACCACTAGGGGCTTTAGGAATAGAGATAACGAAGAAGGGTCTTCCTCAGGATCCCGCCTCTTGATATCTCTACCTCTGCTCTGGCTTTGTCTGATTGGTAGACTGATACCCTCAGGAGTCTCTCAGTTCCTCCTTTCTCTTTGCTCTGCTTGCATTCTTCATTAGCCATGCAGCTTTTTTCTCTCCCTCTCTGCTCTTCCCTATGAAGATAGGAAGCTGTCAGGGACACAGGCTTTTCTATCCAAGTACTAAATCCAAGTACTTTCTATCTAAGTACCTAATAAACCTTACTTGCTTTTGAACCTTAAATATTTGTCTTAAGATACTCTTTAATGGGCTTGCTCTTCTCACACATGCTTGCAGCCCTCCAACACATAAATTCGGGTGAACTAAACTTCTTCTTTCCAACACAAACTCCAACTGAGCAAGAAGGCAGTGCTTTTACGGAATCTCAATGCTGTATCCCAGGTCATCATGCATGTACCGAGGTGCTCAGCTATTTCAAGTAATTGTGCACATGTCAACAGTAAATTGCAGAAGCAATTTCAACTACTACAATCCACTCTAGAGTTTTAGTAGAATTGGACCCTCTTGTCATGTGTATAGTGAGAGGGTAGTTTGCACTAGGTTAACGGAGGGCTGATCAGATTTGTTGTGTCTGGGTTCTGTTAGTCTATTGGTTATCATGAGAAGTGGGAAAGGGAGCATATATTGAGCTATTCATGTATGCCCACCATTCCGTTTGGAAGCAACATGCACACCCTCCCATTCCACCCTCAAAATCACAACATGGCAGGGGGTTGAGGGATTTTTACTTCCTGCTCTGATTGGCCTTTAAGTGGGGGGTGGGGTTTCACTGGTAGGTACTGGTACTAATCCCTAGTACCAGTAGTACTGGAGTGGTGGGAGCTGGAAACCAGGCCAGTTTATTGTTTATGGGTGGTTAAGGATGACCACAACATGGGGGATGGGGTGGATAGCCCTTTCTGTCCTCTGGAGTAGAATCAGACCTAGGTGGAGACTAGGGTAGAATTCTATCTGGCGCCACCAGAGAGCTAGAACTGAGGCAAACAGCATCTGGTCTATTGTCTTTGGTATATTGTCAGACCCAATCCCTGGTTATGGGACTTTCAGCTGAACTGCTGGGCCAGTGCAGAAGCCTGAGTTTTACTTAGATATTTTCTAAACAGGCTTGGAACAAGCTCCTTGGTATACAGAAGAAATATGGGGGCTTAAGCAGCGAGGGAGACGACTAGAGCGCAAGTGGAGAAAGCCTTGACTCGAATCCATCCGATTATTACATAGAATGCATTTGAAGATCTATGCTCAGGCAATACATGCAGCAAAGAAGCAATTATTTTCCTCCCGTATTGGGTCTGCAAGTTCATGTCTGGGCAGAGATGTTCAGGGTTGTGAAGGGGCTAATATATGCCCCCTCCCGCTTGAATCAGTATTTGGAACCAACAATTATTTGCTGTGACGTTTCTAATGAGTTCTTTGTGGGGAAATCTCTTGTATCCAGGCCAACTTGGATTCAAACTCCACAATTGTTACAGTGTCAAATGCAGAGGTGTCCAGCAGCTTCTCTTATAGGATGACCCTGGATCAATTTCAGTTTCTGGCTCCTGAGGATGTGGACATGTTGATCGGAATGGTGCAGCCTACCACCTGTCCTCTTGATCCTTGCCCAACATGGTTTACACTATCTGGCAGGGAGGCTGTTGTAGAGGGCCTGGTAGGGATTATAAATACCTCTCTGAGGGAGGGGAGGATGCCTCCTGGTCTTAAGAAGACAGTCATTAGATCGCTTCTGAAGAAGCCTGCCTTGGATCATTCAGAGTTAAGCAACTACAGGCCTGTCTCCAACCTTCCATGGCTGGGTAAGGTGATTGAGAAGGTGGTGGACACCCAGCACCTGGGGGTCTTGGAGGAGACTGATTATCTAGACCCATTTCAAACTGGCTTTTGGGCAGGCTATGGGGTGGAGACAGCCTTGGTCGGCTGGATGGATGATCTCCAATTGGGCATTGAAAAAGGCAGTGTGAGTCTGTTGGTCCTTTTGGATCTCTCAGCAGCTTTAGATACTATTGACCATAGTATCCTTCTGGAATGTCTGAGGGGATCGGGGGTGGGAGGCACTGCTTTGCAGTGGTTCTCACCCTTCCTCACGGGGAGATTCCAAATGGTGTCTCTTGGAGACTGTTCTTCAAAATCTGAACTTTCCTATGAAAAAGGGTCTTCCTCAGTATCCTTCCTCTTGGTGTCCCTCAGGACATGAGGTGTCCCTCAGGTGTCCCTCTGGACATGAGGCCCACCACCTGTTAATATCATCTGGAGAGGTTTGTCTGCAGTTGCCACCAACTTGTTGGGCAGCTGCTTGGGACTGGGCCTTCTCCATTGCTGCCCTGGACTTTGGAATGTGCTCCCTGTTGAAATAAGAGCCTCCCCAACTCTGGCAACATTTAAAAAGGCATTGAAGACACATTTATTCACCCAGGCTTTTGATTAGATTTATAGTTTTAATATTTTTAATGTTGGGCTTTAAATGATTTTAATGTTAATGTTTTTAATGTTGAGATGATTTTAATTGTAAACTGCCCAGATATGCAAGTTTTGGGCAGTATAGGAATATGTTAAGTAAGTAAAAAATAAATAAAATAATTAATAAATAAATTTTAGGGGATGGGGTGGGATGGGGGTTACTTATCTGCCTTTCAGCTGCCCATTATCTTCCTCTGATGCCTATGTTGTGGCATTACTGTTATTTAATACAGTTATGGCTAGGCTTGTGCCAATTTACAACAGTATACTGTTGTCTGGCCTCTTCATTCTTCTCAGTGCAAAAGAATACTTTCATTCCATTCTTCTTCAAATCTCTGTGGAAGTTCTGCCCATCCTGACATATGGGTGCAATCTTTAATGTTGAGTTCTGATTGCTTGTATGTGCAGTAAAATAAACAAATGCAACTTCATTATTATGATAGTATTTTGAAACAGGTACAGCAGATAACCTGGGATCTCAAACCCTGTGATGACTATAGACCCAATTCAGAACAAAACTATGGTGTGATGCTCAACATGGGGCCTCCACCTAAAATGACAGTCCTGTGTTGAATTGTTTGTACTTATACCCAAGTTGTAGGGAACAATTGGCTGAGATTATAAGAATGACCTCACTATTTATAACATATATTTTATAAAGAAATCGTAAACCTTTACATTTGTTATTTCTGTAACAAAATAGAAATGCAAAGTGCTTTTAAACTGCTAACATTTGAAATAAAGTATATTGCTAATCCTAATTTGAATATCCATGTAATAATACCTTTAGAAGTGAGCTGTGGTGGTAAGGGTGTTTGTGTTCATCTGCAATGTAAGTGTATTTACTTGGAAGTAAGTATCATTGAAATCAATACGAGTTACTACTGAGTAAAAATGGTAATAATGTGGCTGATCATCTGTATCTATAGCTATATGTTCAAAAAGTGAAGGCACAAAGAAAAAATATATATATATTTTTAAAAAACCCCTTCTATAAACTTGCAACATAATTAAATCACTGGTTTGCAAAAGGCCTTTTTATTATACAGTTACTTTTTATTACTTTAACGGCAAAATAAATTGCCTCTTAAGTTAAAATGAAAAGGCTATTATTAAGTGGAATAATATCACTGATGCAATTTAAAAAAGCACAACTACCAAATAATATTTATTCTCATGGTTAATAGTACTCTCTATTTATGCTGAATACAGCATTAAAATGATGTAATACAAACAAGCTGGAATGCAAATAATATATTGTGTAACTTCAAGTAGAATAAATTAATTGAACAAAAGAACAATGATAAGCTTCACAGTGATTTAGGTATCTTAATGTTGCTTTGTGGAAAATAAAAGCAGCATAGAACATCCATTGCATGTATTATTTGCAATACTGTGACAGCTGCAGTGTAACAGTGGATGTATCCTGCTAATAGTGGAGCCAACCAAACTTTTTTGGTGATGAATGAAAAGCTGAATAGATCAAGTGATGAGTGGTGGTCTGAATTGCTTCCAGTTACAAAGGGGAAGGCCTACTTGGTAGATTTTCATAAATGCAGCCAATCTCCACTAATAGAGAAGGTTGTGTTTTGGGGTTGTTGTTGTTTTGGTTTTGGCAGGGCTCCGCTGGAAAGGAGTATTGGCATCTGGAATTATTCTGAGCACACGGAACAGGAGCTGTGTATGATCAGAAAAACCAAGAGACTAGCAGTCAATCTATTAGAACATAGCTATATAGGAAACTGCTATATACTGAGTCAGACAATTGGTTCATCTAGCTCAGTATTGTCTACACAGACTGGCAGCGGCTTCTCCAAGGTTTCAGGCAGGAATCTCTCTCAGCCCTATCTTTGAGATGCCAGGGAGGGAACCTGAGACCTAGATGCTCTTCCCAGAGCAGCTCCATCCCCTAAGGGGAACATCTTACAGTGCTCATACAACAAGTCTTCCATTCATATGCAACCAGGTGGACCCTGCTTAGCTAAGAGGACAAGTCATGCTTCCTACCACAGGATCAGCTCTCTACTAGCTCTGAAGAATCCTGAGGTACCACTAGCACATCTTGCTTGCGTGTTCTGTCAATTTCAGACTGAACTTGAGCATAAAACTCATCAACTTTCTCATCTTCTGCCTCAGTAGTTAGAGCATAGACTTGAAGAACTGTCATGTTGAAGGGTTGTCTATGAAATCTAATTGATATTAATCGGTCACTGACCGCACTGTACCAAGTACTGCCATTGCCATCTTATTTATTTATTAGCCATCTTATTTATTTATTATTTCTCTTTGTAAACTGCCCTGAGCTATTTCTGGAAGGGCAGTATAGAAATCAAAATAATAATAATAATAATTGCTACATCCTTCCTGACTATGAAAGCAACCCTGTTCCTTCTTTCTTTCTCATGTCCTGAGTAGTAAATGGTATGATTTTCTGACTGAAAATGTCCTATTCCAGTCCACTTTAATTCACTGATGCCCAAGATGTCAATCCATAGTCGATTAATTTCATCTTTTTCTGTGACAAGCTTTCCCCTATTCATGCTTCTTACGTTCCACGTTCCCATTGTACCTCTGTCTTTGCAGCTTCAGATTTTCTTTCCCCACATGGCAACATCAGTCACTAGACATCCAAAAGGGTGTGGCTTGTGTGCTTGGCTTGTGAAGCTGCTTTTAAATACAGCTCAGCCCCTGATAAGAGAGGGCTGTAGTCTCCTGGTGAGGAGCCAACCCCAAAACTAAACTACCAAGGAGGAGAACTCGGGTGCTGCAGCTTGGCCCAGCTGCTTTCAACTGACCCCCTTTAAGAGGCCCAGGATGTACCTGGAGTGACAAGCAGGTTTTATAAAAGGGTTATAAAAGGGTTACTATTCCTGAAAACATAGGCCTGCAGCAAGAGAGCAATGGGGAGGCTTGGCTAACTTAAAGGGAGAGGGCTCAGTTAATCTGGTATGCTTTACAAGAACACAACCGCAAAGCAGGTTTAACAGCTGCTTCTAAGCCTAGCATCTGTCAGTGCAACATCCAGAGCTTGCTTTCCCAGCTGGCTGCCCAACACATCTGAGCGAGCTATAGGCCAACATTGATGTAGCCCTTGTTTGTGCTACAACTGGCTTCATTTCCTTCCGTCTTTAATTGCCTTCTTTAGACTTCATAGAGTGAAAATTTCGTTGGCAAAGAATATTGGATGCCCATTATATCATTTTTAAAAATCCCGATAAAATCTTTTTCTTCTAGAGGCACAGCTGCCTACTTGCAATTACCCTGGCTAACACAAAAAGTTCATCCTGTGGGGAATACTGACAAGCCTAATTGCCTGAGGCTGTTGGGCATCATCTAGCAGCATCAGCCAGAGTTTCAAACTTTGAGTGTTCCTAGACTGTTTTGTTTGCAGGCATTGTGTCACATGCGTTGAGAAAGGAGCTTTGGGAAATATCTTATAAGTTGGCAAACACACTAAGAATATTCTAAATGCTAATAATAATTATTAAATTTTAAATAGTGCAGCATATGATAGCAAATGTGTTAGAATAAGCAGGACACTGTAATCAGTTGGTTTGAATGTGATACAATATTAAAGGACACACACACACAAGCTTTTCCTCTTCTTGCTGCAGTATGTTGACCTTGTAAAGAGATAATTTAGCAACACAGTATTAAGGAAGTGCAAGGTGACTCACCCAGGTCTTGTGCTCACCTTGCTGCAATTGTTTTGCTTACAATTTGAGGCAAAGGTGAACTATGCTAGCTCAGCTCTTGGGAGCTGAATGACAGCAAAGGAAAACACCAGCTCTCCTTCCCCTTATATCTGCTCTCCTCTGGGTTCCAGGTGCAGCTTGAGAACATAAGAAGAGCCTTGAAGGACTGGACCAAAGGACTATCTAGATGAATGTTCTGTTGGCAACACTGGGCAGCCAGATGATCGCTATGCAAGTAAGACAGGTGGGTACCAGTCCTCCCCTTTCTGTCTGTCCCCAGCAGCTGATATTCAAAAGAAAATTCCCTGTGATCTTTGTGGTGTTTTTTTGGTTAATCCATTCCTAGATCTAGGCCAGCTTTTGAATGGGGCTTTAGATACTTGTATTCCAGTAGGGGTGTGCATGAAACCCAGTTCAGTTCCCCTGCCCTCGACCCCCCCCCCACACCGGCTTGGTTTGGCTTGGGGAAGGTTGTTAATACACTTTTAAAAATTTTTAAAGAAATGTTTGCACCTACCCTCTCCAGGGGGCTTCTCCGAGGCCGCAGGGGGTCCCTGGAGGTTCCCCCTCCCCTGCTGACCTCCATTATGGTACAAATGGTCTGGTTTGGGTGGTCTTTGGCCCTTTCCAGGCCTTTTCCCCATCATGGCAGCCATATTGGAGGCTGCCACACATGTGCAATGAGCCCATGTGCGGCCTGGGTCATAACCCGGCCATGCAGAGGCCCATTGCGCATGTGCGGCTGCCTCCATAATGGCCACCACATTGGGGGAAAGGCCCAGAAAGCCCCGCCAGAGGGGGTAAGTAGACTTTAAAAAAATATTCACGAACAGGCTGGGGTGTGTGTTTCAGTCGAATGTCGAGCCGAACTGGTGGGGTTGGCTTGACATCGAGCCATTGAACTGAACTGGTTCAAAGTCAAACTGGTTCAGTTTTTAGCCTTTTTGCACATCCCTGTATTCCATTCTTGGAGTAGAGGCAGGGCTAACAAACAGTCAGCAGCAAGAGCACTGAAATGCAGTCTGCACTTGCCTGTCTGTACATAGTATTTATTTCATTAAACTATTGAATTCCTGATTCTACTCCACTGCTTGTCCTTGCATACCACAACTCTTTCTCTTGGATTCTACACTCTCCACTATCATGGCTAGTGCCAGTTAATACACTTATCTTATGCATTTGTCTCAAACTGTTAAGAGCCATATTAGAGTCTAATTACATGTTACATACAAATATGAGTAATCAGCTACTGATGGTTGTTTCTACGGGGATGAATTTCAGAAGAGAAGAGGTGTGTTGTGAAGAGCAGATGCTTAATCCTTTTCCTGAAAGCTTAATCCATTCCCTCATGCCACCTTTTGCCCCGTGAGACTTTTAAAAATGTTGATAGCTGGTGAAACCTATCTAAAAAGTTGGCAATGCTATCCACAAACAGTTGGTGTTCAGCAGTCCTTCCCCTTAGGGAATGAAAGGAAAGGCCAGGGATAAGCCAAACCTGAGAACATTTCCATACTTCTTTGGTCACAATTCTGGCCTTAGTGGCTGACATACTGTGCATGGGTACATTGTATGTACACAAGTTTCTGAAGTTATGCAAAAGCAAAACTGCACAAATGACATTGCACAAGCTAAGTCCATTATTTACAAGGGACTTATTCTTGTGTAATATCATTTGTATAATTTGCACAACTTGTATGATGCAACATCACTGGGCTGAGGTACCCTTGTGAAATGTGTAAGAGCTTTGAAAAGAGTGACAATAGCTAAATATATGGATGGAATCTGAAACAGTGGCTGACATCCAGACTAATGCCATGCTCACAGGAGAACATTTGTGGGGCCCTCAGGGACATATTTTTAGAAGGCACAGAGAGTTACAGAGGAAAAGAGGGAACAACAAGAATCAATCCTCTCCCATGATACAAACAAAACTTCGGGACAAATTTGTCCAGGGCACATCAAGCCTTCATAGCAGTCGTCACAACTATCAGTCTATCTCAAGCAGTCTTGGGACTGACATACATTGCTAGCACATGCTTAAGCTGGTCCTTTGCTCTGGTCACTGTGATAATGAGTTCTTTCTAGATAAAATCTCTCAAATCCAGGCCAACTTCAATTCAGACCCCACAATAATTGCAGAGTCTAATCCTCCTCTTATGTGGTTAGTCTGGTTCAGTTTCAGTTTGTGACTCCTGAGGATGTGGACAATCTGCTTGGAATGGTGAAACTACCACTTGTTTTAATGACACTTATACAACATGGCTTATGCTATCTGGCAGTAAGAAGATCGGGTAGATATTATACATGTTTCTCTGAAGGAGGGCAGGATGCCTCTCTGTCTTAAGAACATAAGAACAGCTCTGCTGGATCAGGCCCAAGACCCATCTAGTCCAGCATCCTGTTTCACATAGTGGCCACCAGATGCCGCTGGAAGCCACAAGCAGGAGTTGAGAGCTTGCCCTCTCTCCTGCTGTTACTCCCCCACAACTGGTACTTAGAGACATACTGCCTTTGAGTCTGGAGGTGGCCTATCGCCCTCCAACTAGTAGCCGATGATAGACCTCTCTTCCATGAAGTTATCCAAACCCCTCTTAAAGCCATCCAGGTTGTTGACTGTCATCACATCTTGTGGCAAAGAATTCCACAAGTGGATTATGTGTTGTGTGAAAACGTACTTCCGTTTGTCGGTCCTAGATTTCCTGGCAATCAATTTCATGGGATGACCCCTCATTCTACTATTATGTGAGAGGGAGAAGGATTTCTCTCTCTCCACTTTCTTCACACAATGCATGATTTTATAGACCTCTAACATGTCTCCCCGCAGTCATCTTTTTTCTAAACTAAAAAGCCCCAAGTGTTGTAGCCTTGACTCATAAGAAGGGTGCTCTAGGCCCCTGATCATCTTGGTTGCCCTCTTCTGCACCTTTTCCAGTTCTACAATGTCCTTTTTGAGATGTGGTGACTAGAATTGTGCACAGTACTCCAGGTGTTGCCACACTATAGTTTTGTATAAGGGTATTATAATATTAGCAGTTTTATTTTCAATCCCCTTCCTAATGATCCCTAGAATAGAACTGGCCTTTTTCACAGCTGTTGCACATTGAGTCAACACTTTCAACAAGCTGTCCACCATGACAGCTCAGATCCCATCAACGTATGCTTGAAGTTGGGGTTTTTCATCCCAATGTGCTTCACTTTACACTTGCCAACATTGAACCACATTTTCCACTTTGTCTCCCACTCACCCAGTTTGGAGAGATCCTTTTGGAGCTCTTCACAATCCGTTTTGGATTTCACTACCTGAAAGAGTTTGGTATCATCTGCAAATCTGGCCACCTCGCTGCTTACCCCTACTTCTAGATCTTTTATGAATAAATTAAAAAGCACCGGTCCCGTACAGATCCCTGGGGGAGCCCACTTCTTACTTTCCTCCATTGTGAAAACTCTCCATTTATACCTACCCTCTGTTTCCTGTCCTTCAGTTAGCACATGTACTTGTCCCCTTATCCCATGATGGCTAGGTTTCCTCAGGAGTCTTTGATGAGGAATGTTGTCAAAAGCTTTTTGGAAGTCCAGGTATACTATGTCAACTGATCCACACACTTGTTGACACTCTCAAAGAACTCCAAAAGGTTTGTGAGGCAAGACTTACCTTTGCAGAAGCCATGCCGGTTCTCTCACAGCAGGGCCCATTCTCCTATGTGCTTTACAATCTTATCCTTGATATGCTTTCCATCAATTTGCCTGGAACAGACGTTAAGCTAACCAGCCTGTAATTTCCCGGATCACCCCTGAATCCCTTTTTGAAAATTGGTGTTATATTTGCTACTTTCCAGTCCTCCAGTACAGAGCCTTAGGGAAGCAACCATCTGTGGTTGGTCAAGCTAATTGATAAGGTGGTGGCCTCCCAGCTCCTGGTAGTCTTGGAAGAGACTGATTATCTAGACCCATTTTAAACTGGCTTTCAGGCAACCTATGTGGTGGAGACTGCCTTCGTCAGCCTGATGGATTATCTTCAATTGGGAATTTAAAGAGGGTGTGTGTTGGTCCTTTTGGATCTCTCAGTGGCTTTCGATATTATTGACCATAGTATCCTTCCAGAGCGTCTGAAGGGATCTAAAGCTGCCATGAGATCCAAAAGGTTTGCAGTGATTCTGCTCCTACCCCTTAGGCAGATTCCAGATGGTGTCCTTTGGAGTGTTGCTCTTCAAAATCTGAAGTTTTATATGGTGTCCCCCAGGGTTCCATAATGTCTCCAATGCTTTTTAACATCTACATGAAACCACTGGGAGAGGTCGTCAGGATATTTGGTGCTGGGTGTTATCAGTATGCTGATGAGACCCAAATCTATTTCTCCATGACAATATTATCAGGAGAAGGGATAACTTCCCATTACAAAAATAGATAGATAAATAAAATTACACACGTTTGACATTAGCCAGTAGAATCAGTTAGAGATGTGTGAACTGGCTCAAGGTTGAGCCAGTTCACCATTGAACTGGCTGGTTCAATGGCTTGCCCTTGAGCCAAACTGGGTCCAGTTTGGTTTGGTTTGGCTTGACCTCAAGCCGAACACCCTGGGCTGTTCTACTTGGGGGTTCTACTACAAGTTAAAAAAAATTTAAAAGGAAAAAGAAAACTTACTGCTGGGTTTGGCGGCCTCTGGGAGTTGCTTCTGCAGCCATGGGGGGTTGGTCTCCAATGGTGCCTCCCGCTGGTCTTTCTAGGGCCATTTCAGCCCATTTTCAGGCCTTTTTGGTCCTCTCCCTGTTAGCGGTGGCCATGAAGCCCACTGTGCATATGCACTGGCCATTTGCATACCTGGATTTTGAGCATGGTCCACACTTCCCACCTATGTTGGGTACTCATCAGGGGGAAGGTAGGTTTAGAGCAGGCTTCCCCCAGCAACCTGCCTGCCCCACCTCCCGGTCATGTGAATAGCCTTAGGCAGTTCTCCTTTCTCCTTTTCAGTAGTTTGCACTCACACAACCAAAAATTGGGAACACACACAGCTACCAAACCTGGGTAGGACACTTTTTTTGGTTATGTGTATGACCTCTGTCTCTCTTTTTTATATTTAAAAATGGATTACAGATAAAGAGCATGCTCATTGCTATCTGAAGTGAAATGGGGAAAATGCTGTTGGAACAGGGAAGTTTACATCCCCATTAAATACAGAGCAACAAGTGCTAATGAATTCTAACATACCTTACTGTGTTAATGGACTGATTACCTTCATACACTGATTGCTAAATGGTAAGACTTGGAACAGAATCACGTGGACACTGCTTCAGAAATAGTATCAGAACAAATATTGAGCTTCTCTCATCTCCGAGTGTAAAATGAAGTTTCTTACAGATGTAACAAATTATCTGTAAACAGCTTGGTTGAGGGATGTTAAAATGCTAGTTTTGGCTAAACATTTTACAGCTCTCACAAGGGAAAACTTTATTTCTGTAGGTCGGTGCTGCTTTCATCCTGCTTGTTTTCCTAAGGCCCGTCACCAGTAAAGCTAGTCCTGGAGCACAGTTTCACATGTAACAGTGGCTGACATCCAGTACAGTAAATAGTGGCTGACATCCAGACTCACAAAGCACCAGTGCTATAAGAGAAGCACTGATGTAGCATCCGTGCTTCTGAAGGGTTCCAGACTAATGCTGCAGCGGTGCTTGAATTTTGATGACCTCCGCTTCCCCTGGAAGCCATATATGTCACACAAAAATATGTCCTTGAGGGCTGCTCAACCTCAGGGTGCATTCAAAGTTTAAGGAAGGGGCTTGGGA
This sequence comes from Hemicordylus capensis, assembly GCF_027244095.1. Taxonomy (NCBI): domain Eukaryota; kingdom Metazoa; phylum Chordata; class Lepidosauria; order Squamata; family Cordylidae; genus Hemicordylus; species Hemicordylus capensis. The sequence goes on from NC_069659.1 coordinate 81,872,782, forward strand.
AGTTATCCTACATTGCTCTTCATGCAAATGAAGGTGCATTTTTGACATCTCCCATTCTTGCTACAAGTCCCCTTACCACATGCTCTGGTGGGTTTCCCATGCTTAGGAGCCAATTTTAGTGGTCTCTGGGGGGCTTGAGAGGGAAAGAGGGCTGAAGAAATCCTCCCTGGGCAAACTGAAGTGCCTTCTTTTTGCAGGACAATGATATAGGATACCAGACTGGGCTTGCTGTGGGAAAAGTTACATCAAGTACAGAGAAACCTCAATAGTATGGACTGATTGGGGGAAGGTCAGTCCAGATTAGGCAATGCTAGATAAGACTGAGATAAAAGCAGTGTTGTACTGTATATTATACAGAGAGGCAGAGGGGGAACAGGAGGAAGTCAGCAGTAGCAGGAAGATGGTGTTGCAAGAACCAATGGAGTGGTGAGAAGGAGATAAAATTGTAGACTTTATGAAGTGCCCTTTATTTTAAGAGTGCTGACCCTGCTGCAACATCCTGAGTCCTGCTGGGCAACAGATATGCAACGTGCACCATCTCCTGCTACCCTAGAGCATCTGGCCACTGATGCACCTCAGTGAGGACAAGCAAGCACACACCCCTTCAGTGCTCACCTTCTTTGGTTGTAAGCCCACATGAATGCCAGCGCTTGGCTACTCTTTCTTGAGGACAGAGGTGCTCTTACCCCTGTACTCCATGGCTGAAGTCCAGGGCCTCCACAACCCCTGCCCCCCATCCTCTTTAGTCTATTCTGGATGGTGTGGTCACCTGGCAGAGCATAATTATTCTTAATTTGCAGGGGAGGGGGGTCTCCAAAGGTCCAGGCTCTAAGGGGCACCTCTGCTTGAGAAACCTGAGAGGCAAGGTGGAATTTGTGAAGGAAGGACCCAGTAACTGCCTCACCTCTTTCTCCTCATTGCCAAACAATAGCTCCTGCTGTTTCCTGCTGTGCTGTCTCTTCTTTATTCTCTCAGCAGAGCTTTTTGCAACATAGGCTTCCCATTGCAGGCATGACAGCTGCCCCTTCCAAGCCCTACATGTCTCTGGCCTTGAATAAAGGTAAAGTGTGCCGCTGAGTTAGTGTCAACTCGACTCCTAGTGACCACAGAGCCCTATGGTTGTCTTTAGTAGAATACAGGAGGGGTTTACCATTACCTCCTCCTGCGCTGAGGATGAAGATGAGGCCTTTCAGCATCTTCCTCTATCTCTGCTGCCTGATATAGGTGTTTCCTATAGTCTGGGAAACATACCAATGGGGATTTGAACTGGCAACCTCATGCTTGCTAGGCAAGTCATTTCCAAAATAAGGAAAGTGTTGTCCCAGAGAATTGAGGTTTCTCTGTATGTAGCTTTAGATCATGATGCAATCTTTATAATAAAAGATAACAGACATATGAATAACGATAATGTCCAGTATGCTGCAATTAATTCATATATTTCAAAACATTAATGACAAGAACAACTGTTCCTATGATATTTTGTGGTAGGACTAATGGCGGCCTTCACCAAGAAACTGGGACATTATTTTTAGAAAAGTGAGGCCACTTGAAAATAATTGTGTCAAGCTCATAACTTTCAGAACCATTATTAATAACCATTCCCCACTTTTTTTCTTTGCATTTAGTATATGATGTTCACAAGATGTAATAATGAGGAATATTTTGCCTAACCTGAAGAGAAAGGCAGTACCACAATAAATAATGAAATGATAAATATTCCATTGAAATGGGGGGGGGCATTTAAGAATTAATAGGTGACAAAAATGGTTCAGTGAAGATACCACTGGAATACTGATGACTTTGTCATGCCTAATATTTTATGAAATGCAAAGATTCATGTGTTAAACTGAAAGAGTCAGTCAAAAGAAGTCATGACTTTATCATAAATAAGTGATGAAAAGATAAGCGAGAAGACAGTTTAAAATATAGCATAATATGATTTTTTAAAAGAGGAGTGGTGACTATGGAAGAGCAAAAATGAAGAAGAACAAAAATCAATTTTGTGTGCTTTACTAACGAAAGAGAAGTATAGAAAAGGAAAATGTAAGTAATGAGAACTGAGTCATAGAAAACCTTAGCTAAGGAATTATGGTGCAATGTCTCATGATTTTTTTGGTGAAAATCAGTGGAAAGATTCAGAAGTAATTAAAAGCTTAATACTGTTTCTCTTCAGTGTGAAAAGGTCACCTTCTCAATGTATCACAGGCATTATGTGGTGTTTCCACAATGTTAAAAAAAAAAAAAGGAGGAGTGGTAATTGGACTGAGTCTCTGGCATAGATCAGTGAATTTGTGACTTGCTATAAAGTGCCAAGACTGCACCTCCTCTAGGAAGGAGAAAATGATTTACAGCTCTGTCTGGGGAAAACAAAAAAGGCTGCAACAATCATTTCAAAGAATGAAGGAGATGGAAGAATTAAGGAAAACCAGATGTGAGAATGGACTATGGATAATGTTCTCAATAGAACTTTCCACTCAAGTGGAGGGGAACAACTCTATCTTTACATCCTTAGGTACACACAGAGCTACAGTCTTCCATTGAATTAAATGGGGGGAACTTCTGTAGGCCTTCACTCAGAAGCAGTCTTTAGGGACTTGTTCGAATTCGAACCGGTTTGGTTTGAAGGTTCAAACTTGGACCAAACAGTGCATTGCATTGGCAATGCCTGTCGTAAACCTGTGCCACTAATCTGGAACTATAAATATCAGCTGCTGGAGATGGAAACAGACAAGGGCGGAAGTCAAACAACAAAGCCAGGCAGTAAGCAGTTTCTACAAACCATAGTAAGTCTGGGTCGTAATATCACCAGTCAGTCGAACAGAGTACAAATCATAATCTACAAACAGAGTCCAAAATGGTCCAAGGTCAAAACACAAGCACGGCAAACAGGAACACAGCCAAGTATCTCAGTGAGAACAACGTTGACACCAGCATAGCGGCTGTGGCAAAGCCGGCTAATATAGGCTGAAACCATGTGCTGTTAATCATGGATCCCTGATTCAGCAGCCTTGCTTGTTAGTCTGGCCATTCGGCGCATGTGGTCCTTTATCTCTTGCTGTCTCTTTGAGATATGCCTCTCCACTGCTGAGACAGCCGTCCTCCTTCCATAGGAGCTGGTACGACAGGCTCTAACTCTTCTCCAGCCTCCCATGGGCTGGTCCCACACTCCTCTGCAAGTTCTGGACCTTGCACTCCTACCTCTGCTGCCATCCTGTCTGTCTCTTCCTCCTTCTCCTCCTCCTCAGAATCCATCCACGTGCTCATAACAATGCCAGTCTGAGTTTGAACTGATCAAGCCTGATTCAGTTTGAGCCTGTTTGAGCCAGTTCAAAGGTTCTAGAGATCATTTTAGATGTTGTCCTCCATTTTGTGTGACTTGTGTTGCTTGATTTCATTGGCTGAGCTCCTGCTTCCCTGATTGGCCAGATGAGTCTGGCTCTCTGGTAGGCTTCTCACTGTGCCAGTCCTTGAGAACTGGCACCCTATTGGCTAGGGGGGAGGGCAAAGGAGAGGGTTCCCAAAGGAGGGAGTTTCAAATCCTATTTAAAGCCAAGCCTCGGGCCTAGCAAAATCACTCTGGCTGCAGTTGGTTTCCTTCTGGCTGCTGTTGGTGTGGTGAGAGTTTGCTTGACAGACTCCTGTATTTTTGTTCCCAATCCCCTATTCCCTTCGGTTTGTTTCTCTCTGCCCACCCCGCTTCTCTCTTCTGCTTTTAAACCCCCTGGTGTGACTGTATGTGTGTGTTTGTGAGACTGTGTGTGTGTGTGTTCTGCTGCTTTTATTTTTTTCCCCTGAGTGAGTGAGTGAGTGATTGTTTGTCTTTCCCCTCTTCTCTGAGCCAGGGGGACCCAGGCCCTCTGGCATGAGGCCTCTCTCTGGCCCATTTCCCAAATCCAGTCCCCACTTTCCCCACCTTTTTTGCTTTTGGTGGCTGCTGCTTTTAAATCTGTTGGTTGAGTTGAGATAGAGAGAGTTCTCCTCCTCAGCTCAGCAGCCACTGCCAGTTGTTTTTATTTTATTTTGGGTTCTTGGGGGGGGGGGCTCTTGTTTGCTCTGGAGCAGGTGCTTTTCTTTGTTAATCCTTTTGCTGTGGAAAATCCTTTTCCACACCGCCTGCTCCAGAGTCCAGCTCCTCTCTATCCTCCCCTTTCCTTCCCTTCTCCCCCACTTCCCCATCCCCATCCCCACAGCCTTTTTATTTATTTTTTCAGTGTTTTTACTTTTAATTTGTTTTTTGGGGGGTGGGTGAAATTGCTAGTAAGCTTTTCATTCTGCCCAACCTCCACCCTGGCTGTGCCTGCCCCACCCTGGCTGTGCCTGCCCCACCCTGGCTGTGCCTGCCCCACCCTGGCTGTGCCTGCCCCACCCTGGCTGTGCCTGCCAGGCTGCGCCAGCCTGCCACTGGTCTGTAATTCCTTCTTTTTTGTCCTGACCAGTGTGTGGGGCAGAAGATCTCCAGGACAATGTGGTGGTAAGTGATTACTTTTTGTTGTCACCTTTTTTCCCTTTAGTGTTCCTTATATAGGCCCTCCTTTTGTGCTTGCATGTGGGGAGGTATATTTTCTGTGTTTTTTCTTCACAGGTTGTTTCTTGTTTTCACAGGTTGTTTCTTGTTTTCACAGGTTCTCCCAGTGTATACTTTATTCATTGCATTGTTTTTTAATTGTATTGTATTGTTGTGGGTGCAGTGGTTGGGTAGGCTTGTTTTAAAAGGGGTTTTCTTTAAATAGGTTTCTTTAAAAAAAAAAAAAAGGTTTTCCCCCAATAGGTTTTTTGTTTTAAAAAAGTCCCTGCCAATAGGCTTTTTTTTAAAAAAAAGTTTTTCCCCCAAATAGATGGTTTTTTAAAAATTCCCTCTCCATTTTTTTTTTAAATCTTACATTTTTCCATTTTTTAAAAAAGCTCCAGGGTCTTTGGGAATGTCTGAAGAGCAAAGCTCACAGCAGGGTGGCAGGCAGAGGTGGGAAGGATCCCCAAGCTGGTGTGGGAGGCCAGAATGGAAGGCAGAGAAGAATCCATCCTGGGGTCCCACAGGTCCCCATCAGTGAATTCTTTGGCCCAGGTGAGGAGATGGTGCAAAGGCTCTCCTATCCGGAGAAGCCTGCTGCTACCAAGCCAGGACCCAGCCCAGTGGTGGGACCATCAGGTGGTGCACCACCAGGGCTGGTGCCTGGTGCAGAGCCTGGCAGTGTGGAGGGGCTCTCCTGCCAGGGAAGCTTCTTCTGTGGTGGGGGTGGAGGGCAGGGGCTTGATGGCTGGCAGTGAAGCCAGATTATCCCTCTGTCTTGCAGACCTTCCAACACTCCTCTTTCCACTCAGTGGGGGACCCCCTGATGATGGGCCCCCCTGATGATGCCCAGATCGTGGCAGAGTCCAGTGCTAGGTCTTGCCAATCTGGCTCTGCTGCTGAGGTGGAGGGGTGGCTCCTCCTCCAGTGAAGCTGGGCACTTCTTCTTCTGCTCAGGGTTGAAGGGGGTGGGTGACAGCAGTGGGCAAGCACCAGCAGCCCCCCTAAGTCCTCTGTGACCCAAGAGGCGTAAGACAGTTCCCAGGGCATCTGAGGCCAATCAGAGCAGTGATGTTGGGCAGCACTTTGAGGTACCTCAAGATGCCCCAACTGCTGCTCACTGTGTCCACTGCAGGGCACAGGTCAGTCAGGGTAAGGCTGCTAAGCATCTGGGGATGACCTCCATGTGGCAACACATGCGACGGTGTCACCCAGATCGCCTTGACTCCACTGGCAGCACTAGTGCGCCTCATGTGCCTGCGACTAGTGTTGACAAGGGCAGTGCGCCAGCTTCCATGAAGCAGGGCACGCTGCCAGCTAACTAGTGGATGCAGTAGTCGGGGAAGAAGCACCCTGGGCACGTGGACCCATGTCTTCTCACTTGCCTCACAGAGGAGATGATGGCCACTGACGACCAGCTTTTCCAGGTGGTCGAGAACTCGGCTTCTGCCAGATACTCCAGCTGCTAGTGCCCAACTACAGCATCCCCTCAAGGACCAGGTTCGGCTGGAATGTGGTCCCCTCCCTGTACAGGAAGCTCATGTCAGCCATGCTGTGTGCAGCACTGGCTGGCACCATTGTGCATTTCACCACTGATCTGTGGAACAGAGTGAAGTGCTGAGAGGGAAAGATGATGGTAGAGATTATGGCCACATTGAAATGTAACATTGAACCACGGACTGTGCCCCTCCCACCCCTTGTCTGAATTTGGACGTTCTGGAGAGCTGCCCTCATAGCCAATCAGGCTGGAGTTGGGGGAGGAGCTTATTTCCTCAACTCCAGTTCCAAGGCCAGCAGCCTGCAGTTCCAAATTCATATATACCGCAAGTGGCTGGGAACTTCGGGTTGAGTTGATGAAACTTTATTCAACCCGAGGGATCAGATCGGTGTCCCAGTCTTGAATCCCAGTTTCATCACTGCACTCAAATGTGGTTCCCAGCATTTGGACAAAAGGGGGCTATTCTCATGATCAGCAAAAATAGGGCTAGCCTCCGCTACCCTGAATTTTGCTGATAGTGAGAACCATCGGGCTCGGCTGCGAGCCCAGTGCTTCTAGAGCAGGTAACCTGCTCAATTACCCCTCCCCTTAGCCCGGGTTTGTAGAGTGAGCACTCTGTAAACCCAGGCCATCTGATTGTGAGTAGCTCCTGCGCAGCTCCGTGCCGTGGCTACTCATGAGTAGACCCCCGGAGGGGAGATGAAAAGCCGCCTCCCGGCTCCAGGGGTTTCCTCAGTATGCCCTGCACACTTGTGCAGGCCATACTGGGGCTTCCGGGGGCCACATGGCCCCCAAGCTCCCCAGCACCCGCTGGCTCCATCACAGAGCCGGCAATCATGTGGGCGGCCAATCTGGCCACCCAGAGCTCCCTCCCCACTCATGTGCAGGGAGAGCGGGCTTATCCCGCTCCCCCGTGCACCCTGCAGAACTGGGTCTCACTGATCATGAGACCCGGTCCAATGTCCGCAGAACTGCAGGCCTTTTAAATGGTGGTTCCACATTACTTGTGAATGTGGCCATTGTGACAATCCTATGATGGCTGTTCATCATGCCAGTGTGTGTGTGTGTAGGGAAACACAAGTCATGCTTTGTTAACTGCATTTAAATTTGTGTGTTTAAAATGTTGTCAGCCCATTTTAGATCATGGACTGCCATACCTTTCTTCAACCCAGTTTTCAAATACTTTTGTTGGACAAACTGAAGAGTCACAATTGAAATAAAATATAAACATTTACAACATCTCGTTCAGACATGTTACACTCTATTGCTGAAAAAGCAAATCAGCTGGACTTCATCATGTACAAAATGGCTTCACAAGTTAGATTGTAAACTCTTTTGGGACAGGGAATCATTTTGGTTATTTATTTATTTTTCTGTGTAAACTATTTTGAGCATTTATGTTGAAAAGTGGTATACAAATATTTGTAGTAATAGTAATCATTCATAGTAAGATCGTGATTTATGTGGTATTGGACTGTAAGTTAATTTCTGGATACAGGAGCCATGGTGTGGTTTGTGATATTAACTCCGCACCATTCCTATTTTATCCCTGAAAAGAGAAAAGAAAAATAATTTTGCTTCTGAAGGTGGCATAAAATTTCATGCACTTGTAGAACATTTGCACACTCTAGATTTTCTTAATAACTTAGCTATTTATTGCTTCAATTCATTGGAAAATGGGCCTGCCCATGGCCTTGTGTGGCAGGTTGGCTGTTTGCCCCACCCTCACTTAAGCAGCTGCAGGAAGGGCCACCCTGATCAGAGAAGAGGAAGGAAGGGGCGGACGCTAATGGACCATTGGGCCATCACGCTCCTCTCTTCCCAGTTTGCTGCTGCTTGGGCTTTCCTACCCTCTCTCCCCAGGGCACAGAATCAGCATTCCTTTTGGGAGCTGAGTAGGGATTTTTGGCTCACCAACTGATTGGCTGGGTTGGGGAGGTTTTTTTTGCCTACATCATTCTGTCTTCCCTCTTAGTTAGTTAGTGGTTTAGTCACAATGTGGCAGGTGCAGTGTGGGCTGAGTGAATATTTAGAAAGGTTTGGTATCAGTGAGCACTTTTGGGCATTTTTCAGGGGTGGAGTGGTCCATTGGTCCTTAGAGGTTTGGCAGCTCAGGGGCTATGATTGGCCATTACACCTACTTCAGGGCTTCACAAACAAAGGCTGCCCAGCTTGGGGGGGTATGTGTGAAGCCCTAGAAGCTGCCCTGACCTTCTGGGTTGGCAAGGATAAGCCACGATGTGTTGCCCACAGGAGGCTCAGGGAAGGACTTAAAGTCTGACTTCCAGCTTTGTTAGGCCCGCACTGCAAGGGGTGGAGTTTCAATATCCAGTTGGCCAATTTGAAACATTTAATAAAGTTGTGGCCCTTTTCATCCAGTGCTTGTTGTGTGTGTCGTCCTTGTGGCTGGGGGTGTGGGAGCAAAGACCAGTGCATAAACTTTAGGTTGGTGGGAAATAACAGTGCAACTTAGCTGAAGACTATCCCTAGTTTATATTTCACCTAGTCTAGGAAGGTTTAGACCCCTGAGATGCTCATACAGACCCAGCTGCTCCCACATACTTCTGCTGCAAAACTGAAACTGTTTCCCTCTCCCCTCACATGGACTTTCTCATTCTGAAGTCTTCTGGGCTTGGTTCACAGCACAAACATCTTGCTGAAGCACTCTCATGTTTGTCTAGACAGTTCAAAATTATCTCTGTGTGTGTGTGTAAAACAGGCATTAATTTTCTAATGTGTACTGCTATGAAGGTCTATTTGTGTTTAAAGTAAATCTTCAAAACTGTTGGTAAATAACTATACTAGTTATTGAATATTGTCCTAATTTAAGGATAATAGACATTCTTTTAGTGAAGAAGTCAAATGGGTAATTTTTCCATGTTCTTTAGACATGTGTATCTTAGATTACTTGTTGAAAGCTTATTAAATTACTTGAGCTCGTTTCACTTTGGCACCTGTCAACATGGTATTATAAATAAAAATAGTCAGAATCTGCTTTTTCAACTGTGTGAATGAAATATTATTTTCATATTTAATGATGTAAATGAATAAGGCAATCAATATCTATGAATATTTTAATGCTTGAATATGCTGTTGATTTTATGAGGATCAGAAGTGAAGCAACCCAAATTTTTCAAGCAGGTGGCTTATTAGGACTCAAAGTGAATGGCAAGTCTTTGTTGGGACTCCAGAGAGTTATCCGGGGACTGCAAGCTTTCTCCTGGCCTCTCCCAAGATGCACATTGATTGGACAATATCTATTTATTCAGATACGAATTCAAATATGAATTTTTTAAAAAGTTTTTTTTTTTCATTTGCAGAAACAGGGCTTGCTCCAGGTCTGGAGGGGCCACTGGTATATGAGCACCAAGCGGCATCCACCTGTGTGGGTAGATTCTATGGGGGATACATGATGTGGTGGAAAATCATCCCCTCCAACTTTCTTATTGATCTAGTGATGACTGCTACTTAAGAGAAAAGGAGCGGCCACATTGTTATGGGAGGTGGGAAGGGAAGAGCCAAATAGCAGTGGCAGGATAAACCTTTCCTTTTCTCAGCTTTATAGAGTGGGAGAACATATGCTGCACCAGTAGGGAAGGTGGAGGGGAGGAACTGCTGGTGATGGTTGGTGATGGTTCCTTCTCGCCCCCTCTCATATCTGTTGGTGATGGTTCCTTCTCGCCCCCTCCCATAGCCCCATAGCCCTCTTTGCAGGACTCTCTGGGAAAAGCCCATTTGTGCACAGGGAGCACACTAGAAGGTAGCACTACTTTGAGGCTCTTGTGTTTCTGTTGCCTTCACCCAACTGGACTTCTCATTTGTGGATGTGGTAGAAATAAGTGACAGTGTGAAGTAAATTATATTGGCTATGTACTCAGTGAGAACAATTGAGGCTAAAGAGGTAACCATGATAAGCAAGACTCCTGCATTTCTGCAAAGTGTGTCAGGAGAACCCAGAGCGGTTAAATGGCTGCGGTTAGCATTCAGCTGGTTAGCATTCACTAACCAGGATCTGAACACAGCAATTTAACTAGGATTGTCCAGAAATTCTGGGTTCTCATGACACATTCCTGTTACCAGGTTTGCTTGGAAATGTTGTTACTACTCTTTGTGACTAGGTTTGGGGCTAAAGTTGGGGAAATTAATTCAGATTGAGTGCAAACCTGCAACAGCCAAGTTATTAAATAAGGTAGCAGGCAAGCTGACCATGGGCAGAGTCACACAGAGCAAGGGTGCCCAGGAGGGAGCAATGGAGTCAAGACAGGTTCCTTGAAAACAGGAATGTGTGTACAGGAGTTTGCCTGTGGCTTGTGGAAGCATGGGGCCAGGCAATAATGCACGGTTTTCATTTTTTTGCAGGTTTAATCTGGATAAGACTTTCAGCTACCTGTTCAGGCCTGATATTGAGGGTCCAAAGGATCTCTAATAGGAGCACCTATGATATGTAACAATAGCCTTTCATATGCTTAGAAAAAAACCCCAATAAATTACTGATGAGTGTTGCATGCACATAAGGATGGGGGGGAAGAGGAGAAATTTTTGAGGAACCCTCTGCTTCCCTGGTATACCCTGAAAATATATCCCTGAGGGTCAGAGGATCTTCAGGGACAGATTTATATCAGGCACTTGGGACAGCAGATTGAAGGGGAGTTTGGTAAAAATCACTCCTTCCCTATTTGCATGAACAAAATGCTTTCCAATGTACATGAGAATAATCAGAATGCGAGCCACATATTTTAAAAGCCAATGTGCAATATTTTCCCCTATAATATAGAATGTGTATTCTGTATTACTGATGCCTCAAAGCACTTGATACAAGCTTGGCTTTTCTGTATTTAGAAATGCTAGAAAAGAGACATTAAATTTACATCTTTGTTTTCTACTGCACATACATGTTTATGCTATATGACAGGTAAAAGTTAATCTGAGCATGAGGTGAAAAATGAAGTGCCAGGAAACATTATGAATTAGGAAATAGTATGACATACTCCCACTCTTACTTCCAGGGTGCTCTGTCAGTATTAATTATTTTATTCCATATTAGGGGAAATTGAGCCTAATTGAGAATGATGCATAAAGATTAGTGACTAGCAACTGCTCTGTGGCGCTACTTTGGACCAGCCATATCATACTCCAAAGTTTGTTCCTTGTTTCCATTATTCTCCAGTCTGAATTATTCAGACTTAGAGTTATTCTCACATGTTTTAAAGATCTATATAAAATAGAAATGAAAACACATTCTCTGGATTCAGATAGGTGTGTGCTACAAAGGGAAGAGGGTTCGACCGACACTGCTCTTTGCTCCACTCAGGAAACAAAAATCTATCTCTAGCCAAATTATCTTGAACAGGACACATTGCAGCCACAGGGAGAAAATTTGATGGGAGGATTAGATTGGGGTTTACAGTACTCTAGGTCCGTACTGTGTACTCTGAACTGGCAACCTCTGGTTCAAGTCATTTCCCTGCTGCGCCAGCACCAATAGCCAAAGCCAAATGTGAAGAATCATGAAAGATCTGTGATCAGATCCCCCAATAGTCATTTCTTAAAAGCAGTCACAGGACCCCTCAAACTGGACTAGGCAGCTTTCTGGCAGATGCGGGCTGGCTCTAAACCCCAATCTTACTATGTACTCTGATTGGCAGTAACTGTCCAGGATTTCAGACAGGGGTGTTTCCGATTCCCAGCCCTTCCCGAAGATGCCAGGAATTGAGCCTGGAAATTCCGGAACTGAGCCTGGCGATTCCAGGACTCAGATTGACTTTTTTGCATGTAAAGCAAGCACTTCACTTCTGAGATATGACTACTCACAAAAATCCAGAACCCAAGACAATGAACCCACAGTTCCTCTTACTGCTTTGGCCATCTGTGTGCAGAACTTATTAGACAGCCAACCCTATCAATTTGACTGCACAGATCCAGAATTTAAAGAGCTGTGTAAGAGTTTAAGCCTTTTCTTCTTTTCTTCCATCTGAAGAGGTGATTGGTGAATGCTATTAAAGCTGTCTGCACCAATCATCTGCTAGATAGGCTGGCATACAGTGGCAGTTTCACATGACCACCAGCAAGTTTGTAAATAGGGAAAAAGCTGGGGATATGTTGAGAACTGCGAACACATGCTCCTGGCAGCCATGATATCTGAAACTGCCTAGTCAATACCACACTCTCTGCCTTAATTTATCCCAACATTTTCCGCTCAACTTCCAATCTTGGTTACAGAAGTCAGGCAGAGGTCAGAGGAATGTCAGGCAGAGGATCTCTGGGGAACAAGACTTGAGTGGGTTTATAAATCATCATCTCCAGGAGCATGTGCCCTTGGTTCCCAATGTATCCTCGACATTTTTCTCACTTATAGACTTGCTGATGGACATGTGAAGCCACCAACAGATCATTGAGCACAACAAATATGATATAGGCAAAGGAGCTTGGGACTCAGGCCACAGATTCCAGTTCCCATCATGATGGAAATTCCATCATCAGAAGGCCCTCTTGCAATTTGTCATTATGAGGATGGGCCATATGGCTGTTTCCTGCATGCAACCCCTATGTGCAGATTGTGTCGTGGCTGAAGTGGTCTTATATCTAGTGTTTTATCTGTTTACTTGATTTTTTTTTAGCATATTGCTACCCTGAAACTAAGAAATATTAAGAAATATCATGGCTTAATCCAAATGAATAAAATCAAACATCTCATCCATGCATATCAGCTTAATACAGCATTGTGGGGGTGGGGGAAGAGAATGAGCCAAACTCCATAAATTAACATTTTAATTTAATTAGTTAATTTTGTCATGATTTTTGAATTTAATTTTATTCATGTGCCTATAATATCTTAAAAATGCTTCAGCAAAGGAAATCAATTTGAGTTACACGTAGGCAATGTAACTAGGGCTAGTAAAGTCCTTTCCAATTGATGGACTAAGTTGGTTTTGTGGCCAGTGAATAACAAATGAAGACAATCATTTGGAAAAAACTTCAAGTTGGCAGGGCAGACACCAAAGCATTTATCAGGGACACATGAAAAATCACTGTGCATAAGAGCTTCCACATCAAATCCTCTTATAATATTCAATTGCATTATCAATATTTTAAGTGTGGATGTAATAGTCACTTATCCAAATGCTGCTCAGCTACCCAAAGCACTCTAAGCTATCATAAAAGATGGAATATACACAACTGTAATAGAGGAACACTACCAGTCCAGAATATAAATGCTGTTTCTTAAAGAAATCTTTCCCCACTTTGTGAAGAAACTTGAAATGTGTTATGTATGAAGTGTAGTGTCCCCCCCCACCCCGCAACAACTGATATATTTTAAGTGCTAAAAGAAGTTTTTAAGAACAAGAGTGATAAGAGCAGATATTTAATTATTTGAATAATGCAGTAAAATAAATTGTGGCGTTATCGTGGACAGAACACACAGCAGCAAGAGAGATGGAAGCTAGACATTTTGTTTCTGGAATCTATTGTCAGCTCATCGCCCTGATTAAAGATTATTCATGTGGGGGAATTTGATCAAATTCCTCCTCTTTTGATATGTTCCATTTTACATCTCATTTCCAAGAGCAGATATGGTGCTTTCCATGCAAATATCAACAGCTGGCTGGTAGACCTCATAAAGGCACCATATTCCCCTAGCACCCAAGAGTCGAAGCAGGTGGAGTAACCAGACAACAGATGTCATCTCTGTTACAACAGAGGTAAGGCAGAGTTGTTTAAGAAGGGGTGTGTGTGTGTGTTTATCTACATCAATAACACCATTTTAGAATTACATTCATCCATAGTGGATAAAAGTTGTCTGTTGATATGAGACCATGCTGTTGATATGAGATTGTTATTGTGTTCACAGCTCTGAGGTGCCAATTGACAGATTCAGCCTCTTCTGCCCAAAGGCTCTTCATTATAATAAATAAATATTCATCTGTGCTTATGAACCTCTTCTTCGTAAGTGGTATATAAATGACCTAATATAAAAGGTCAAATATTCCAATATTCTTCTCACAACAGCTGACATTTCCATCTGAAACTGACTGAGCTTGAGTCTCTCAAGTATTGCTTTGTATTATGCAGGGTGGAATCCTGTATTTTAAGAAACTCAAACCATACACTTCCTATGAAGTGAAATCCTATAGGGAATGTGAATCACCCAAGCACTCGAGATTGTTCTAAATAGATATTTGATCATTACTGAGGCCCAAACTGCATACAATGTCAACAGAGCCATGTCTTTAATCCAGGTCTGCCCAATTCTCATCTAAATTGGAGGTATTCTATAAAATGTAAAAAGGGTGCATGAGGGTACCAAATTCTCTCTTATCCATCCAGAACTCTTTCCCATGAGTACTTTTCTTCCAGACAAGATCATATCCAGTATCTGAAGTTAGTTTTGGAGAAAAGAATCTATGGAAGGGACAGCCGTGATAAGAGCAGAGGCAGGATGATTCAGAAGCTCTCATTCTCAATGCCCATTCTATGGTTTGAAGGACATTCCCCAATCAATATGTGGATCAAACTTGAGATAGGGTGTGCTCCTTTTCTCACCTCAGTAGCCTTCTGGGTTTTGTAAGAGTAGCTTAACCCTCAAAATCATTGAAGGGTTTTGGGAGAACTCTTAAATAATGTTTGCAAGATGCAGGTGGTGTGGACCCTTCCCCTTCTCAAGGATAACCAAGCAAACAAACAAACTCACTCCTCCAGCTTTATGGAAAGGCAGAACAGGTGATGGGATGGAACCGAGCCTAGTACCACTGGCAAGCTTGCTAGCCGGTAGCCTGTTCTGCTCACCACAGAACTCTGTAACCTTTTGAAATGATAATTTATGCTCGGAAGAGACATTTCCTGCCAGAATCAAGGGATTCAAAGAAACTACAAACCAGGAAATGGCACGTTTGCATATTCTCAGGACTATGATTTCAACAAGTTTTGGAGTTCCTGCTTGACTGTGTGACAGATAGTGAAATGTCCTGCCTACCACTAATTTGTTTTGTTTTGCTTGACAGGTGGGTATTCCTGGCATGTGAGGCTAGTGGTGGGATGGGAAGTGAGCATAGAACTGGATCCAACTTGAAATGGCATCAGAGATTCAAGTGGGGTGTGTGTATTTCCTTATTGCACTCATTCTTACCACCTTTCTTTATTGCATTTTCTTATTGAGCCTCCCCCATTTGAAGATTTTATTTCCCCGCTATATATAAATCCATGTACAGAGACATGAATCTGCCATGGTCACATGAAGCTTGAGCCTTATCTTACCTCCTAACATTCTGCTCCCTAAAGGGAAACAATGTGCCCCTTTGATGAGGTTCATTCCAGCACATGTGATAAGGCTTGTTGTCAGCCTTTAAGAGAGCCCTAAAAACTCATTTGTTTGGCATGGCCTTCCAAGGCTTGTAAAGTTTTGTTGTTTTTTAAAGGTATTTTAATTGGTTCTAATTGTTTTTTTAAAATTGGTTTTATATTGTTTTTAGCACTATGTTTTCAATTGTGTGTTTTTATGTCTTCTAAAAGTTGTTGCATACCACCCAGAGCCTCTGGATGGGGCAGTTTATAAATGGTTGTTTTTTTAAAAAAGGATGCACACCCACTGTGACACCAACAGAGGATATCTCAACAGTCTCTTAGTAAATCCCGTCTCCAGAGTTCAAAAGGTATTCTACTTAAAATTCTGGCATAAGCCTCGATCTGTATTTGTTTTATGTAGTGCTTCTCAAAGGAATTGTTCAAAGCAATGAAAAAAAAGACACTCCAGTAAGAAAGAAGTAAAGAAATGGAAAAAGAGACTCCAGTAAGATACATGAAGACACTGCTGTTTCTATTAGTTCTTGAGGTTGTTCACACAGCCAGGTGGGAGGGGCAGCAGGCGGGTGGGGTGGTGAGCAGGGCGGAGGAAGACTGATTGGACTCAGCTTCCCGTCAGGCAACTGCTGACAAGCTGCTGGGACTGTGGACCACAGTCCCAGTTGATCCGCACTGCATGTTGCATGGTGGAGCCCTGGAGGCTGAGACATTGAGGCTATTCAGATGATCAGGAGAACCTAGCCCAATTTTGCCTGACTATATGAACCACTAGGCTCGCAGAAAAACCCAGTGGCCTCCAGGCTGTTAACCCGCCAAACCCTCCCCTTAACCCGGGTTTGCGGAGCAAGCGCTCCACAAACCCGTTTTTTTTGCTCATGAGTTGCCACAGCATGGCTCTGCGCTGTGGCTACTCATGAGCAGACCCCCAACTGGGAGGCTAAAAAACAGCCTCCCGGCTCAGAGGTCTCTCCAGCATGCCCTGTGCACTTGCGCAGGGCATGCTGGAGCTTCTGGGGGCCATGCGGCCGCTGAACTCCCCAGCCCCGGCTGGCTCTGTGATGGAGCCAGCAGTTGTGTGGGCAGCCACTATGGCCACCCAGAGCAGACTGATGCTCATCTGCAGTTAGAGCAGGCTAAGCCCGATCTCCCCGCAAACCTCCTAGAGGCTCTTCTCAATGATTGTGAGAAGAGCCTCATTGTGTTCTAGCCTCTGGATATTCCACAATGCACCATGTTTGATACATTGTGGGATTGCCCCAGCATACAGGCACTATAGGCAATCATGTCTGTGTCTGCTGGGGTTAAACATCACCCCAGTGAACACCTGATCCTGGATCCTGGGTTAAGGGCTAGGAGTCAGGATTAAAAACATATCTAGGCAGCACTGCCACTCCGGGATCAGGCTTGATCCCAACAGTTCTCACATGCAGCCTAGGCTGCATGCCGGCTATTGAGAGGAGTTCCAAACTAAGATTCTGTTGTCATTATCTAATCAGATGGTGCTCTTTACCAAGCTAGTTGAGAGCCTGAAGTAGACTAAAACTGGCATGATACCCACTTGTCTTTCTTACCCCTGCCTAACAGGTGTTCATTTGATCTTGTGATTGTCTCTTCATCTTTCATTCACTGTAAAAATCAAATATAGCACTGTGAAACAAAGTTTGTCTTCAAGGGGGGAAATCTAAAGAGAACTGACAGAATCAAAAAGAAAGTTATCTCTTGGGGATTGTCCTACATGCAAATGTAATTGTTTCAGAGATGTAAAATTAAAGTGCAGCTCCCCCTTTTCATCTTGTAGTTGCCAGTTTTCAGTACTCATGCACAGATGTTCTAGGAGTCATCCATGCATGCAGCAATGTAAAACATATTGGAACCTGCTGTTTCAGAATGTGGCCTGCCTCTTTTCCTTTGTGGTGAAAGATGTGGTTGTCAAAAAGGAGTCTTCTTCAAGAACTGTGTCAAAGGGATATTTTCCAAGGCAGGTGGTTCCCTGAGTCAGAGCTATAAGCACAGATGCCTAGATACACCTCTGCTGTTGACCGAGTGCCAATTCTATTAGCAGTTAACATAGGCTTTAATCCTTTACACTGGTTGTTATACAATCTCGCAGAAGTCAATTAAGCAGCCTGTATGCAGGATTACAACCCTAGTAAATATAGAACAATTCTATTTTTCAGACCTGCGAGTAAAAAAAAATGTAGACATTATTTACTATATTCCTATTTCTGCCTTAGATTTCTTAGATTTCCATAAGTATATTCCTGGAGAAGTGGTATCCCAGGAATGTGATAATTTAGAGGTAATATGCAAAAGTTACATCTATGACGCAAACATTGTTACCTGCTCATGAAAAAGTAGTTTGTACACCCAGGCCCAATAAAGACAAGACACATGTTATTGGATGAAACAGGTCCACTTTTATTAGTTAATATTACATAATCTGCAATGAGGCATAACAATTAGAGTGTGAGTATCTCCTCTCAGCCTCATAAGGAAGACCTCCCAGAATAAGGCGAAAGACTGGGTGTTAATTCAGACCAGACAAAATCCAGACATCATAACAACCATGAGGTGTTGACCCTGCTGAGGGGAGGCCAACAAGCCCCACCCACCCAGGCCGCAGAACTCTGAGTGGTGGGTGCCTGCTAGCCAACCCCCGAGTAGGGGCGGATCTCAGCCCCAAGGGCTGCAAAACCTGCAAGTTCTGTTCTTCGGCTTGCCTACTCACCTTAAATGGTCCTCCGGTCAGACACAAGACAACCTATACCAAACCACACTCATCGACCACAAGAGCAGGACATACCTCAGTTTAGCCCTGCTTGCCTCACCCATCCAAAATTGTGCAAATGCCTTGCTGCAGGGCCTGAAGAAACAAATCATTCCCATGATTAGACAAATGGACCCTGATACAAGCTATCATAATGGGCCTATATGTCAGGATGTGAAATAACATGGTCAGGATAGCCCAGCCAACTTTCTGATTGACCATCTACTGGGCATGCTTAAAACATTGAATCCCACCCTGGCCACGCCAATGCAACTGGGTAAGCACGCAGGACCAGGCCAGCACAATATCCGGGAAACAGACAACTAAAGCTTGAAAATCAGCAATCTCCACAAAGCAGCACAATATCTTTCCCACCCAAATGCATAACCAGTAGGTGAGGGATGCTATGCTTGGCAAAATACTCATCCAGAATGGGAATGAAGAGGCCGCAGGTCATCCTATGACTTCCAAGCCATTCCACTTTGGCCACTCCAGAGAAACATAACTGGGTGCCAATGTTGGTCTGATGCACTCGACAACTGGCCCAAAACACGAAACTGGCCAAGGATACAAATTTGAACTGGAGATGGCAGCTGCACCACTGAAAAACAGAACAGGTTAGTACCTCATTGCAGCAATCTTGCTTACTAAAGGCATAAAGGCTGAATATACCAAAGGCACGCAGATGAGTGCCAACACTCGAGAGCACTAATCCAACCTTCAGGCATGCCAACTGCTGCTGAAGAAGATGCAGCACCTATACAAAAAGAATGGGTACTGAACTCTGCTGGATCCAAACCTGCTTTATGCAGTGTATTATGAACTACCGCCCAAAATTGGTAATGGGTAAGCATGGAAAATCCACATGATGAAAAATAGGATCCTGATTGTGTCCATGAACCTGTAGGTAGCTATATCAGCTGGGAAATGACATTAAAATCCAAAGGAAATTTGGACCAAAGTCTGGCATCTTCCTGAATCTAGCTGGTTATATGAATACAATGATGAGGGGCAGGAATTCCCTTAGAAGCATCCCATAAATGCCTCAAAAAAGCCCTACCGGGCACAATTACCCAACATGCAAAGTTCAGATGACCGATGACACTCTGTATATCCCACAACATAATCTTCTTGGCTTCCAGTAACCTACCCAGGAACTGACCCAAAGTCAAGATCTTTGGGTCAGTAAATGGCAGCATTGAGCAAAAGTATCAAGAAGGTCAGGCAAGTAGCTGGACCTTCCAGTTTCTCCTCCACCCAGTTCCTGAATCAGTCACTGAAAGGAAGTCACGAGATTTTCACAAATCAAGAGGAACCAGGACCAGCAAAAAGAAAATCATCTAGCTAATGCACCTAGGACGCCAGACTCCTGCGATTGCACACAGCCCACTCTAAAAAGGAACTGAAATGCTCAAATGCCAAACAGGAGAAAGAACTTCCCATTGGCAGTGCCCAATCCATATAAAAGCCTCCCTTGAAAGAAAACCCTAACAATTCAAAGTCATTAGGGTAGATTGCCAGATGCCGGAAAGCCGATTTAATGTCACATTTCACCATCAAAGCCACTCCCCTCCTTGGGACTCGACCATATTCACAGCTGATTCAAATGAAGCGTACTGTACCGAGCACAAATGCTGAGGAATAGTGTCATTCATGGAGCTGCCCACTGGGAAGGACAAATGATGTATTAAATGATACTCCTCCGCTGCTTTCTTAGAACTTTTTCTTAGAAAGGGGAAATCCACAAATTAGGTAAAGGTGGCACAGAAAAGGGACTCAAGACTCTCCCCTCCTGAACATCCTGTTCAATTTTAGCTTGAACAATATGATCCATTCCCATTCTAGATTTCAAGTTGTCAGCCCAAAAGGCAAATCTTGGGCCCTGGTAAGGTATCCTGAAACCATAATAAAAACTTTCCAAAAGGTAAGCAATATCCTGCTCAACAGGATAACATTGTAATAAAGACCAAAGAGGGCCTAATTTTATTGGGCTAGTTCCCTTTTGAAGCGGGCGGGGGGCATCTTGACCCAGCCAAATCCCTTCAACTGGATTGCCAAAGTTTACCCCTCTGGCAAGTGCTAAAGGAATGGGAGGAGCACCTACAAATCGAACATGCATGACAATACGGACAATGGGGACCACTAACCCCGAATTCCCAACACAATGAATGAAAAGAACAGCCTGGGTCCTGTGCCTGACCATGAATGGAAGCAGCTGAGGACTTCACCACCAAGTGGCCACTATCCAAGTATTCCCTAAAAACCAGGCGATTTGGAGTCATGATCTACAACCAAAGCATTGGTTGCGGGCAATCCCAAGGGAAGTAAGGATCCAAAGCTGAATGACACTGATACGATTCATCATAGCAGGCCCAAGCAGAAGTGGAAACTCCCAAAATGCATAATAAATGAGATCTAAATATTTTATCATAGAGGCTGCCTGTCTAGTTGTTTCTGTAAGACCATCCCCATGTAAACCATGTACCCCACCAACCAAATTGACCAATAACGATCAAGCACTTTGGCCTTGAATGTCTCCTTATCCCTAGCACCACCTTAGGACCCTCCCGGGGCGCAGATTCCTGATACAGTAAATATAACATGTCAATGTATTTGTTTTTCCAAATCTTTTCCTTATTGGAAAGAAGCAAATGATCTCCCAAAGACAAAGATACATCGCCATGAGGGTAGAATTCAATCTGTTCATCAGTAGCCCCCTCACCAGCTGCAGCTTCCCATGATCCAGTAGAAAGCTCTGGTGGTCTATTGCCACCCATCCACTTCCATTCCCATAGTGTAAGTTGGGAGGCGGGTGAAGACTTCTTAGCTGTGCCAGAACTACCACTGGCAGGTGAAATGCCTGCCTAAGCTGCCAGGGATAATCCTGGGCCAGAAGTCCAAACTGGCAACCCCCTCCCACAAACCTGAGGCAACCATCCAGCCAAGGGGGATAAGCCCGCATTCATGGAGGAGAGGTCTATCAATGGCTACTAATCGGAGGGCTGTGGGCCACCTCCAGCCTCAAGGGCAGGGTGCCTCTGAGTACCAGTTGCAGGGGAGTAATGGCAGGAGAAAGGGCATGCCCTCAACTCCTGTCTGTGGCTTCCAGCGGCATCTGGTGGGCCACTATGCGAAACAGGATGCTGGACTAGATGGGCCTTGGGCCTGATCCAGCAGGGCTGTTCTTATGTTCTTATCATACTCACACATAGGACCAGTGTCAGAGTCAAGTGTGATATGACGAGAAGATCAGACAGGGGGAGGATAGGTTCAAAAACAGCCACTTCTTCACTGGAGCCCTTCTCCAAAGCAGCAAGTCTGGCTCTGATAGACTGCAAGAATTGTAACTGCTGATCAGCCTGACTTGTTGCCCGAGAAGCTATCATAGCCCGAGCACCAGAAGATTATCCCCCAGTGATCTTTTTGATAGGCTCCAGTGCATCAAGATGTGACAGAATCCAAACTATAACTACCTGCCCCTCATTCTCAGAAGAGGAAGAAACTGGAGACTGAACAGGGAAGTGAACCAGGTGTTTGTAAACTGGTGCCTTCCCTTTCCCCTTAGATTCCCCCAGACCTTCTTTTGGAGCCATAGTCTTGGCAATATTCAAATTCCAAATTAATTACCAATAAATGAATTTATTATATCAATTTTTACAAATCCTTATGCCCATATGTTAACCCTTTTCAATTCCTTCTTTATACACATATAATAATAATAATAATTGTTGTTGTTGTTGTTATTTCCTCCCTTTTTTTACTCTATCTCCAAAACATACAATTACCCACCTATTTTGTGTGTATGCATGTGTGTATATATATATAATTTTATTATTATTTTACATTTATATCCCGCTCTTCCTCCAGGGAGCCCAGAGCGTTGTACTACATACTTGAGTTTCTCTTTCACAACAACCCTGTGAAGTAGGTTAGGCTGAGAGAGAAGTGACTGGCCCAGAGTCACCCAGCTAGTTTCATGGCTGAATGGGGATTTGAACTCGGGTCTTCCTGGTCCTAGTCCAGCACTCTAACCACTACACCACACTGGCTCTGGCTATATAAAACACTGTTAATCAATAATCCCTTAGACCATACACAGTATGGTCACACACAGTAAAACAGTGTTACAATCCCAAAGAAGACTGTTCGGTGAGTAAACCCATGGTAATGACTAAATACTTTGTAAATGCAAAGGTGATCAGAACAGAACTCATATAAGGAAGAAAGTCAACCAAAAGAAAGGGAGTGAGAAACCAAATAATTAAGGAAGAAAATAAGCACCGCCAAATGAAGAAGAATGTATAACTTAAGGAAGCTATGAAAGAAAATAAAGACTGCCAAACCATTAGGGCAAAAAGCCCCAGCTGGAGAAGCAGCCTCTCCTGCAAGGAGGAGAAACCTCCTTGAAGTTATGAAGCTGCCCAGCCACTGCTCGATCTGATAGCTGGTCCATCAGTGTTCCTATACTGCTAAGCAGCTAGGATTGGATTAGGATAGGATAGGATTGGCGCTGCTCTGAACTGGAAGGCTCCATCCTTGAGACCTCCTATGGCTCAGTAAGGGAAAGACCAAGTCGTTCAGTTGCCTCTATGGTAAGGATCAGCAGTGAACCACCCGCTGATCAATCGGAAGCAATCGAGGAGGAATGACTGGGAGCCGGCCGCTTATGCAGCCACTCCAGAGCTCCTGTTGGCTGGCCTGAAACACTTGGCATGAGAGCCAAGTTGGCAGCCACTGTGTCTGTCTCAAGGGCCGGGAGCACAACCCTGCCCCCCGTCAAGCTGCATATACAGCAGCAGGGAGCAGCACTGATAGCATGTTACAGTGCAAATTGAATTAGTATTAAAAATGTTCACACACTTGAATTACGATCTTGAATTACTATAAAAATGTTAATACCTTTGATTATCCATCTGGACACAAGCACTACTGGATAAACTTGGGTAAATCTCTATCAGTTGGCTTTTCTATTGAATATCTATCATTATTAAGATATAATCAAGCCAAGGAGATCCTCAAACAGAAGATCCTGGACACACCAAAATGACTTAAGCTCCATTACAGAGACAATAAGAGGGTGCCTTGGTGATCTTAGCTGGGTACCTGCAAGTTATATACTGTCACTCTCTACATTGAGCTATCAAAGAGTGTTTCTCTGAGCAAAATAATAATAATAATAATAATAATAATAATAAAAACCCTCCAGTGAGGCACTACCTTGGTGTGGTTGTGCGGCTTGTGTGCTCTGAGGAAGGTGAGAGCTATGCCAGAGGTCCAACCATACTGGACAGGTCTCACCAGAGGAGCCAGACAAAGAGTGCCTCTCCCATCACCAATATGGTGAGACGTAACTTTAATAAATCTATACCGGATTGGTGGTCGCCCGGGTCAACAAGGACCATGCTATGTGCTATAGTCCCTGGACATCTGGTGGCAAGTGGGCAACAGGACTCAGGATCTTCAGTTGAGCAACTAGGGCTGAAGACAGCAAAGTTACTGGAAGAAACGTCGCTTAACCGAAAAAAATATACGAAAAATGCCAGCAAGGAAATAATGATCTGCTATTACAAGTCTAGTCCAACTAGAAGAGGTTATTTAAAGAGAATGTACCAAATTTGGAAAGAGAAGCATCCAGATACAGAAATCACAGAACAAAGGCTAGCAGACCAGAGAAGATACATAATAAGAAATAAAGTATTCACAGGAGTAGAGCTGGAAGAACTGCAAAGAGCAACACAGGCTCAAGATATGGAAGAAGAATTGCCACCAATTGAAGAAGTTGCTCAGGCACAGGTGGAGGAGGTGTTGGAAATCGAGGATGCCACTGTTAATGAACTGTTTCAAAATCAAAACCAGGCAACCACCCCTTTGCCTTCACCTCAAAAACCCAAATGCCGTTTAACAGAAAAGCAACAAGAACTAAAGCAAAAAATAACTGAGTACATGAACCAAACAACCACCAGGGTTCGACTTCCAGCTCAAAAAACAGTTGCCAAAAAACAACTCGCTCAGGCATTAAAAGATGTCAATGCTGCACTTGCAGAGATAACAACCAATAATTTGCAAGAAACAAACCAACTAATGTACAGTGCAGCAACAACAACAACACAAGAGCTCGGATATAAGATCAGTGGACCCGTAAAAAAAAAAAAAGCAGTACATCACCTAAATGGAAGATTAGATTAGAAAATAAAATCTCCAGGCTTAGATCAGATGCTAGTAAATTGAAAGATATGAAAGACAAGAAGCTGAAGAATGAAAACACCAAACAGTATCTGTTCCAAAAATACCACCTAGATTCAAGGAAAATTAGAGAAGTCCTGGAAATAATAAAGCAGCAAATAACAGCAGTGTCAGAGAAGATTAGCAGGTATGAAGCCAGAATTACACAACACAGGCAGAATCTCCAATTCCAGTCGAATCAGAGACGTTTCTACCAAAGCATAGAAGGAGAAACTCCAAGAAACCTAGAAACACCAAATAAAGAAGAAAAAGTGCAATTCTGGCGGAAATTATGGGACAATCCAATAGATTATAATAAAAAAGCAGGCTGAATGAAAGAGGTCAAAAAATGTAACCAACAAATGCAAGATCTAATAACAACACCAGAATTAATAAATGAAAGAGCAAAGAAAATTAAAAATTGGACTGCGCCAGGCGACAATGAACTGCATGGCTTCTGGCTTAAACACCTAACAAGCCTTCATAAACAACTATCAAAACAGTTCAATCATATTTTGCAAGGAGGTGATATTGAACAATGGCTAACAACTGGGAAAACTCATCTCCTCATGAAAGACCCAGCAAAAGGTGCAGTTCCAAGTAATTATAGACCGATCACCTGCCTGCCAACCATGTTCAAACTATTAACTGGAATAATAGCAGATGAAGTGATGCAACACTTATTAACTAACAAACAGCTTCCAGTTGAACAGAAAGGAAATTGCTCGAACACCAGAGGCACAAAAGACCAGCTGATGATTGACAAAATGATTTTAGAAAATTGCAAGAGAAGAAAAGCCAATCTAAGTGTTGTATGGATTGACTACAAGAAAGCCTTCGATTCATTGCCTCACACATGGATACTAAAATGTTTAGAAACAACTGGTGTCAGCAAAAACATTCAGATATTTATTTAAAAAGCAATGAGCATGTGGAGTACACAGTTAACAATCAATGGCGAGACACTTGGACAGGTTAGCATTAGAAGAGGCATTTTCCAAGGGGACTCACTATCCCCTCTGTTGTTTGTAATCGCCATGACCCCACTTTCACAAATACTCATCAAAACAGGCCTCGGATACCAAACATCTAAAACATCAAGTAAAATCAACCATCTGCTGTACATGGACGATCTGAAGTTGTATGGAAAGTCCCAGTCAGAAATCGAATCACTGCTAAACACTGTCCGTATATTCAGTAGCGATATAGCAATGGAGTTTGGACTAGACAAGTGTGCTGCATTAAAAATGAACAGAGGGAAAATAAGAAAAACAGAAGGAATAGAACTGCCCAATGGAAGCAAGATCAAGAACCTGGAAGAGAAAGAACCTTACAAATACTTGGGCATTCTCCAGGCTGATAACATCGCACACACTGAAGTTAAAAGAAAAATGGGAAGTGAATACATCAGGAGAGTCAGAAAAATCCTCAAGTCCAAACTCAATGGCGGGAACACCATACAAGCCATAAACACCTGGGCTGTACCTGTTATCAGATACACTGCAGGAATAATAGACTGGACCCAGGCAGAGCTAGAGACGCTGGATCGTAAGACCAGGAAAATCATGACCATCAATCATGCTCTGCACCCCCGCAGTGATGTAGATATGATATACCTCCCTCACAGCTCAGGTGGAAGAGGAATGCTGCAAGTCCATCAAACAGTAGAGGAGGAGAAAAGAGGCCTTGAAGAATATATAAAGGACAGTGAATAAGATGCACTTCAAATGGTCAATAACGCGAAACTATTCAACACCAATGAAAGAAAGCAGGCCTACAAGAAAGAACAAGTCAAGAACTGAGCAGAAAAATGGAAAATATAAGCCACTGCATGGTCAATATTTGCACAATATAAGTGGAAAATCAGACATCATCAAGACCTGGCAATGGCTTAATTATGGTTGCTTGAAGAAAGAAACAGAGGGTTTAATACTGGCTGCACGAGAACAGGCACTAAGAACAAATGCAATAAGAGCAAAAGTAGAAAAGTCAACCACAAACAGCAAGTGCTGCCTTTGTAAAGAAACAGATGAAACAGTGGACCACCTAATCAGCTGTTGTAAAAAGATCGCACAAACTGACTACAAACAAAGGCATGACAAAGTAGCAGGGATGATACACTGGAACATCTGCAAAAAATACAAGCTACCTGTAGCCAAAAATTGGTGGGACCATAAAATTGAAAATGTTGAAGAAAATGAAGATGTAAAAATCCTATGGGACTTCCGACTACAAACAGACAAACATCTGCCACACAATACACCAGATATAACTGTAGTCGAGAAGAATGAAAAACAAGTCAAAATAATTGACATAGCAATACCAGGGGATAGCAGAATAGAAGAAAAAGAAATAGAAAAAAAATCACCAAATACAAAGATCTACAAATCGAAATTGAAAGGCTGTGGCAGAAAAAGACCCAAATAATCCCAGTGGTAATTGGCGCCCTGGGTGCAGAAGAGCACCTCAACACCCTAGGGGCCACAGAAATCACCATCAGCCAATTACAAAAAGCAGCTTTACTGGGAACAGCCTATATTTTGCGACGATATCTATAATAACCAACGGTATTGATGATAAAATCCAGCCATCCCAGGTCCTTGGGAAGGACTCGATTTCTGGATAAAACAAACCAGTCAATAACATCTGTCTGACTGTGTAAACAAGATATAATAATAATAAAATAAAATATAATTCGATT
Organism: Hemicordylus capensis; assembly: GCF_027244095.1. NCBI lineage: Eukaryota > Metazoa > Chordata > Lepidosauria > Squamata > Cordylidae > Hemicordylus > Hemicordylus capensis. The sequence continues at coordinate 81,899,774 of NC_069659.1, forward strand.
TCTATACCACCCTTCTAAAAATGGCCAAGGGCGGTTTACACAGAGAAATAATAAGCTAATAAGATGGCTCCCTGTCCCCAAAGGGCTCAGAGTCTAAAAATAGACCAGCAACAGTCACTGGAGGTACTGTGCTGGGGGTGGATAGATATGATGCCCTACTATCAGCAGTTTTATCTGGATGATTTTCAAAAATCCCTTTGGCCAGTCGGATCTGCCCTTAGGCATAGACGAGCTTGAATCTGTCCACCATGTGCTGTTGTATTGTTCTTTTTATTCAGCGTGGTGTAGTGGTTAGTGTGCTGGACTAGGACTGGGGAGACCCGAGTTCAAATCCCCTTTCAGCCATGATACTAGCTGGGTGACTCTGGGCCAGTCACTTCTCTCTCAGCCTAACCTACTTCACAGGGTTGTTGTGAGGAGAAACCTAAGTATGTAATACACCACTCTGGGCTCCTTGGAGGAAGAGCAGGATATAAAGGTAAAATTAAAATAAAATAAAAAATAAAATAATACTCCCTTATTATTATACTTCCCCAGCCGAATGGCTGAATTTTATGCCACACTTCTTCCTGCAGATAAGAAATCTTCTATTACTCATAATATTGCCAAATTTTGTGTGGCAGCTGTCAAGATCCACCAACAGCTAACTTCTGACTCTATTTCCTAGATGCCACTACAAAATGGCTACTGTGTTGGTGTACATTGTATGACTGAATTCATATTTGAATGTAGTACTATTGGTTTGCTTGAACATCTGATCATTGATCATAATAAAGCTATTCATTCATTCATTCATTCTGATATGGAAAAAAAGTTTGCTGTCTTGCTACAGTCTGCTCATTATGCAGCAGTGCTGACATGCTGGCTTCACTACCTGTCACATCAATAGACTCTTGCTATCAAAGCTAGAGAGGGAGAGAACAGATTAATATTTCTTTAAAATAACTAACATTTGGGCAGCCCAATTCTGAGCTGGTGCTCTAGCTCTTGGAACCAAATGCCATGCTAAAATCTCAGAGCAAGACATGTGAACACTAAAGGAACAAGGCAGAAAAGTCTAACCTGGGCCTGGACATGGGAACCAGAGATGCATCTAGGAAATTTTGAAACCTGGACCTAAAGGCCTTTGGAGCCCCCCTCCCCTGCAAATTAAGTATCATAACGCTCGGTCAGGTGACCACACCACCCGGGACAAACTAAAGAGGATTTGGGGGACCCCAGGGCCTGTGGAGGCCCTGAACTTGGGCCTGGAAGTCCAGGGGTAAAAGTACCTCCTATGGAAACAATACAAAGGAGACACCACAAGCTTCTAATGCAAAATATACATTTATTGAAAAGCAACCAAATACACAATTTCATTTGGGGAATCAATAGAATTGATGTCTAACTGTAATACTGGCAAACCAAATTGTTAATGTGAATAATATAACAGACTAAACTCGCATGAATAGCAAAACCGTAAAGCAATGCAATAGTAACCATTTAAATGAATGGAATAAACATAGAGTTTTAGAAGATATGACTCCTATTGAGTTTCCTTGATGTTACACAGCTGCTTGTCTGACAATGATACATGCTAGGGATGTGTATGAACCGTTTCAGTGCCTTCTTAGGGAAGCGCCAAACTGGCTCGGGTGTCTGCAGCTGAACTGGTGCTAGCTCTAGAAAAGAGCATGTGCACCTGCAGCACTGCTACCTGCAGCCTGTGTGCAGTGTCAGCAAGCACATAGCCATGGCATATATGCGGTGGCCATTTGCATAGTCAGCTTCACCATTGTGACCATGCGCATGGCTGAAATACATGTGTGGCAGCAAGGGGCTAGGGATGTGCGAACCGGTTCAGATCCGAACTGGTTTGGATCTGAACCAGGGGTGGTTCAGAGGTTTGGATCCGAACCGAACCACCCCCAGTTCGGTTTGAATCCGAACTGAACTGGGGGTGGTTTGGATCGGACCTGTTCGTACTGGTTTGGATCAGTTCAGACACCTGAAAATTGGTAAGATGGTAGCTGGCACCCAGGGGTACCTGTCACCCAAACCCCAAAGCAATCAGACACTCGTACGATTTTTTATGATTTTTTGAAAATTATATTTATTTTTTCTCATAGGATATAATGGGACTCGAACCAGGCTATTATTCCTTATTGTGGAGCACCCATGGGTGCCAACAACCATGCAAACCCTGAAGCAATCAGACACTCCTATGATATTTTATGAATATTTGATGGGTTTCTAAACCATGGGGTACAGGGATCTCTTGTTTCTGAGGTATTGAGTGTGGATTCTATGATAGCAAATGAGATTTTCAATGAGACACCATGAATCCACTCTAATATGCCATCATAGAATCCAAACTCAATACCTCAGAAACAAGAGAACCCCGTACCCATAAGAACATAAGAACAGCCCTGCTGGATCAGGCCCAAGGCCCATCTAGTCCAGCATCCTGTTCTGCACAGTGGCCCACCAGATGCCATTGGGAGCCTACAGTCAGGAATTGAGAGCATGCCCTCTCACCTGCCATTACTCCCCTGCAACTGGTACTCAGAGGCACCTTGCCCTTGAGGCAGGAGGTGGCCTACAGCCCTCCGACTAGTAGCCATTGATAGACCTCTGCTCCATGAAGTCATCCAAACCCCTCTTAAAGCCATCCAGGTTGTTAGCTGTCACCACATCCTGTGGCAGAGAGTTCCACAAGTGGATCACGCGTTGTGTGAAAAAGTACTTCCGTTTGTTGGTCCTAGACCTTCTGGCAATCAATTTCATGGAGTGACCCCTGGTTCTAGTGTTGTGTGAGAGGGAAAAGAATCTCTCTCTCTCCACTTTCTCCACACCATGCATGATTTTATAGACCTCTATCATGTCTCCCCGCAGTTGTCTTTTTTCTAAACTAAAAAGCCCCAGGTGTTGTAGTCTTGCCTCATAGGAAAGGTGCTCTAGTCCCCTGATCATCTTGGTTGCCCTTTTCTGTACCTTCTCCAGTTCAACAATGTCCTTTTTAAGATGTGGTGACCAGAACTGTATGCAGTACTCCAAGTGTGGTCGCACCATAGTTTTGTATAAGGGCATTATAATGTTAGCCGTTTTATTTTCAATCCCCTTCCTAATGATCCCTAGCATGGAATTTGCCTTTTTCACAGCTGCCGCACATTGAGTCGACACTTTCAACGAGCAGTCAACCACAACCCCAAGATCCCTCTCCTGGTCCATCACCGACAGCTCGGATCCCATCAGCATATACTTGAAGTAGGGGTTTTTCGTCCCAATGTGCATCACTTTACACTTGCTAACATTGAACTGCATTTGCCATTTTGTCGCCCACTCCCCCAGGTTGGAGAGATCCTTTTGGAGCTGCTCACAATCCGTTTGAGATTTCACTACCCAGAAGAGTTTGGTATCATCTGCAAATTTGGCCACGTCGCTGCTTACCCCTGCTTCTAGATCATTTATGAATAAATTAAAAAGCACCGGTCCCAGTACAGATCCCTGGGGGACCCCACTTCTTACTTCCCCCCATTGTGAAAACTCTCCATTTATACCTACCCTCTGTTTCCTGTCTTTCAACCAGTTAGCAATCCACACATGTACTTGTCCCTTTATCCCATGACAGCTAAGTTTCCTCAGGAGCCTTTGATGAGGAACTTTGTCAAAAGCTTTTTGGAAGTCCATGTATACTATGTCAACTGGATCACCTTGATCCACACACTTGTTGACACTCTCAAAGAAGTCCAAAAGGATGGTGAGGCAAGATTTACCTTTGCGGAAGCCATGCTGGCTCACTCCCAGCAGGGCCTGTTCTTCTAGGTGCTTTACAATTTTATCCTTAAGGATGCTTTCCATCAATTTGCCTGGAACGGATGTTAGGTTAACTGGCCTGTAATTTCCCGGATCTCCCCTGGATCCCTTTTTGAAAATCGGTGTTACATTTGCCACTCTCCAGTCCTCTGGAACAGAGCCCGATTTCAGGGATAAGTTAAATATTTTAGCAAGAAGGTTGGCAATTTCACATTTGAGTTCTTTGAGGACTCTTGGATGTATGCCATCCGGCCCTGGTGATTTGTTAGCTTTCAGTTTTTCCAGACAGTTTAGAACATCATCCCTTGTCACTTTTATCTGACTCAGATCTCTAGCCTCCATCCCTAAAAAGCCTGGTTCAGGAACAGGTATATGCTCAGTATCCTCTGCCATGAAGACAGATGCAAAGAACTCATTCAGTTTCTCTGCAACCTCCATATCCTCCTTAATAATCCCTTTCACTCCCTCATTGTCTAATGGCCCAACTGCCTCCCTGGCAGGTTTCCTGCTTCTGATGTACTTAAATAAGTTTTTGTTATTCCCCTTGATACTTTTGGCTAAATGTTCCTCAAACTCTCTTTTTGCCTCCCTTATTGTCACCTTGCATTTCTTTTGCCAGAGTTTGTGTTCCTTTTTGTTCTCTTCGTTTGGACAGGCCTTCCAATTTCGGAAGGAAGTCTTCTTCCCTTTTATGGCTTCCTTGACGGTACCCGTTAGCCATGCTGGCATCCTCCTGGACTTAGTGGTACCTTTCCTCCTTTTGGGTATACAATCTAACTGGGCTTCTAGTATTGTGGTTTTGAGTAAACTCCATGCACTCTGGAGCGAAGTGACTCTCCTGATTTCCCCCCTTTTGCTTTTTTTTCACCATACTCCTCATTTTGGAGAAGTTTCCTCTTCTGAAATTCAAAATGTCCGTGTTAGACATCCTTGGTGATTCTCTCCCCGCATGTATGCTGAATTTGATGGCACTATGGTCACTGTTCCCTAAAGGGTCTATGACACAGACATCACGCACCAGGTCCTGGGTGTCACTCAGAATTAGATCTAAGGTTGCCTTCTCTCTTGTTGGTTCCATGACCAACTTGTTAGAAACCCATGGGGGTGGTTGGCACCCTATGTGCACTACACCACCACTCGCTCTGGGCCACCCCAGCTCCCCCATGTGCACTTATGGGGCTGCTGAAAGCTCCATTATAAATTATTATGAGGAAAAACCTTAAAGACGCGTAAACTTCAACAATTAACCAAAAATCAGCCCTCTGCCCAAATCCTTTGAAAAAATTCAGGTAGCTTCCTTGCCCCTACCTGGCACTATCACCAACCCCACACTGCTCTAGGCCACCCCTTTGCCCCCGACCTGAAGCTATACATTTGCTGACACCTCCATGCTTCTTTATGGAGAAAAACCTTAAAGACGCGTCAACTTCAAAAATCACTTAAAAATCATCCCTTTGCCCAATTCCTTTCAAATAATTCTGATAGCTTCCTTGCCCACCCTAGGAACTACCACCCACCACACTCCACTCTACTCTACGACACCCCTTTCCCCCCGACGTGAAGCTATACATTTGCTGCAATCCTCATTATTCTCTATGAGGAATTCAAAAATACTTTAACAATTCACCAATAATCAGAGGAATGTCCAATTGCCTTGGGATTTTTTGGGTGGTAGGCACCCCTCTCTGTCTACCACCCACCATGATTTTGTGCCCCTAGGTCCTCCACAATAGGGGATGTGGACTGGTTCATTTCCCATTATACTCTATGAGAAAAATAATTAAAATATTTCAAATATTCATAAAATATCATAGGAGTGTCTGATTGCTTCAGGATTTTCATGGTTGTTGGCAACCATGGGTGCTTCACAATAAGGAATAATAGCCTGGTTTGAGTCCCATTATATCTTATGAGAAAAAAATAAAAATAATTTTCAGAAATTCATAAAAAATCGTACGAGTGTCCGATTGCTTTGGGGTTTGGGTGGCAGGTACCTCTGGGTGCCAGCTACCATCCTAACAATTTTCAGGTGTCCAAACCTATCTGCACCAGTCCGAACTGGTTCAGATCCAAACCAAACCAAACCAGGGGATGGTTCGGACAAAACCAAAACCGAACCACTCCCTCCTGGTTCAGACCCGGTTCAGATCCGAACCAAACCGGGCAAACTGGTTTTGTGCACATCCCTACAAGGGGCGTGCCAATGCCATGAGCAGATGTGCAGGCTGCTGGGAGCAGTGCCACATCCATACATGGCCTTTTGCAGAGTGACCACCTCACCTGAGAAAGTGGTGGGGTGGTGCAGGAGCAGCTAAGGACCTGCTTACCTGCTTTTAAAGGGAACCACTCCTTGCCCCACCTGTGGCTGCCCAAGCTCGTTCGGGCTCTTCTCTATTACATGCGGATGGTTTCTGAGACAGGTGAGGAGTTAACTGACATGAGGAACAAGTCAGAGAAATAGGCTGGTTTAAAAAGCAGGAGATAGGCAAAACAAGATAATGCAATGCTGCTGACCTGGTAGTAGTTCAGGTGGCTTAAATCAGTGGCAGCTGCATGCTGTTTTGAAAGAGTGGTGATAGACTAAGTTTTGTGATAAGATGAATGCAAGAGAGCTAGGCTCCTGGTTTCACTATAATCTAAACTAATAACAAAAGAGATTGGGATTGTAATTTTCAGAAGATTTAGCCAATTTTTGAGAGTATTTTGAGAAACCTATTTGCAAATATGAATTTTTGGACCAGATTTGAATTCAATTCAAATTAGAAATGGATTTTTAAAAATGTTTTGTGCGCATCTCTACTTTCTCCTCTTAGAATGGGAATTTTTCTCTGGGTATAAATGAAGGGTAGTAAGGGAATCTTGTGACTAAGCTGATTGTTTTGGAAGACCGAGGTAGGCTGAATTGCCTAAGAGCAGAGCTCACTATTGGTGTGAGGCTCATCGTCCAAGATTGATCTAATTGTGATATTCTAGTCCTCAAGATTTAATCAGTAGTAGGAAATAGGTTGTGCACTTGAATCAAGAGAATATTCTGCAGAAGAATTTCTTTATTACTGATGACCTTTAATTTCCAGAGGAAGGCTTCTTAAATCATATACAGGTGAAACTTGGAAAATTAGAATATCGTGCAAAAGTCCATTAATTTCAGTAATGCAAATTAAAAGGTGAAACTGATATATGAGACAGACGCATTACATGCAAAGCGAGATAAGTCAAGCCTTAATTTGTTATAATTGTGATGATCATGGCGTACAGCTCATGAAAACCCCAAATCCACAATCTCTGAAAATTAGAATATTACATGGAACCAAGAAGACAAGGATTGAAGAATAGAACAATATCAGACCTCTGAAAAGTATACAGTGTACTGTGCTTGATTGGCCAGCAAACTCGCCTGACCTGACCCCATAGAGAATCTATGGGGCATTGCCAAGAGAAGGATGAGAGACATGAGACCAAACAATGCAGAATTGCTGAAGGCCGCTAATGAAGCATCCTGGTCTTCCATAATACCTCATCAGTGCCACAGGCTGATAGCATCCATGCCACGCCGCATTGAGGCAGTAATTGCTGCAAAAGGGGCCCAAACCAAGTACTGAATACATATGCATGCTTATACTTTTCAGAGGTCTGATATTGTTCTATTCTTCAACCCTTGTCTTCTTGGTTCCATTTAATATTCTAATTTTCTGAGATTGTGGATTTGGGGTTTTCATGAGCTGTACGCCATGATCATCACAATTATAACAAATTAAGGCTTGACTTATCTCGCTTTGCATGTAATGCGTCTGTCTCATATATCAGTTTCACCTTTTAATTTGCATTACTGAAATTAATGGACTTTTGCATGATATTCTAATTTTCCGAGTTTCACCTGTATACCAGACTTGTTTGCAGTGCTTCTATGGTCCTCCCTAATGGTCTGATTTACTCAGATACTTGCACAGCCCTTTTGTTTCATTATTGTTATTTTGTTATTGCGAGCAAGGCACTGATGCCAAATCTTCTCTCACCTTCCATTGTCAAAAATGTTGTTTTGTTTGGTCTCTGGGAATGCCAGTGTGGACCTGAGAAAGCCTTGACTGAGAGACTCATAAGCATAGTTTGGGCTGAAAAGGTTACATGTAACATAAGCTTGGAAGGCAGGTCCACTAATAGTTGATGGACACTTGGGGTGTGCACGGACCAATTGTTGTGGTTCATTTTGAATTTGGACTGAATTTGAACTGGTTTGGTTGAACTGACTGGCTGATCTGGTCCATTTGATCAAACCAGCTCAAACAGGTTTGACTCGATTCAATGGTCCTAGTGGCTATGCTTGTAAAGAGGAATCTGATGAGGATTCTCCTTTACAAGCAAAGGGGAATCCTGCCTTTAAAAGGCTTCTAAGGGTGGCTGGTATCTCAGTTCCAGCCTCTGTGCATCCGTGGGGGCTGGAACTGTGCCACTGCCACATGGGCAGACTGCTGGGGGAGTGCTGCGGTTTGCAGGAGCTGCCACCACCAGACCGGTAAGTACCTACTGTAAAGGTGCCCTCTCACCGCTGCCCCCAGCCACCCTCAGAAGCCTTTTAAAGGCAGGATTCCCATTTGCTTTGTCCATGAGGGGATGGATGGAGGAGGAGATGCAGAAGTCCTGCTTTGACACTTGGGCTTCCCTTTTCTGGATCTGGAGTCCTGAGACAGAACACCTGTAAACATTCTGAGATGACAATCGTTATCCATATGTCCTCTATTTTTTTGTTTGTACTGTATTGTGAATCCTGGTTGTTGGTTGTTTGAACAAAGTATTCCCTTTGTGCAAAGTTCCCCATCACCAAAGTAATCACTTGTGTGATCTTAGTTCTCTAAACCCGGGGGCAGTGATGCAATACAACTCGAAATATGTGAGCTCTGTTCCCTTGCTGGGGCTTGTATACTGGTGCTGTGCAGTGATTGGCATCAGTGATTGTGGTTTACAAACATAGCACCTTTACAAACACAGTGCCTGAGACCATTGGACTGGGTAGAAACAGTCTGCAATGGAACGGGCTGAGTCTGGTTCAATCGTGGACCAATCGCGTCTCCTGGAGGCTGGTTCAGTTTGTGATTGACCCATAAAACTGGCCTAGTTCATTGTGGATCAGTTCATGCACACCTCTATTGGACACTGTCAGGGGAGGGGATGGTGTTTTTATCTTCAGTCCCAGTCCTTGAAATAGCTACTTATGCAAGAGAGTGGTCGGGTTCAGTTTTCTTGGATTTGTGCTGGAGCACCAGCTAAAGTTCCATCCCTCCCCTTGCCCCCCTTTCTTTTTCCTGCTTTCAATGTAAAACTGAAGGCAATGAGGGAAAGCTTTAAGAAATATTTTGCTTTCCAAGCACAATGATATAAATAACCTTTTGGTGGTGCCCACACTGAGTTTTGGTATTGTTTAGTACTAAGTCCTAATGCAAAATGCATAAATGTTATTATGCAAGTATCTGAGTAAATCAGACCATTAGGGAAGACCCGAGCAGCAAATACAAGCACTATTACAAAGGGAATCAGAAAGAAGTCAATGCCACAAAAATTATTCATGAAAGCAACTTGTCCTCTATGACATGCTCAGCTGTCCTGAGTGAACAGCAGTAAGAAAGCTGCAGTAGATACAGTTTACTATAAAATGTTGATAGCTTACAATTAAAAAAATATATATCAAAGCATCTATTTAACCTGTTGTTTTTTGTATCTGTGTATATATTTAATTATACACAGATATTTCTTCACAAATCTACAACTAAAGACAAGTTCTTATTGACATGGCAAACTTTTGCCAGGACTGTACCACATCAAACTCCAGGCTTGTGGGCTGGAGGCTGTGTCACTGGACTGAATTCTGGTCCATACAAAAAAAGTACCCTCCTACACAGAAAACTAGATGCTGGGGTGGGCAGGGTGGGTTGGGAGATCTTGCCTAGCCTTTCCACTGACATGCTAGGTGTCTATATCGGTATCATTTCTTTGAATAAAAATGAAGGGTTTTTCAGGCTGGTGAATGGATAAATAGGAAAGTGAGAGAGACTGGGGAAGAGTTAGGTGTGAGTGTCTCTGTTGCTTCTTATTCCTGTTAATTTCTTTTCATTCTGTTATCTCTTGTCTTGTGATGTCAAGTGATTGTGACTTGCCTGTGATTCATTCGAATAAAACTATATTTAGGTTATATTTAGAAAGCCAGAATCAGCACCTCCCACTCGAAAGCTCCTTGTCCTGCATGTCACTTCTATCTTCTCCAGGGCATTATGTCCCACACTAGTTGATCTTTGAGCCGGTAGTAAATCAAATTTCTGATTATTTACATCTTTTTCTAACAAGCTAACTCCTCTTGGGAAAACAATTTATCTTTCCTGACCAGTTTCTTGAGCATGTGCTATATATTTTTTTTAAATCCTGCAGGGAACACAATGAATATTCATTATGAAGTTAGGTTGCGACACCCACATCTCCAGCACAGCTTTAAGTGTGAGTTTAAGGGATGACAGAGGGATCAAATTATGCACCTGTAAAAGCAATGAGTTTCATTTAAAAAGATATATACTCAAGCTGCCAGGAATGCCTTGATTAATGCAGCACCTCAGTAGATTTATTGTTTGCCACTACATAGCAGCAAGCAATATTGTATGCCAAAAAACAGGCAACTGGATTGATCCTCCTCTCCCCCACCCAATGAAATCCTTGGTGTTATGGCTAATATTTTGAACCTGTCAGCAGAATTGATTTTACTACTGCTTTGGAGGAAAGAAAAAGGGAGGTTGCATGTTTAGTAAGAATGCAGAATATATCCGTCTGTATTTATTTGTATAATTGTATTTAGGACACATTGTTAAGACAGCAATATGCAAATATGATGATAATTTAATGAAGCTGAAGCATGTGTACCCTGGAATAAAGTCAGGGAAAACTAGTTCTTGATTCTTTTCACATTAAAAAAAACAAACCCACTACAAATAATTTTTTTTTGTCTTTTTAATTGTTAGGCTTTTTTAGTCTTGCACATGTTATCAGATACACCAGATATATCACGTGTGAATGTTATCAAATAATCTATGTGCTTTTAAATAAAGCAATATATTAAATATTGTTGCATAGGCCAGATCTGTCCAGTAATTGTAAACCACCCAGAGACACAAGTTTTGGGTGGTCTGTTGAATGAATGAATAATGCATTTTAGATTTCCAATGCAGTAGCTCTCATGTTGCACAAGGCGATGTATGGGCAGTTCTGAACTGCCTGCACTACTCTAGGCATCTAAAGCAATGTCCACAGTGTTGTGGAACAGGGCTTATCTGCTTCTACTTAAAATTGTGCAATCACACTGTCACGGTACTACACCCACTATTTCCAATTGCCATAGTGCTGTGGAAGTGTGACTGCAATAATTTTAAGTAGTTGTGGAGGAACCTTGTTCCACAACACTTCAGACATTGCTTTAAACACCTGCAGCAGCCCGTGATGGCACAGAAGAAGTATACTTGTGCTCCAGATGCAACTGGGCCTGGGACACACCAGCAGGCAGTAGGAGCACCATGATGGGAATGGGCAGTGGCAGCCCTTCTCAGGGACTGGTGGCTCTAAGAATTGCGGTGCATAGGTTTTTCAGAACCATCCACTCTATTAAAGCTCTGCCCTTGCAGGCCTCTACTGCGTCATACTACAATTTCCAGGGTCCTTTGGGGACTTGTTCCTCTTTTTCTGCATTAGTTTTGTCCCTCCTTCACTCTTCCAAAGAAGAATTATTTGAAGAATTCTTGAAAAACAGTGATATCACATCACTAGACTTCCAAAAATTTCAGTTCATAACAGATTCTTCAGGAGGCAACATCTCTCAGTACGACCCTGAGACAAGGCTTAAGACCAGCAGAGTGTCTGGCTTTACAGACTGGGTTTGGCCAAAGAGCTAAGGACTTCCAGACACAAAGGTCAGTTATATATGTTTGTGCATTTCCAGAAATAATTATCTGGAATGTGGACACCACAGGAGTAACAAGTCTCACTCCCTTTTTTTCTTCTCTGATAGTCTGTACAGTTGGCTGCATTCTGCTGCCTCCTAACTCAGAGGTTTTTTTTCCTTCATGGTAAAATGTGTGGCTTCTGAAAGATTCTCATCCATTCCTGGTGGATTTATTCCCAAATGTTTACCATGGAAGGTCAGAATTAGATATTTTTGTGTTCAAGTCAGACCTGCTCTCCTTGTTGCACTGCCCCTGCAATAGGTCTGCAGCTAAAGTTGATTAAGGACAGCAAAAGCTATGCAGTTTTTGAGAAACCACGTTGTGATAAGGCTCTATTCTGTGAGCTTAAGAACCTATTTTTTCCTACCATAAAGAACCTTTATCATATTTTTGAGGTCAACCATTTTGTTATACAGGATAAATTCTACAGAGGATAAATTATAATCAGTTACACTATTTGCAGGGCGGGAGTCTCGGTCCTCACTATAGTTTAGGGAAAGAAGATAATCTCATACATCCTTTGCAAGGCACCTATTTCCTTCCTGACCTCCTTCACTCCCTCTTAAATTTTCTGTTCATTCTCATTTTCCTTTCCCACTTTTTTTTCAAAATTAGAAAAAGTGTGGTAGGTACTCATAGATTGGGGTTTTTCTGGGTGTGTGTGTCTGTGTCTGTGTCTGCGCTGGCATCTTTTGCAGTTGGTGGGGGGAAGCTTAGAATAAACCCTGCCATATGAAGATACGTAGAGAAAAATGAACAAATTTCCTAACACATAAATACATAAATGCAACCATTGCAGAATGCGTATTAAGAAGTAGGAAAAAATTCTTCAAAATATTTGGTATTGCTTTCAAACTTTGCATGACAAAGAAGTCTAGTAGGCAAATGGCTATTGACTGGTTTAAATGATACAGCTCCCAGCACACACAAGGGGATGCACCAATATGTTGTCTATCAGGACCTCCTCCATGGAAACATGATGATCTCCATGGAAACTTGACATCCTCCAACAAGCACATCCATTTATTGTGTGGGCAGGCATCCAATTGGTCTCTATGCATGTGCTACAACTACTTGTTTAAACAAGTCCATGGGAAGCATCTTGACAGGGGTGCTCTAGGCACATCCCTTCATAATTGTCTGTGCTGGTGGCTACTATCATGCAAACTGGTCCTATCCCTGTTTTTTCTGTTCCTTTATGATGACCCTTTCCTGGGCTATAGTTTACAAAAAATAAACTTAGAGTGCCAGACTTCCCAAGCACAGAAATGTGTGCTCAAGAGGCATGCCAGCAATCAGAAATGTCCCCCTTTTTGGCAGAAACAGCATCTTGGAGCGGGGGCAGAAGAACCTAATCAGGCAGGGAAGCAGGCAGGTTTTCTCTTTCCCTACATCCTTTCCCAAGCCCAAACTGTCCAGCTGCCCTGAAACGGAAATTACTACCTGGTTGTAGACCTCCTTCGGACTAGTTCCCAATCTTCTATTTTCCCTCAAATTCCCATAAACAAGTTAGTAAGGGCATTTTATTAATTTGTCTCATGTACAGTGGGAACATTTTTCTTCTCTCTATATGCACTGAGTTGCAAGTAGGGGAGAATGAAACAAAACCTTTCTACTCCCAGGAAGTAATCCCCCTGCACACCTCCAACTACTGTGTCATGTACACTACTATTCACAATAGAGCCAGACTCTCCTATGCTATACTGCCTTGATAAGGGGCAAGTGCTCCATTTATTTATTTATTTATTTATTTTTGCTGGCATCCACTGTATTTACTCATTTGCCCTCCTTTTCACTGTCTTCCATAATTAGGGGTTTACTCTGCCTGCCCAGCTCCCACTATGTGAGATGCATTCATTAGGAATGTATCAGCTCCACTGGTGCATGTAATGGCACCATCTTAAGTGCAGTGTGCCATTGTCTTCATGTTTTTCTATGCTGTGTGCTCTCTAATCTCAGCACTCCTGATTCAAAGTACCTGTGCATTTTTCTTCCCTTTATTTTAGTTCTTCAAGTTAACTTCTGAGCTCTTTCCCCTTCTCTGTACTCCATTTCTTCTCTTTCTCTTCTTAGCAAATGGCAGTGGCCAGTGCCACAGCCAGATGAGAAGCTGAAGTACTAGAATTAATGTAGTTTTCTTCCCTATTCCTGCTCCCTCTCTCTTCAACCCCCTTTCTCTCTGTGCCTCATAATGAGCTTAACCACATAACAACCACCAGAATCTCCAGAGACTAGTCTCACAATGGGTGGAAACCAGGCTAAGGGAGTACAGCCCGGTTTTCCCCCATCATGAAAACCATCGGGCTCATGGGCGAGCCTGGTGGTTCAATGGTGGCTAGCCTGCCAAAGTAGCCCTCCTCTAAAATGAGGTTAGCGGAGTGAGTGCTCAGCTAACTGAGTTTTCCCAATCATGACACATTGTGGCATAACTCCGCAGTGTGGTGACTTGCGAGTGAACCCCCAACTGGATGGCTGCAGCAAGCCTCCGAGTGTTGGGGGTCCCACCCGAATTCCCTGTGAACTTGTGTGGGGCATGCTGGGACATCCAGGGGGGCAGATGGCCCCTGATCCCTGCCATCCCTACCAGCTCCATGAGGGAGCTGGTAATCATGTTGGTGGCCAATCCAGCTGCCCGGAGGGGAGAGGGGCGGCATAATCGTGTGCGGGGAGAGTGGATCAAGCCTGCTTTCCCCACACAAGCTGTGCAGGCTCTCCACACTTCTCGTGTGGAGAGCCTCACTGACTCCTCTTTCTGTTGACCCTCCTTTTTATGCCTCTACTCCATGGTGCTCTTTCATTCTCTGTACCATGCCACAGCACATGCTCTCTTGACTATTTATCTATCTCATCAAATAATTGCACCCCTTTTTCTCAGTTCTCCATTTTTGCTCTGTACCCCATAATATGCTTTCTTCCTTCTTGTCACCATCACAGGTCTTTCTGCATCTCCACCTGTGTCTCCATCCTACAGTATCTATGCACCCTATAGTGCTCTGTCTTCATAGCACTACTACAGGTCTTTCACAGTCCCAGAACTATTGGTTTAGCTCCCCTTTTTCCTTTCTCCAGCATAGCTATTTCTGCACATATCAAAAGAGTTACTGCAAATATACCTTACCTATGCACTTTAAGGTTTAATAGTTGAGTGATGCTTATGGTGCATTAAAAATAATATATTTTCCATTGGCCAGATGAATGGGATATGTTTATTTTATTCTATTTTATGATGTTTTCCATGAATCCATTCCTTTGGGCTACTGAAGAAAAGAACTGAGTGTTTCCAGTGGCTTGTGAGCTTAAAGATTCATACCTAAACAACCTCTTGCCAAGCAATTGAGTTATGTCCTAAAATTATTCTATTTCTGCATCAATTAGAAGCATGATGTCTTCTCTACTCATGCAGCAAACAAATCTTTATCTCCATTATTGCTCATATTACCATCATATGTTTCTTATGATGGTAATAATTTTTGTATCACTCTTTTCTCTCACACATCTGTCTCAGAAAATGGCATAAATGGAGATGGGTGGTAGATATTTGTATGAAAATAGATATTGTGAATCAAATAGCACCAGCAATTTGCTTATGCAAATACCCACTTGGGGCCCTTTCCACAAAGAAATATTAGGCTAAGGATTCCTATGAGAGTGAATGATACTGTTTTCCCAGAATAAGCATAAGAGCTCCAGAATGGTGCCCCAGCTTCAATCTGCTGATATATCTGTGGAATATGGATGTTGACAGTTTGAGATATCATGTGCTATAAAATCCCATCTTGCTCTAAGAAGAACCAATCTCATATTTCATTTAAGCTTGCTGGACATTTATTATGAAGAATTCTTTAGCCAAAGAGCAATAATTTCAGAGCTTCTCTCTATAACAATACATATTTCACAAATCCTGAATATTGCAAGTGCCCTTATAAATTCTTCTTACTACTTTCATCAGTGTTAATTGAAAACAATCCCAGCATCCCCCCCTTGAACTGTGCAATAGAGTAATTAGCAATATCATTTTAATTATATAGATTTCTACTTTTAAAAAATGAAAACCATTTCAGTTTGGCACCATTATAAATAATAACCTCCCAACTTTATGTGCACTACAGATTTTTTTTAAAGCACCACTGATCTGTTAACACAGAGAAAAATATAATATTATTCACACATAAAATGAATGGTCATGAAGAAGGTCTTTTGATCATGCATGGTTATTCTTCATGTTTAATATTGATGAAGGTCAGATTCTTAACATTAACCATCTGTTCACATTAGAAGTTCAAATGACAACACACAAGTTTCAGGAATATGTTTGAACTATTAAATGACTTCATCTTTCTTTACTAGGTCATCTTTCAAACCTCTACAGCCTATCCAACTGGGGGTGCAATTCATTCATCAAATGAGGTTGCCTATGTGTAGCTATGTTAGATAAGCTGCAGTCAATCCAATCAGTTGCTTGGTGTGGGAAGAAGTGCGAGGGAGGAGACTGATAGTGCGATCTATGCAGCAGGTATACTTGGAAGTAAATTCCACTGTCTTCTGTGGAGTTTATTCCCAGGCAAGTATGCATAAATTGCATCCTAAATCCATCCTCCAACCCCTGGTAATATCTGAGCAAAGAAGACTTCAAGTGAGCTTCCATACAACATAAATTCAGCAAGCACACAGCACAAAAGACAAAAAAGGGATGAATCAGGTAACACTCATCTTATAAAACTAAAGCAAGCTTAACAGGACAAAACTAACAATCAGCAAACTATTTGGAACAATCCCTCTAGTGGTCATTCAACATTATGACAATGCCCCCCCCCCCGTTTTCCTCCTTAACTGCTAATTGGCACTAACTCCAATTATCTATCTGGGTTATGGATCAGGCTGGGTAAATGTGCATGCAGTATCGATTTCCATACACAATGCCCCATTCAACTAGGGATATGCATGCAGAAGTCTCCCTCCATATGGGTATCCCCACTAGCTGTATTGAACCATATATGTCGATATACATAACTTAATGTTGATATAGCTTATGCTGCCTTCTGGGTGTAATTTTAAGTGAAAGAGAAGTGGGGAGGGGAGCTGGTCTTGCAGTAGCGAGCATGAATCCCCCCTTTGCTAAACAGACTCCACCCTGGTTTGTATTTGGATGGGTGAGCACTGTATGCTGTAAGATATTCCCCCTAGGGGATAGGGCCAGAGCTTAGTGGTAAAGCGTCTGCTTACATGCAGAAAGTCTCAGGTTCACTCCCTGGCATCTTTGGGTAGGGCTGGGAGAGATTTCTGCCTGAAACCTTGGAGATCCACTGCCAGTCAGTGTAGACAGTATTGACAGATGGACCGATGGTCAACTCTGACTCATTATGAGGCAGATTCCTATGTTCCTTAATGTCAAGGTAATGTGTAATGTCATATTTTGGAAGAGTCCTGCTTGACCTGAACAAACAAGTCACCTCCTATAGTCCACCAAGATTTCTACAGATGGATTACCTTGCAAAAGCTCCACAAAAACTCTTATTTAATTGAGCAGTTTAGAAAGCTGGGATATGAGAAAACTGGGATACTGCTGAGCTAATCCTGACTGGTTTCTATCACTCTATCACTAACCCGCCTCCATCTGCATAACTGCACTGTCATACTGAGTTCAAGGTTTGGTGTTTGTTTGATTTTGGTCACACTATATGAAACAGAGACCCCGGTTCAATTGGACCTGCAGTTCTGCGGGGCCCCTCCCTTGCTCTCCCATCAGAATTTTGACATACTGGAGAGCAGTCTCTCTTCAGTCAGTGAGACTACAGAGAGGAGGGGGAGATGGCTGTGTGGGCTTCCTTCTTGACTGAAGGACAGCCCACACAGCCAATCATGCCAGAGCTGAGGTAGGAGCTTCCTCCCTCAATTCCATTTCCAGGGGAAGAAGCCTGCGGTGGGACATACCTCAGGCTGCCTGGAACCTCAGGTTGCGGTGATGAAACTAACTAAAACCTGAGGGTTCATATTTGAGTTCCAAATCTGAACCTTTGATTTTTCTGCTGTGCCTAACCCCATGTGCCCATATTCAGACATGAAGTCCGTGGAACCGCTGACCCATTCAACTGTGGTTCAACATTACATGTGAATGTGACCAGAATGTCAGGAGTGTGAGATAACATGTTGATGTTGCCTTAGATCTACATCAGTTCAAAGAAGATAATTTCAGGCAAGCAATATGAAACACATGGCAGTCAATGGAAAAATTCTCCCAGACCATTTAGTGAGAAACTGTACACAAATAGTTCACTGCATGGAGAACAATGGGAAGGATCCTTGTGTGGTGACCGTTCCTTATGTACCAGCCTAATTTGCTAGTCTCTTTAGTATTTCAGAAAGGAAACAGAGTTTAAGATATGGGATATCTCAGTTTTCTTATAGCTACTTAATGTGTAGCCTTACAACACCTAACTGCATATGTTATTATACCATATATATCAAATGGAGAACAGAAAATTCATTTGTATAAAAAGCAAGCACTGAACAACTTTTTTGGTAAATTATGTCAGATTAATGTGAAACAAATGGAATTAGCAAATTAAATAATCCACATCAAATGACAGTTATTAAGAGCTGAGCCCAAAGTTCCCATAATGCTTCATAGAAAAATACAGCTTAAAGAAAAAATTCTCTCAGAACATAGGCCATATGAGCAAACTCTAAGCTACCTTTCCCTTAAATGCATTATATGCATATATGCATATTATATGATAGAACTTATTTCCATTCATATCCAACTGATAAAGTTTAATAGTGAGTCCCTTCACACATAATAGCAAACTGCAGGTCCAATGGACCCATTGTTTGTCTCTATCCTCACCCACTCTGTGATCCGAAACTATCACAATCTCAGTCAGAGAGTCAGCAATGGGGACAGGATTGGCTGCATAGGCTTCCTCTGTCCCTGGAAGGACAGCCCGTGTCAGCCTATGGAAAGGAAGCCATGGGAAGAGCTTCCTCCATTAATTCCAGTTTGAGTTAAAATCCGAATCTGGATCACATGGAGGATGGAATGGACCCTCGGTTCAGTGAGTGAAATTCACTACAAACTGGGGGTTCATTCCAAGGTTTGGCAGCAAAATTGGAACCACAGATGGGTCTGGAAATCACGGCTCCTATCGTTCAGACAACATGGTGGGCGATCTTTTTTTTAAAAAAATCTGTTTATTGTTTTTCAACAAAATAACATTAATAGAAAAGAGACATAGAAAAAGAAAGAAATTTAAAAGTAACTTGACAATTAGCAGTTCAAACTCATAATTACATACATCAATTGGGAGGTTCAACAGTCCTCTGTTCTCCACTTTCCAAAAAACACCCACGCACACAAAACTGCCCTTGCCAAGAATTGTAAAAAAAACCCACAAAATACCCCAAACCAAACAAAAAACCCAAACAAAACACAGAAATACCACTTTAATTAGTCATGTATTCTAGAAAGAAAAACCAATCTTGGATGAGGTCTTGACCCCGTGCTAAATTGTAAATTATGAAAAGCTTCCAAATAGAAATAAATGTTTCATCTGAAGCATTCCGTAAGTATGCAATAACCTTAGCCATAAAGGCATATTCCCATAATTTTAATAACCACTCATCTATCATCGGGATTATTTATTGTCTCCATTTAGCAGCATATAAGATCCTGGCTGCAGTAATCATAATCAAATATAGGTCCTAATACTTAGTAGGAATATAGGATTTAGTCATGCTTAACAACAACAAAAACCCTCTGGAAAGTAAGTGAGATTTATATTTAAAATTTCTTGCATCTTACAGTGAATTTTTTTCCAGAATTGTTTCGCTTTGCTACATGTCCACCACATATGATAAAATGTCCCCACATGGCTCTTACACTTCCAACAATCTCCAGAGTTATTACTATCAATCGTTGCAATCATCGTGGGAGTAATATACCATCTAAAATACATTTTGTGCCAATTTTCCCTTAAAATGCTCTTTGCTGTAAATTTTATGTTGACCTTCCATTGGTATTCCCATTTTTGCATATCAATTGTTCTGTTTAAATTTTGCATCAACTTGATCATACAGTCTTTTACCTGTTCTGTTTCTGAATCATATTTCAATGGCAACTTATATACTACTTATATATTTATTTATTTGTTCTATCAATATTCTATCAATATATAAGTTGCTATTGAAATATCAGAAACAGAACAGGTAAAAAACATGATCATACAGTCTTTTACCTGTTCTGTTTCTGAATCATATTTCAATAGCAACTTATATACTACTTATATATTTATTTATTTGTTCTATCAATCCCAGTAAATGATCATTATTTTTAGTAATTAATACTTTGAATTCTGTTAAGTCTCTAAGTTTGCCACCTTGTCTCTGTATTTCCTTCTGCACTACAGTACTAATCTGTAGATATTGAAACCATGAGGGCTTATTGGACCATTCTGAAGCAAGAATCTGGATGGATTTCATTTTTGTTTTTCCTGTAGTTAAGCTTTGCAGATTGTATGCCTTCTCTCTCCAGTGGGCAAAATTTCTAGAGTTTTCTTCTCCATGAAAAAAAAAAGAATGTTTATGATAGATGCCAATGGCGATAGCTCTAGTCTTATCCTGTTCTTATATTTGTCCCAAACATGTAATAAACTACTTCTAATTGTATGGGATTTTATGTTATGATATTTCCTTTTAATATTAGTCCATAAATACTTATGTAACTCTTCTGGAAGTTCAAACCCTTCCATAGCCATCATTGAACCCTATGGTTCTCTGATCCAGTCAAAAATCCATTCCAAGCAACTGGTGTGATGATATAATTTCAAATTAGGAACAGCCAATCCTCCCCGATCTTTTACATCTTGCATGACTCTGAACTTAATTCTTGGTTTTGTATTGGACCAGATAAAAGAATTTATATCCCTCTGCCACATGTTCAATGTCTTATCCTCGATTTTAATAGGGATCATTTGAAATAAAAAGCTCATCTTTGGTAAAATATTCATTTTGACCGATGCTATCCTTCCCAGCCAAGAAATATTTAATTTTTTTCCACCTGGTTAGATCTGCCATAATAAGGCTTCACGATGGTAAATAATTATTCTTGAACAGGTCTTTGTTATTCACTGTTAAATTAATCGCTAAATATTTAATTGGTTTTTCTGTCAGTTGAAATCCAGTCTTGTCTTCCAAATATCATAGTTCTGTATCTGACATGTTCCATGTAAGGATCTGTGTTTGTTATTATTAATCTTATATCCTGAAACCATGCCATAATGATTTATATGCTCCATTATTGAGTCCAAAAAGTGCTTTGGTTGAGTAATTGTAAGAACTACATATCTCTCTCTCTCTCCGTTCAGTCATGTCCAACTCTTGGTCACTCTATCATCATCTACAACAAATCTATCATCAACTACATCATCTGCATACAATTTTACTTTGTGTTCTTGATCTGCCATTTTAATTCCAAAGTCTTCCCCCCCGCAGTATCTTCATCGCCAATGGCAAGGATAAACAACAATGGTAAAAGGGGAAACCCTTGTCTAGTGCCCTTTGTAATAGTGCATTTTTTGGATGTCCCATTTACTATTATCTTTGCTGATTGCTCCAGATAAATGCTTTGAATCCATGAAAGGAAATTAGGACCACATTTTTTTCCCTAATAGTTTAAACAAGACGGACCAATCAAGGTTAGAGTGCTGGACTGAGACCGGGTAGACCTGAGTCCAAATCCCCATTCAGCCATGAGACTTGCTGGGTGACTCTGGGCCAGTCACTTCTCTCTCAGCCTAACCTACTTCACAGGGTTGTTGTGAGGAGAAACCTAAGTATGTAGTACACTGATCTGGGCTCCTTGAAGGAAGAGCAGGATATAAATGTAAAAATAAATGACCAAAAAATTAAAAAAATAATAAAAAGCTTTCTCCACGTCCAAGAAAATTTATTTATTTATTTATTTATTTTATTTATATACCACCCTTCCGAAATAGCTCAGGGCGGTTTACAATTAAAACAAGCCTCTAAAACAATAAAAAGCTAAAACAAATTAAGAACAATATAGCAACAATTAACAATTTAAAAACATTTTAAAACAGCAATTAAACAGTTTACAGTAATTAAAAGCCCCAAAATTGGGTTAAAATTAAAAAACCCTGGAAAGCCAGGCCAAAGAAATACATTTTAAGGGCTCTCCTGAAGGCTAATAAAGAATTCAAATTACGGATTTCCGCAGGGAGCGCATTCCACAGCCCCGGAGCAGCTATAGAGAAGGCCTGCCTCTGAGTCGCCACCAGATGAGCTGGTGGTAACTGGAGACGAACCTCCTCAGATGACCTTAATGTGCGGTGGGATCATGCAGAAGAAGGCGCTCTCTAAGGTAACTCGGGCCTAAGCCGTTCAGGGCTTTAAAGGTAATCACCAGCACTTTGTATTTTGCCCGGAAACATATCGGCAGCCAGTGCAATTGTTTCAGAATAGGTGTAATATGGTCTCTCCGGGTTACCCCAGAGACCAATCTGGCTGCCGCATTCTGAACTAATTGAAGTTTCTGAACTACGTACAAAGGCAGCCCCACGTAGAGCGCATTGCAAGAGTCAAGCCGGGAGGTTACCAGCTGGTGCGCCACTGTTTTGAGGTCATCCTCCTCAAGGAATGGATGCAGCTGTCGAATCAGCCGAAGCTGATAGAAAGCACTCCTGGCCATGGCCTCCACCTGAGAAACCAGGGTGAGGCCTGGGTCCAGGAGTACTCCCAAGCTGCGCACCTGCTCCTTCTGGGGGAGTGTAACCCCATCCAGCACAGGGAGTTCTAACTAACTCCTCAGATTCTGAGCCCCCACAATGAGCACCTCTGTCTTGCTTGGATTCAGCTTCAATTTGTTCTCCCTCATCCAGCCCATTACTGTGAGTGCCATTTCCTGAAGATGAAAAGGAGAACTAGATTTGGGTGTCATCAGCATACAGATAACACCCAGCACTAAATCTCCTGATGACCTCACCCAGTGGTTTCATGTAGATATTAAAAAGCATTGGTGACAGAATGGAACCCTGAGGGACTCCATATAATAGCTCCTGCTTTGAGGAGCGACTGTCACCAAGCTCCACCATCTGGGATCTACCCGAGAGATAGGAACGGAACCACTGCAAAGCTATTCCCAACCCCTCCAGGCGACCCAGAAGGATACCATGGTCGATGGTATCGAACGCCGCCGAGAGATCCAAGAGGACCAACAGGGTCACACTCCCTCTGTCGATTCCCCGGTAAAGGTCATCCATCAGGCCGACCAAGGCTGTCTCAACCCCATAGCCCGTTCTAAAGCCAGTTTGAAATGGGTCTAGATAATCAGTTTCCTCCAAAACTGCCTGGAGCTGGTTAGCCACCACCCTCTCGATTACCTTGCCCAGTCAGGGGAGATTGGAGATTGGCCTATAACTATCCATCGCTGAGGGATCCAGGGTAGGCTTCTTAAGGAGAGGTCTAACTATTGTCTCCTTCAAACAAGGAGGCACCCTACTCTCCCCCAGCGATGCATTTATGATATTAACTAGGCCATCTCCAACAATCTCTCCGCTAGATCGACGCAGCCAGGTCGGGCAAGGATCCAGAGAACAAGTGGTAGGCCATACCGCTCCAAGCAGCTTGTCCACGTCATCAGGAGTCACAAATTGAAACTGATCCAACCTAACACTGCAAGAGGGATTGCTGGATACCTCCCTCACAGACCCTGCAGAAAAAGTGGAGTCCAAGTCGCCCCGAATACAGGAGATTTTATTTGCAAAGAACCCACTAAAGGCATCACAGCAGAGTGTCTCCGGGAGCTGATTTGAGGCAGAAGGTGCAGAGATTATATTCCTCACCACCCGGGATAACTCTGCTGTGTGTGAGCCCGCAGATGCAATGCATGCCGACCAAAAACGCTTTTTTGCTGCACGCACTGCCATTGCATAGGTCTTCAAGTGGTTTCTATGCTGCATCCTGTCAGATTCGAGCCGAGTTCTCCTCCACTTGCGTTCCAGTTGCCTACCAAGCCACTACATCCCCCACAACTCCTCCGTGTACCAGGGGGCCATCTTAGAAGCAGGCCTGGAGGGACGCTTAGGAGAAAATCACGCTGCTTTACTCTTATTCTTTGAAATATCATCTATTGCATTTAATATATATCTCAGATTGTCTTTCATGTATCTCTTTGGTACATATCCCATCTGATCCAGATGTATTATATCAATTAAAAAAACATTTCAGTCTTCCTGCCAAAATTGCCACAAAAGGTTTCTAATCCACATTCAGCAGAGAAATTGGTTTGTACGATTCTAGTCTAGCTGGATCCTTTCCTTCCTTATGAATAAGAGAATCCCCCTCCCCTCTGCCTTGTGCTGGGGGAGGGATTTTGTTCCAGCCCGTCTCAGCCAAAGAAGCAGCCCGATTGGCTGCTCTGCACGAGGGGGGTGTGTGGTTTCGGCCAGAATTGGCCGATCCACACCCCAAACATTCAGTTCGCTTTTGGATCTCGTTCAAGAAGGAGCTCTTGGTCGAGCTCCTTCTAATCGGGGGAGGGTGGTTGGTTTCGCCCGAAAATGGGCGCGCAGCGCATCGGGGTCATTGGGAAGTGTGTCGGCGGCGAGGCAGCAACTCTCCCTTCGCCCGGCTGGGCGTGCGGCGCAATTTTGTTCCACTTCAGGCCTCGGCCCACATGGTTTGCCCCCTCTCTCCCTCAGCCTGCGGACAGGGCCCTGCCTATTAAGGCAGCAGCCCTCGTTTTGCTGGTCCTCCCTCTGCTCTCCTGTTTCACTTCCTTAGTTCCTTTCCTCTCCCGGTTTGCTCCTGGCCCTCTGTTGGTCGTTTGGATTTTGGTGGGTGGTCAGCCTAGCTGGGTGGTGGATTGGGACCTGGCCTGGAGGTTGTCTTGACACTGTGATAAAAGGTTCTGCTTTCTTTGCCGGTGTTACCATAGTGCTAATTGAGTTTTTGGGGTCTGGGGCTGTTCCTGATCATTGCCAAACGGTGTGCAGTTTTCCTGACTACTGATTACTTTGTTTGTGGGCGGGTTTGTTCCTGAGTAGATCATGCCCAGGAAGGCAAAAGAAAAGAAGGGTGGGCGGCCCGTTAAACAACCCAAAAGACCCGCCCCTCCTCCGCCGTCTTCCTCGGATGAGGAAGACGATGAAATGGGTGTCATCAGGGCCCTGATTGGAAGGATGGAGGCGTTGGAAAAGGCCAGGAATGTTCCATCTGACTCAGGGGCTGGCCCATCGGGTGGGGGGGGGGGCGTTCCGCCTCCCAAGGTCCCCCGCAGGCCTCGCGGTGCTGCTAGGTGCCAATTATTGAAGTCTCTTTCCAGCAGGTTGGAGGCCCTTGAGAAGGGTGGGGCCCCCGCCGGGCCTGGTGCTCCGTCTGAACCATCCGATCCAGTGAGGCCTTCGCCAGATCCACCTGGACAGCCGGCACCTACACGGCCTCCGGACCCGATTCCTGCACTGCCTGGACCTGTTTTGCCCCAGCCTGTTATGCCAGCCGAGCAGCCTCCACGGGATCCGTCCCTCCCTTTGGCCCCGGGTGAGCCAGCAGCACCCACACCCCCCGGCGGCACCGGCCAGTGGACATCTGTACCCCGGCCGATGCCTGCCATGGGGGGCTGGGGACCAGCCGCATACTGGTCCCCCTACGCACACATGTGGTGTATGGGGTTCACTCCCCCTATGGGAGGAAATGCTTTAGGTCTCCAGGGCTCAGCAGAACATATTTGGGGATTTAACAGGCCCACAGGAGGTCCTCCTGCCTCTGCAGCGAATAACACTACCGCCCTGATCCCTGCACCTGGCGACACGGGATTCTATCCCAGGGGCATTATGCCCACGCCCCAGCACGCCCCGTATGGGGGGATGAGGCTTCCATTAGGAGAGGACTTGCTCCCGGCCAGGAGGGAAAAGATCCTCAAAGGGGAGTACGTAGACATCTTTAGCCTATTGTTCCGGGAACCCAAAGTTAAACATAAAGAAGGGGAGTCCTGTAAGGAACATGAGGCTACAAAACGCAAGCCGGTTGAAAAGATATGGAGCAACTGGCTGTCGGGATTTACCATATATATGGGGGTGATTGTGCAGGCGCCACCGGTTAGGGGCCCCGCCCTGCTTAAATATATGGATATCATCCACAGGGCTGTCTCCGATTTTGCAGGATCCTCTTGGATCTGCTATGATGAAACTTTTCGGATGAGGGCCGCTCTTGATTCCTCGTTACCCTGGGATACCCCACTACAGGAGTTGTGGCTGGTGATAATGTCCCTGGCCCGCCCAGTTGAGGGCGACAGATCTGATAGTGGGCACTTGTTGTCGAAGCCATCTGGGTCTGCTCCATCTGCAGGACCAGGCCATCAGTGGGTTCAACCACACTTGGTTTGTTGGGAGTTCAACTCAAATGATAGGTGCTCCCGGTCGCCCTGCCGTTACAGGCACGTGTGTGGCCTCTGCGGGGCTAGACACCCCAGTTCAAGATGCCCTCGGGCCCGTTTCTCTGGTTCAGGAGGTAAGTTTCGGTCTGGATGCAATAAAAAAAGCGGCCCCCCTCCACCCGCTACGGGAAAAGGGGCCCAGCCCCATCAGGCTTGAGGTATTGTGCCGCCTACTGTGGGATTATCCCGATAGAACTGTGGCTTCCTACTTGTTTCTTGGCTTTAGGGATGGGTTTAGGATTCCTTCATCTTCCCGGCAGGGGTCAGTTAGGACCCACCTCAAGTCAGTTGTGGGTCAGGAGCAGGTTGTTTTGAAGAAAGTTGCAAAGGAAGTCACGGCTGGTAGGGTTGCGGGGCCTTTTCAGACCCCCCCCTTCCCTGGGCTGCGTGTTTCACCGTTGGGGGTTGTGCCTAAGAAGGTCCCAGGTGAATTCTGGCTGATTCACCACCTCTCTTATCCTAAGGGGTCGTCCATTAATGACGGCATCCCGGACACTTTGTGTTCCGTGCGTTACACATCTTTCGATGAAGTGGTCCAGGTTGTTAGAAGTAAGGGGGTGGGAGCTCTCTTGGCCAAGTGTGATACTGAGTCCGCCTTCTGCCTGCTGCCTGTCCATCCAGCTGATTTTGAGCTATTGGGTTTTGCCTTCGCTGGTCAATGCTATTTTGACTGAGCGTTGCCCATGGGCTGTTCCATTTCCTGTGCGGCCTTCGAGGCTTTTAGCACATTTTTGGAATGGGCGTTCCGGCGGAGGGCGGGGCTTGTTTCAACGGCCCATTTTCTTGACGACTTTCTTTTCGTAGGGAGGGGTAATTCAGGGGAATGCTGTCACCTGCTGTGCTCCTTCATGGAGCTGGCAGCGGAGCTTGGGGTCCCTTTAGCACAAGATAAGACGGAGGGCCCGGCCACGCAGTTATCATTCCTAGGCAGTTATCATTCCTAGGCATTCCTAGGATTCAGTGGCGGGGTGCTCCAGGTTGCCCCCGGACAAACTGCAAACCCTGTTGGGATTAGTTAGGACCCTAGGACGGGTCCGCAAGGCTTCCCTGCGGGAACTGCAGGTGGTGGCCGGTCACCTGAACTTTGCCTGCTGGGTGGTGGCCCCCGGCAGGGCTTTTCTGCGAAGGCTCTGTGATCTCATGATAGGCCTTAGGGCCCCGCACCACAGGGTATGGATTTCCGAAGGAGTAAGGGCCGATTTGGCCCTTTGGGAAACCTTCCTTCTCATTTTTAACGGGACCTCGCTCTGGCGGTCTGAACAGCTTTTGGAAGCCGACTTACAGGTCCACTCGGACGCGGCTGGAGCGGCCGGGTTTGGGATCTATTTTTGGGGGCGATGGTGCGCCTCCCCTTGGCCCGCTTTGTGGGTTGAACAGGGTGTAGTCAGGGACATGACTTTTCTTGAGTTGTTCCCCATCGTAGTTGCGGTCCACATCTGGTCTAGGGAGTTTGCCAACTCCACGGTGAGGTTCTGGTGTGATAACCAGGCCGTCGTTCACATTGTCAATGCCCAAACCGCCCGCTCGCGTAAGGTCATGGGTTTAGTACGAGCACTTGTGCTCCAATGTCTGCAGGCAAATATAGTTTTTCAGGCCCAACATGTTCCGGGGGTTAAAAATGAGATTGCTGATGCCTTGTCTCGTTTTCAGGTAGACAGATTCAGGGCGTTAGCTCCTGAGGCAGCGATACTTCCGGATCCCATGCCAGCAGTCCTGTGGCAGCTTGGCAATTGGAAGCCCAACGGGCCATAGCAGCGTCGCTGGCACCTAGTACAAGGGCAAGCTACGCGGCTAAGATTGAGGCTTTTGCCCAATTCCGAAAGGCTGAAGGTTTGGCAGAGTCTTGGCCTGCCCCGGTGGGCCACCTGCAGCAGTTTTTAGTTTCACTACACAAGGTGGGACGAGCTGGGTCTACTTTGGGTGGTTACTTGTCAGCCTTGTCTTTCGAGGCTCAGGTGAGGGGGGTCAGGGATTCATCTTTGGATCCACGTGTCCGGCGTATGTTGGAAGGATGGGCCAGGATGTCTCCTGCCTTGAATGACAGCAGGCGCCCGATTACACTGGATATGTTAGCTGCGATCTTGGGTCGCTTGGGCGGCAGTTGTTTTAGCCCTTGGGAGGTGTCACTTTTTAGGGCAGCACTTTTGGTTGCCTTCTTTGGCGCTTTTCGCCCCTCTGAGTTGCTGCCACACAGCAGCAGTTCCCCCCGGGATTGTTGTCTCCAACTTTCTGATTGAACTTTCACAGCCGGTGCGGCTAACCTGTTCCTCCGTCGCTGTAAGATGGATCAGAGGGGCAGGGGTCAGTTGGTTAAGCTGGCGGAGGCTACCAGTTCCGTGCTCTGCCCAGTTGCAGCCCTTAAGTTTTATACTGGTCTGAGGCCTTGTCCTCGGGGATGTTTATTTGTGCATGAGAACGGCGGCCCACTGACACAGTACCAGTTTCTGACGGTGGTGCGGAAGATCCTTGGGGAGGCCAAGATCCCACACCGAGGCTCACCCTTCATTCCTTCAGAATTGGGGCTGCCTCTACTGCTTCAGGAATGGGCATGGACGAGGATGCCGTTCGGCAGATTGGGCGTTGGAGGTCCGTGGCGGTCAGGCGGTATGTGCGCTGACAGCGGCCAATGTCTTATGGTTTATCTTCTGTGTTTATCCCGGCAGGTGCTGGTGGAGCGGCAGCTCTGGTCCGGGTCCTGGTATGTGGCCATTCGCTGGTCTTCTGGGCCTTCAAGCGGGCCAGCACCTCGCGATGGGGAACGCAGTTGGGTTGCGGCCGGAGGGCCTCCATATATTGGCTGGGTATGCGGGGCATGCTTTGGGGTCAGCTGCTCCCCGCGATTAGGACCCATTTAGCTAGATTCCCTGCCCCTCAGGTGTTGGTATTACATTTGGGTGAAAATGACTTGGGCCGGTGAACTGGCCTTTCAATTATTCGGCAAGCCGCATCTGACTTCGAAGTTCTGCAGGATTGGATCCCGGGTGTACGCATTCGTTGGGTCAATTGGCTCCAGAGTAGAGTTTGGAGGGGTGTGTCTACCGGTTTTGGGGTAGAAAAGGCCCGTCGGAAGGCCTCGGCGGCCATAGGCCGGATGGTGCAGGCATTGGCCGGGAAGGTAGTGCTGCAACCGGCTATAGCGGCACGCCTGCCCGAGTTGTACCGACCCGACGGGGTTCATCTGTCTGAGGCTGGGTGCGATTTGTACCTGAGCAATCTTCAGAGGAGGCTTGCCGAGTTTTTGAAGGTTTGGGGGCAGGGAGGTCAAGCTCAGGGCTAACCCCCCTGGGTGGCAGTAGCAGTGCGGGCTAAGGAAAAGGGAGGTTAGATCTCGGTGAGCACCCTTGGGTATTTAAAGGTTGATTGGTTAATCGCTCCTTTGTAGCCTGTGCAGCACGGGGAGAATGATTGCCAAGAAACCAGCTTCGGGACTTCACCAACTTTTGGGCTCTGCAGTCCAGGGTGGTTAAGTCCTTGAAGTATCCAGATCACTTCCTGAAAAGGAGGTGGTTGGCTTTGAAGGAATTAGGCAGGTCATTCCTGCCTTATTTCCTGAGCCAGGGTGTGTCGCCCAAACAGGTTATGGGCAGGGCTTTGAGGTCCTTGCTCATGCCTAGGTGCCCGCACTGTTTGTTAGCAGTGATTAATCACCTGAAGTTCCAGTTCGCTATGTTTGTAGTCTAATAAAATTGTGGCCCTTTTCACCCATATACATGTCTCCGTGTTTTCTTGGGCTAGGGTCTGGTAACAAATGAATGCTTCTTGCCAAGAAAAAGGCAGCGTATGACAACGTAATATTTCATTCATCACTTGGGTCAATGGGCTGATTAATATTTCTTGAAAAGACTCGTAATAAACTGCTGAAAATCCATCCGGGCCTGGTGCGTTAGGCTTCAGCCGCTGTATTACCTCTTTTGTTTCTTCCTCTGAAATTGGTTTATTCAGCAGCTCTTTCTGCTGATTGGTGAACTCTGATATTTGTAAATCCTCTAAATACTGTGAAACCTTCTCAAGATCCAGCGTTTCCTTGCTGTATAGTCTGATATAGTATTTCGTAAATTGGTCTATTGTCTTATCCGTACTTGAGACAAATTCTTCCCCATTCCATATTGAAGTGATGGTTCTCTTCTCCTGCTCTTTTCTCAATTGCTACACCAATAATTTGTCAGGCTTATTACCTTTCTCAAAATATTTTGCCAAGACATATGTTCTTGTATGTCTCTTTTGTCTCTATGAGATCCATTGCTAATCTATTCAACTCATTCAATAAGGACTCCTTCTGTTGCTGCTGAACTTTCTTCCAGCTCGAAACCATTGAAATAAGCAATCCTCTCATGAAGGCTTTACTGGATTCCCATACTGAGAATAATGAAACATCAGGTGTCATATTTCTCTGGAAGAAGCTCTTTAGTTCGTATTGACATTTAAACTTAAAATCTTCCTGCAGTAACAGAAGATTATTCAATCTCCATCTTCTTGGACCAGTAGGTTCCCTATTAAACCTAATGATCAATGGATTATGGTCTGCATACATTAACGGTGCGACCTCCACTTCAATCAATCTCGATAACGCAGATTTTGAAATCAAAAACACATATCAATTCTCAAATATGTTTGATGTCATTGGGAAAAATGGGCATAGCTCTTCTCCAAGGGATGTTTATATCACCATATATCTTCTAAAGACAGTAGCGCCATATTGTCAAGCACATTTCTTGGCAATTTGCCGGAATTATTCTTGTGTCCTCCTGTTTTATCATGAACTGATGAGAAAACTGCATTCCAATATCCCCTCATTAAAATTTCTCCTTCAGCTGTCTCAAGCAGTGACTGAAAAAATTGCTCCTAACATCCAGTTTTATTGTCATTCGGAGCATAAATTGAAGCATTCGTGATTTTGTTGTTGTTGTTGGGTTTCAAACTTCAGTATAATATATCTGCCAGCTTTATCTTGAGTTTGTTCATCCAAGATCCATGACAAATTCTTGATATAAATCACCACTCTGTTGTTGTTTTTCCCCCTTATCCTCGGTGGCTACATAACTCTGGCCAAGAAATTTACAGTCCAATAAATTGGCATTACTTGTCTTAATGTGAGTTTCTTGGTGGGCAAGGTTGAGGTGAGTTTGTTTCAGGTTCCCCGTTATGTCCAAAGGTGGCCAGATAGTTAAATTAACTTTCTTCAGTTTTGAAAATCAGGTTTGTACTAAGCATCAAGAACGTACAATAGTTGGCTGTGCTATAAACACTTAATCTTATGGAAGATATTTATATACTATATTATGAGTCCGAAAACTTTTTCTTTGAACTTTATATATGTGTGTACAAAGGTAAAACATTCATTTTGCCCATTTAGGATAATCAGTAAGGCAACATACAGTATTTGTAATTTAAATATGTTTTCATGGAAATTGTATTGAATATTGATTGTATGTATTGATTGTATTGATTGTATTGAATATATATTGGTATTATTCAGCCTACTGCTTAAATCACTGCTATTGATGTACTAGTTTTAAGTAGTTCTTGTTGTTTTTAAAGAGATTTGTACCTTACCTTTCCATCTCCAGAATCGAGACACTTGACATGTCCTATATACATAGGTAGTTTACAAACATGCTTTCAGAAACTGGCCCAGTCAGCACCTTAGCAGTGGAATTTTGTACTGGCTGTTTTTCTGAATGATCTTCAAATGCATCCCCATGTAGAACATCTTGCAGTAATTAAGCTGAGTTAAAAGCCCGATTCCGACATTATGCTGTACAAGTGTACAGATGTCTTTACATTCATACATGTGTTTGTGTGAATGATTATACCTGTGTTTATTTTAAAAGTGAACCTGGGTACAGGCCCCTCCAATGCATGATGCAGATAGGAAGTGCACTGCTGTACCTGTGTTCAGCATAACATGTGAATAACTGTATCTGTGTACATATCTGCATTTATGTACACTGTATTCTCACTGTATATTTCATGAGTGTTGAACATAACTTGTGAATGGGCCTTAAGTCCTGAGTAAATTAAGGCCGGTCTGACCTCGGCGGGTCTGTGTTCAAGCCAAACCAGGCCCGGTTCAACCCGAGCTGACTCAGAGCTCTACTGTAAAGGGGAATCTGGTGAGGACTGGTCATGCAAATAGCCTCTTCCTATGTGCAGAGGTGAAAAAAAGGGCCTCCACTTATGTGCAGAGGCCCAAACCAAGAAGAAGGTCAGAATCAGGCCACCACTGGCCTGGCCTACTCTGGGGGAGGCTGGCAGGGATGTGTGGGTACTGAGCCACCCCTCTCCCTCATGGCCAACATCACAGCTGCCGCCACCAGCACTTGTACATAGTTATTTACTCCCCTCCCGCCCACTCTACCCTTAGGAAAGCCCTCCTGCCCCTTTACTGGTAAAGGGGCATCCTCACTGGATTCACAGCAGAGCTTTGAGCTGGTCGAACCAGCTCAGTTCAAATTCGAACCAGGTCTGGTTCGACCAGGCACAAAACCAAGCTGGGCTGGTTCAGCTTGAACTTGGTCCAGATATGAGCTGAACTAGCAAAACCAGTTTTGTTTACATCCCTAGTGATTTCACTGACTAGATCTCAGTAAGACTGTAAGGTTAAGAAATTGCACTTTTGTACATTAAACAGAACCCACTTAATGGGTACTTATTTATTTGTAATTCATCTATATGCAGGCAAAGTTGCAAGAAAAGCAACGGTACATCAATTTAGGTCCCCCCCACACACACACAAACCACAGCCTACTGATTTACTGACTTAATCTCTGACTTTATAGAAAATTGCTGAGTTGGGAGCAGAAATACTTTATACACAAGAGAGAGAAGGTAAAAAGGGTGATCAGAATAGATCATGCAACAAGGCCTTTTTTTTTTTTTTTTTTTTTACAAAAAATGATAATCCAAGAGATAATTCAGCTGATGTCTGGAGCTGCATTTCTGACATGTCAGTTGGCAAAATATGGGAGCTGTGGTCAGTTCATTTTTCAACAATATCATGTGCAAGGACTAAGTCAAGAGAGATTTCTTTTATGGTTTACATCCCCAGTACTGTGGGAAGAATGGATATCTCTTTGGACTAATTCGATATCTAAAACCACTCAGTCCCCAGCAACCTTTTCTTCTTCAAATTCAACATTTGTGACCACTTAGAGCCATGTGGGTAAGGCATTATTAAAATCTAACAATAACAGCAGCAGCAACAACAACAACATCATGTAAAGTTCTAATCACAATTACAACATGTGAAGTTATAATCACAGTGGGAAGAAAGAATAAGCCTTAGGCCAAATACAGTGTATACCAAACATTTTTGTTGTGAAAAAACAAGCTCAGAAGACCTCAGGATGAGAAGGCACTGTGGGGGCACTACTGTGAGAGTAGGAGAAGGGGCAATTCTCAATGATTTTCCCTTCCCTCTGAACCCTAAAGTGTGCCGTCAAGTCGATTTCAACTCCTGTGGTTTTCTTTGGTAGAATACAGGAGGGTTTAACATTGTCTCGTCCCGCACAGAATGAGATTATGCCTTTCAGCATCTTCCTATATTGCTGCTGCCTGATATAGATGTTTCCCAACACAGTCTGGGAAACATACCAGCAGGGATTCAAACCAGCAACCTTCTGCTTGTTTGTCAAACATTTTCCCGCTGAGCCACATAAGGTAAGGGGCATGTTTATGTGACACACAGTGGGCTTCAAAGGAAAAGGTAGAAGTAGTCAAAAATCACCCCTTTCACCATGTAAACAACAGCTTGATATGACACAGATGCATGAGCACAGTGCTCGTCTGTATGTCAGCCACTATTTTAATTCTAAGGCTCATGTTGCTGAGATTGTGCTGAGTAGTGTGCATTTATTCAATATGTCTCCAACAAATACACACCGAGATCCATACAGGTAAGAGAAGACATTGCTGTTCAAGGCCTAAATGAAAAATGACATTTCCTCACTTTCATATATGTCATTATAATAAATGTCCATCATATTTCTTACAAGCAGAAAGTAAAATAAGCAACATGCTATGTGATGTTTGTCTTGAAGCCTGCTGGACAAAAGTAGCATTTAATGGCCATATCAGTCACTTAGTAAAATGTGCCTGGAAGTGAAGTTTATAGCAACACATAAACATTTTTGCATATTTGTACAGAAAACAAACTATACAGAATATCCTAATAAGAGTAATGCAGTCATACCCCATCTTCATTGATCCGGCATCCATCAAAAGTTACTGACCTTCTTTTAACAGAGTTCCATGTCAACGTAACTCTATGTAAATATCACTACTAAATATTTAATTATTCAAACATTTAACATGAACTAAACTGCTTTCACATTAATTAATAATTCTGTATTAATTATAGACCAATACCACCCCCATAATTTACTTTATTTCATTTATTTATTTTTATGTTTTTACATTTATATGCAGCTCTTCCTCCAAGGAGCTGAGAGTGGTGTAGATGGTAATATTTATCCTCACAACAACCCTGTGAGGTAGGTTAGGCTGAGAGATACATGACTGGCCCAGAGTCACCCAACCGCCATGAGCCATTTTTGGATGGGCAGTATAGAAATCAAATTATTATTATTATTATTATTAATTAAAGTTATATTATAATTATTATTATTATTAGCTGAATGGGGATTTGAACTCAGATCTCCCCGGTCCTAGTCCAACACTCTAACCACTACACCATGCTGGTCTATAATTTTACATGGAGACAGTGGCCTACATTCCAGCTAAAATTATTTTGTAGTACTATCCAGAAGACTAAGGGACTACTAACTTCAATAGGACTTCCTCTAGTAAAGTTAGTTAGGATGTCAGTCACTGTATCTTCTTTGGAATCTGTATATCTTACTACTTTTCACCTCTTTCTAATGAAGAGTGCCTTATCACATCCTAACACATCCCTCCCTCCCCCCCTCTCTTTCTCACTCTCTTTCTCATTACGATGCCACATATAATGATGAAGTCAACATTTGAATGAATTGGGAGGTATTTGGAAACGAACTCTTTAGTTTAGAAAATGAGCAGTTTCAAAAATGAGCTATTGGAAACAGACAAAACTCTCCTGAACCTGAAGTTTGCCTCATAAAGGGTTTTTCCTGACATCAACCTTCCTTGTGGTGGCACAGGGTTCCTTACTGCTGCTAGCCCTCCTTTCCCAAATCTTACCATTGTGAAGCAAGGGAGGCTGGAGGGCCAATATGGAGTGTTTTGACTCACAGACACCTTATTTTTAAGGTCTGAATGTTGGTGCAAATTGTACATTGCCATCCTCTTCTGCTTAAAGGATGGAGCCTGGAGGCATTGGGAGCTCTATTTCCCAGAATTTGTAATGGCCATTCATAGTATATTCAGGCAGAGGTGCACCTAGGTAATGTTGAAGCCTGGACATAAAGGCCTTTGGAGCACCTGCTACTCAACCCAACCCAACTGCGAGTTAAGTATAATCCCCCTACACACACACAATCACACAAACCATGAAACATGCAGTATTTTAAACACGTGGGTTCTTGAGGGCACAAACAGAAACTGAATTCACAAGAATGTAAGAATACAAAACAGGTGTATTTATGCAAATATGCATTCGCAGAAACATTTCAACAGGGAACATAACATATTCCCATTCCACATATTGGACTACGACTGGGGGAGACCTGAGTTCAAATCCCCATTATTATTCCCCGCCCCCATCAGAATTAGGCAACTTTAGGCACGTCTCTAATCTCCCATGGTTGGGTAAGGTGAATGAGAGAGTGGTAGTCTCTCAGTGCCAGACAGTCTTGGAAGGAACTGATTATCTAGACCCATTTCAAACTGGCTTTTGAGTAAGCTATGGGGTTGATACTACCATGGTTAGCCTGATGGATTATTTCTAATTAGGTATTGCCAGAGGGAGTGTGACTCTGCTGATCCCTTTGGATTTCTCAGCAGCTTTTGATACCATCAACCATGGTATCCTTCTGAATCGCCTGAGGGATGTGGGATTGGGTGGCACTGTTTTACAGTGGTTCTGTTCCTACTTCTTGAGTATATTCCAGATGGTGTCACTTGGAGATTGTTGCTCTGCAAAGCAAGAGTTACTGTATGGAGTTCCACAAGGATCCATACTGTCTCTAGTGCTCTTTAACATCTACATGAAACCACTGGGAGAGATCATCAGGAAGTTGGGAGCAGGGTGTTATTAATATGCTGATGATATCCAAATCTTTTTCTCCATATCAACTTTATCAGGAAATGGCATAACTTCCCTACCTGCCTGCCTAGAGCCAGAAATGGGCTGAATGAGGGATAACAAACTGAAGTTGAATCCAAATAAGATGGAGGTAATGATTGTGGGGTGTCAGAACATGAGAGATGGTTTAGATCTGCCTGATCTAGATGGGGGTTCACAGAGAATAATCCTGGGTCTAAAACTCTCTCTGGTTTCTCAAGCTGAGGCAGTGCCTAGGAGCAATTTTTATCAGTTTTGGCTACTACTACTACTGATATTTATATACCGCTCTTCAACAAAATTCTCTCTTTATTTAGCAGTGGGAGAGTAATTGCCTCTTTCCACCTCCAGCACAGTACATTCAGTGACCATTGCTGGTGTCTATCTTATGTTTGTTTTTAGACTGTGAGCCCTTTGAGGACAGGGATCCATTTTATTTATTTATTATTTATCTATGTAAACCACTTTGGAAACCTTTGTTGAAAAGTGGTATATACATATTTACTGTTGTTGTGGATCTTACAATAAATCATAACTTTTTGGACACCATCAGTTGCTTTTACATGTGACAAATAGCCATATCACTGCATTTTTATGAAATCCACACGTGACGCTTGATAGGATAGGGATATTGATTCATTCCTAGTTTTATCTATTTGCATTTTTCTTCCCCACTGTTCCCTTTTTAGGTGAGTTAATCGATGCAAGTCAGGTGCTTATGTTATCTATTTCACGTTTGTCTTTGTTTGTGTATATAGCACCCTTCAGTGAAAATTATCATGATAGTTGATAACATAGGCATTCATGTGTGCACAGACACAAAAGTGGTTGTTCTCTCAGGAATTCATGCCATGTAAAGCAGTCATCAAGCACATGTGAATCAGTTCTTTGAAAGTGAAATGTGATCTCAATATAAGGGGCTCAGGTCCGGTTTGCTGTCGGGAGCCGAGTGGCTCCCGTGGCAGCACACAATCCCCTAAAAAGAGGCTAGGGTCCCTTAGCCCTCTTTTAGTGGATTGTGAGAAATCGTATTCATACATTTATTACTTAATATGTTTATAAGCTAGCTGTACACACAGCCTAATAAGATAGTTGTGTATAAATACTCATAGAACTCTGAGTGAAAATAGACATAAAAATAGACATTCAAACTGTCAGTCTTGCCTTGCCTTGATCATTCAGTCATTCACTGGCATGCTACCTTTTCCTCTTCCATTGAATGGGAATAAAGTTAATGACATGTTCTGAGAAAGGAGGAGGCTATGCTACATTTGTCTTAGGCACCTAGCTGTGGGGTATGTTATTAGTTTTCCACATCCAGTGTATTAAGTGAGTGGGGAGGCAGGAAGGAGAAGAATTCGAATATAAGATAAGCAGATGTTTCAGTGGGAAAATTAGGTTCTCATTGCACCTAAATATTGTGCTGCAAGTTCTTCTTTAACAGCACACCTATCTTCATCCTCAGAAGAGTGGATGTGATTCCTATTAAAAATCATGATTTGGTCTTCAAATGCAGGATGCCAATGGATCATCTACTAAAGAGACCGTTTTTGATTCACAATAGTTTTTAGAATAGAAATAGACCTCATTATCTACAGGAATTCTGTTCCTGCCAATTACTGTGGGTAGCGAAACTGAATAACGAAACTTTAAAATGTTAGCAATTGGTGGGGGTTAGGTTCTTGGAGGACAAAAAAAATTAAAAGGCAGAAACTGGGAAAATAATGAACTGCAGGTTCTGCAGGTCACCATTTGTCCAGCAATGGCTCCCCAAACCACCAACTGTGACAATTTTACATGAATAATTTGAGAAAAGTGTCACAAAATGGCTCAAATCAGCAAAATGGTGGCCAGAAATTATCTCATAGGTGATTTCCGGCCATCTAGGAGCTGTGGATAGCTAAATTTTAACCCTTTAAAAATCAACGTATTCCAAGGCCGGGTACACATGGCTCGACTGCAGATATGCAAAACCTCAAGTGCCAGGTCTGCATATAATGAGATCCACCTGTATAAAGGAAAAGGCTGAACTTTTAAAAAAGAGAGACTACGACAAGGAGGCAGTGTATTCATTCTAAATTAGCTAAAATTGATTAATTTGCCCTTGGTGGTGTCAACACATAGCCAAATATGATTGAGTTGCAATGTCATCATGTCTGCTACTTGATCCCTGATTGGCTGGGATGGCTCAGTAAGAATGAAACAGTCAAGGGGAAAAAAATACCTAAGTAGGAACAGCTGAGACATACAGTGCATATGAAAAGTTATGAACAGCCATTAAAAGGGTAGAATGAAGGTTCTCTCAGGGGCTTTCCCTCCAAAATTGCTACTTTTGCAATAAAAGTGAACTGGAACTGGAACATGCAGGTCAGCTCTAACTCTAACTTTTTAAAGTCAGCTTCACTGCTTGGATAAACTACTTTTGGGATGTTAATTACAACATTGCCATGAATTTGGCTCAAGGTGCAGCCAGAAGCAATTTTCTATTTTCTCTTGCCTTAAAGCAATGCTGCCCACATTTTCTTGTATTCTTCAGAATAAACAAATTTTTAGCATTGCATTGTAATAATGCCATGACCCCCGGGCCTGATCTGTCCTATTGTGTTTGGTATGGTAAAATACTTTCTGCCATCTCCCTTCCAGCCTGTAGGAAGGAGCTTTCAATTCTTGATGACATGAATTTCTGTCATTTAAAATAAGGAATGACCAGATGGCCATTGAGGCTGTAATCCTTAACATACTTATTAGTCAGTAAGGTTCACTGAATTAAGTAATACTTCTGTCTGAGTAAACATGCATGGTTTCTGACCAAACTGTGAGTTTTGTGCACTGCTGTTCATTAACAGGATGATGTGCTACAAAAAACATTTTCCTCTGGAAGTGAATTTTGGTAACCAAAATTTGCTGCCAGTCTGGCCAGCAAATGGGGAGAAACATTTACTCACTTTAAAAAAAATCATGCTTGGATGTGATGGGGAAATGCCATTGTTAAGACTGTGAAAGTATAACAATATATAGGTTGATTCAATTTGCAACAGCAGTGTTCATTTTTGCCCTGGTCTCAGAGCACTGAAAAAATTGTGCAATTCATGTACATTCCTAGCACAACATTTGCTAGAGAAACATCACCACCATTGCTGCCATGACTCACTCTCTTTTAAATGGAAAAATTGTTGGGGAAATTCTTTGATTCCCCTCACCCCATGTTTCTCTTTGGAGGAACTCTGAAACTCTTTTTCACATTTCACTTTGGAGAAATATTAGTACCACATGGATTGCCTGTGTGTGTGCCTTTTTGTTGTTAGGTCGTCATCATCATCATCATCATCCCCTGGTGGCGCAGTGGTAAAACTGCCGCCCTGTAACCAGAAGGTTACAAGTTCGATCCTGACCAGGGGCTCAAGGTTGACTCAGCCTTCCATCCTTCCGAGGTCGGTAAAATGAGTACCCAGAATGTTGGGGGCAATATGCTAAATCATTGTAAACCGCTTAGAGAGCTCCGGCTATAGAGCGGTATATAAATGTAAGTGCTATTGCTATTGCTATTGCTATTGCTATCATCAATAATTCGATTTCTATACCGCCCTTCCAAAAATGGCTCAGGGCGGTTTACAAAGAGAAATAACAAATAAGAAGGCTCCCTGTCCCCAAAGGGCTCACATTCTAAAAAGAAATATAAGACACACACCAGCAACAGTCACTGGAAGTACTGTGCTGTGGGTGGATAGGGCCAGTTACTCTCCCCCTGCTAAATAAAGAGAATCACCACGGTAAAAGGTGCCTCTTTGCCCAGTTAGCAGGGAAAAGATAAGATATAAACAAAATAAGATATAAACAAAATCTTAATCTATAAAACAAATAGCATAAGCTAACACAACTTGAGGTTCACTGGAGAGGGAGAAAGAGCAGAGGAAGAGGGAAAGGGAGAGGGAGAGAGATAGAGAGAATAAGGAGACAGAAAAAAGACAGTAAAGGTAAGTAAGGGTAAGCCCCGCCCCCATCCTCTAGCCTGCTGCATCAAACTGATACCAGCTCAATGCGAACCAGACCACTGCAGGCATTGAATGCATGATTCAATCATTACCAAGACTGGGTGGACAACAATCCTGATCCAAATGATGATAGCCATACACAGCCCTTCCTAATAGATATAGAATTCATTCTTTTGTTCCTGATCTGATTTTTTAAAAAGACTTCTGAAAGATCACCTTTTATATAACAAAGTCTGAAATGCTCTGATACTATGTCATAGCAGTTTTTAGGTACCTTGAAACAGAATGGGAGACAAATCTGACTCATGTTTATTTGACAGTAATATCCCCACCTCCATTCCACATTCGCAATCTCCAGTGTAGAATAAAATCTTCACTTCAGCTATAGGTACAAACTGAAAGGGGAAGTTCTATACTATTACTGCCCTTTAAAAATCATGGTTGTGACAACATCTATGTTGTTAAAGACAAACACATTAAACAGCTTTATTAAACCATCTTTAGTCATCTTGTCTGTGCCACATAGGGACAGGAGAGGAAAATTGTCAGGCTTTGGATTCAGAAGGTTCCAGGTTCAATCCCTGACATCTCCAGAAGCATTCCCAGATGGGACTTTAAGCACTCTTCTCCACTAGAATGGAGGGCATGCATTCTCACATCAGCCAGATTCATGCCCAAGTCTATGCGAGATTCTGGGGAGCAGTTCACACATGATTTGGGTTTTTCATTGCATATTAGAGCCTAGCCCGGTTTATGTCTGGGGTTTAAAAAAATCCACTTTTTGTGTCAGTTTCATGAAAATGTTAAACTCAAAAAAAAGTCCTGCTGTCTGGGAAAGCTCCAGGTAGGGCTGAGAAAGACTTTTGTCTGAAACCTTGGAGGCTGCTGCCATTCAGTATGGACAAGACTGAGTTGGATGCATCTGAGCTGGATGGTTTGACTTGGTGTAAGGCAGCTTCCTATGTTCTTATACAGTATACTGTCATCAAAAAACAGGGACAGAACTCGTTTTCAGAAGTATTTTTTCCCCTGATATTGGTGTTTTGAGTGACTAGTTTGATAAAAAAGATCGTCATAGTAAAAAGCGGAAACATTTGGACAGTAAAAATTGTAGATGATGCACAATGTAGCTATGCATCATCTCTGGTTGTCAAGGTAACCAACCTTTGGCATTCTAAGAGAAATAGATCTTTCCAAATCACCATAGGAGACAGCAGGTGCCAGGCAGTTAAGCAACATTATTTCACAGAACTCAACTTCTTGTAGCTGTTCTTGGAAGTGATCAACATATTAAATTTCTGAGATAAACAGAAAATATCACTTTGAACAATATAGTTCAATGTCCATTGTCCTATGTGGCATTAAAACATTTTCCCCTGCAGAAATGTAGCTGACAACCCCATAAATGATTATGATTGTAAATAATCTGCTCCTGTGAAAATACTGCTTGTTCAGATTACTAAGCAAAAACATCAGAAAAGGGCTGAGTTCAGTGGTAGAGCATATGCACTACATAAGAAAGTCCTAGGTTCAATTCTTGGCAACTCCAAGTAAGGCTGGGAAATGCTTCTGTCTGAATCCCTGGAGAGCTGCTTCCACAATACTGCTAGTTGTACCTATGGTCTGATTCAGTATATGTATTTTCAGTGTGATTGATTCAATAGCTTCTATTACTGTTGCTCTAGCTTGTCTACGTTTTCCATATCCTTGCTCA
Organism: Hemicordylus capensis; assembly: GCF_027244095.1. NCBI lineage: Eukaryota > Metazoa > Chordata > Lepidosauria > Squamata > Cordylidae > Hemicordylus > Hemicordylus capensis. The sequence goes on from NC_069659.1 coordinate 81,941,910, forward strand.
CTAGGTAATAGGTCATCTATGGAACAGACTTTTCTTGTATAGTACATGATAGTCTTTCTGTATTGGTAGCCTGCAATTCATTTTACTTGTTCTGCCAGCTGCATTGTTTTACACTTACCTTCTGCTCATCAGTAGCTGATAGTTCAGTCCACTCAGTGACATCTATTATTTCCTGGCCCATTTTTTCTAACTTTTTTATTCTCCTGCTTCACACTGTACTTGATCTGTAATGCATGTAATCAGAGTTCTCTTGATAAGTGTGGACTGGTTCACACATTCAAATTGGAAAATTCTCCATGTGATCTATTCCATCAATAAGCTCTTATGATTACATCCCAAAGTGAAACTGGCTGTCCATGGAGACAGCCTATAGCCCAGAATGTGCTGTCATAATTAGAACAGTGTCTGTGGGCAGTTTGAACAAATTCTGTCTTTTCCAATGTGGGCATGTCATTAATTAGGACACACACAAAAATATCCACAGACATTTTAATACTTGCCTCAGTCTAATCAAGGAATGACTGTTTTCATGCAGCATTAATCTGTAGAGAAAGCTGCAACTCTCAGTATCTGATTTTTTTTAATGTGACTGCAATTTTAGCAAAGCCAGGAAGCAATGTTGCCAAAGAAGTTGTTGACTTTGGGGTATTTTATTATTTATGAATAAACTCCAGAATTGAATTTTGTCTGATCCAGCAGGACTCAATCCAACAGGCTTCCTTTTCTTATATCTCCATCCTTTCAGCTATTCAGAGCCAGTAAATGAAAGCTATTTTTGGTTTAGGACGTATGTCATTTCAGAACCGTGACCAGTTATCCTACCAAATATCTCTAAGGTCTCTTTCAAGAAAAACTGAGTCCCCCTTCACATGCACACTAGTGATTTTGCTGAGACTCATATCTGAAGGCTTAGAAAGGTGGGGTTTTTCAATGCTCAGCTTATATATTAGATGAGCAGGCAGGCACAACACCTGCATTTTTATTCAGCTCAGATTTTAATCTGAAATGGAAAAGTGTTCCTCTCTTATCTCTTCTCACCCATTCTCCCATGCTGGTTCACTACTGACAACAAGCATGAGGAAGAAAAGGAAAAGGGTCTCTTTTCCCTTCACCATCTTGTAGGCTTGTGCATTTTGATTCAGGTACAAAACGTTTTGTGCCCCAAAACAGCAATTTTGGAGGTTTTGTAACCAAAACAAAGTCAAGAATTAAAAAAACAGATTTTTGTTTCCAAATCGAAATGACTGTGTTTCAGACAGAATGCTTTGTTCTTCAGAAAAGCATTGCAATTCAAATTGACTTTTCTGACCCTCTCCACTCCATCTGAGGCACTGAGTGATTAGCAGAAGATAAGATATGCTAAAAGCTGCTGAGCATGAATTGTTTAGTTAAGTATGTGTTGTATTCAGTATGACTGAAATGCAAACTGACCTTGCAAAGGGATATGGAAGACAGCACTTTGAGACAGAAATAGCCAAATATCTTTGGGAGCTCAGTGCAATTCTAAAGCTCTTGCTAAAAGACATGGTATAAATTGTGTGAAGAAGCTTTTCGAGAAGCTGATTAGGAAAGTTCTGAAATTACACAAGTTTTTCTTTCCAAAGGTTTAGAAAGATTCTCTTGACTTGTTCTGGGATCTTTTGAGGAGCTATTTTGTTTTTCTTCTGATTTTTATGAGTTATAGGGGTGTCTAAGTTTTGTTGCCCAAGTTGAGCAGTCTAATGTAATTTAGGCCACAATGTAATTTGGTGGGACATGATGTCTAAGCCAGTAGTTCACAACATTTGCCATTGCAGGGACAGGTCATCCACATGGGACTACAGGAGACAAAAGGAGGGGGGTTGGGAATACCCCTGTCAATCTATTGACATCCCCAGGAATCTTAGTTGCTTCTCTCTTTCTTGTAACCATGATCCATGGTTTTGCACTTTCTTAAACGCAGTGATGATAAATCTCAACAATTCTGAACAGTAGGCTGATTTGTTTGGGCTACGGCTCACTCCTCTTCAGTTAAATGAACATTTGAAGCTGTTCCACCATAGTACCAAGGCAGTTCATTGGTCTATCTTGCTATCTCAAATGACCTGTGGTCACTGTTCCAGGGGGAGGGAGTGTTTTTATTGAAAGATTGCTTGAATCCACAAATGGCTTGTGCTGCTATGCTAGTGCCACAGGAACAGGCTCCCGCCCACTGCAAAATTCTCAAATAACTGTGCAAAAAAATTAAGTGTTGTTGTTGTTCATCATTCTCTTCACTCTTCCCACTTGTTTATGTGGGGCTTCGGGGGCAAACAGTGGGTTGGGTGGCAGTGCCCCAAGGGTGGTGCACTCAGATTCCAAATAGGGCAAAGGGCTGATTTCTTAGGAATTTTTGAGGTTTACGCGTCTTTAAGATTTTTCCCCATAGGGAATAATGGAGGTTTCAGCAGCCCCATAACTCCACCTGGGGGGCACTGAGATAGCAATAGCAATAGCACTTACATTTATATACCGCTCTATAGCTGGAAGCTCTCTAAGCGGTTTACAATGATTTAGCATATTGCCCCCCAACATTCTGGGTACTCATTTTACCGACCTCAGAAGGATGGAAGGCTGAGTCAACCTTGAGCCCCTGGTCAGGATCGAACTTGTAACCTTCTGGTTACAGGGTGGCAGTTTTACCACTGTGCCACCAGGGGCTCTTGAGATGGCCAGAAGTGAGTGGTGGTGTAATGCACAGAGGGTGCCAACCACACCCCTGGATTGCTAACCCATTGGTGCACTGGGCTTTGTTGTTTCTGAGGTGTTGAGTTTAGATTCTCTGGTAGCAAATGAGATTTTTAATGAAAAACCATGAATCCACTCTCATATGCTACTAGAGAATCTACTCTCAGAACACCTCTAGGACAACAAAACCCTGTACTTCATGGGTTGGCAACCCATGTGGGTGGTTGGCACCCTATGTGCACTACACTGCTACTTGCTCTGGGCCACCCCAGTGCCCCTCAGGTGGAGTTATGGGACTGCAGAAACCTCCATTATACCCTACAAGGAGAATCTGAAAGATGTGTAACTTCATTAATTCTTTAAAAATCAGCCCTTTGCCAAATTCCGCTGAAAAAATTGTGGTAGTTTCCTTGTACCAACTGGGCACTACCACCAACCACACTCCACTCTGGGCCACCCCTCCCCCCCATGAAACTATACTTTTCCTGAAACCTCCATCATACCCTATGGGGAAAATCTGAAAGATGCGCAAACTTCAAAAATTCACCAAAAACCAGCAGCTTGCCCAATTCCTTTGAAATATTTGTGGTAGCTTCCACTCATTGGGCACTATAACCCTCACCCACTCTTTTGACCATGTGACCAATTTTTTAATCTGAATTAATTCGGATTTGGATTAATTCGGATACAAAACAAAACTGGGGTGATTCGGAAGGCTTGATTTTGGACAAAATACAAAATGGGGTTGATTTGGATTTGGTACAAATCAAAACAGAAATAATAAAAAATGTGCAACTCTACCATCTTGACATTGCAACAGCTGTTGGGAAAACTACATTTCCCAGGACTTCTGGTGGCATTTCAGCCACCAGAAAAGGAAAGAGCCCTTTCTCTCTTCCTTCTTTCTACGAGCTACATTTTAAATCCACTGTCACTGCAAGACCAGACTAGAAAGGGTGGGGGGAAGAAAGACTCGTGTAGTGCAAAGGAGACTAGATGAGGTGAAGGAAATTGGTTTCGGAGTTCATGACTGCGTGGGGAGGATGAAACACATTTTGTATTGGCTAAGAAATAATCCATTATATTTCCTGATTACTTGCTTTGCAGATTAGCATAGGGATTAGGAGGATCTCACGCATCACAACCCTGAGACATTTTTGGAAGGGCGGTATAGAAATTGAAACAACAACAACAACAACATTGATCATAAAATTCTGGCATCCCAGGTCCTTGGGAAGGACTCGATGTCTGGATAAAACAAACCAGTCAATAACACCTGTCTGACTGTGTAAATTAATAATAATAATAATAATAATAATAATAATAATAATAATCAGCTTCCAGTTGAACAGAAAGGAAATTGCCTGAACACCAGAGGCACAAAAGACCAGCTGCTGATTGACAAAATGATTTTAGAAAATTGCAAGAGAAGAAAAGCCAATCTAAGTGTTGCATGGATTGGATACAAGAAAGCCTTCGATTCATTGCCTCACACATGGATACTAAAATGTTTAGAAACAACTGGTGTCAGCAAAAACATTCCGATATTTATTTAAAAAAGCAATGAGCATGTGGAGTACACAGTTAACAATTAATGGCGAGACACTTGGACAGGTTAGCATTAGAAGAGGCATTTTCCAAGGGGACTCACTATCCCCTCTGTTGTTTGTAATCGCCATGACCCCACTTTCACAAATACTAAACAAAACAGGCCTCGGATACCAAACATCTAAAACATCAAGTAAAATCAACCATCTGCTGTACATGGACGATCTGAAGTTGTATGGAAAGTCCCAGTCAGAAATCGAATCACTGCTAAACACTGTCCGTATATTCAGTAGCGATATAGCAATGGAGTTTGGACTAGTCAAGTGTGCTGCATTAATAATGAACAGAGGGAAAATAACAAAAACAGTCAACCACAAACAGCAAGTGCTGCCTTTGTAAAGAAGCAGATGAAACTGTGGACCACCTAATCAGCTGTTGTAAAAAGATCGCACAGACTGACTACAAACAAAGGCATGACAAGGTAGCAGGGATGATACACTGGAACATCTGCAAAAAAATACAAGCTACCTGTAGCCAAAGATTGGTGGGACCATAAAATTGAAAAAGTGGTAGAAAATGAAGATGTAAAAATATTATGGGACTTCCGACTACAAACAGACAAACATCTGCCACACAATACACCAGATATAACTGTAGTCGAGAAGAAAGAAAAACAAGTCAAAATAATCGACACAGCAATACCAGGGGATAGCAGAATAGAAGAAAAAGAAATAGAAAAAATCACAAAATACAAAGATCTACAAATTGAAATTGAAAGGCGGTGGCAGAAAAAGACCAAAATAATCCCAGTGGTCACTGGCACCCTGGGTGCAGTTCCAAAAGTCCTTGAAGAGCACCTCAACACCATAGGGGCCACAGAAATAACCATCAGCCAATTACAAAAAGCAGCTTTACTGGGAACAGCCTATATTCTGCGACGATATCTATAACAATTGATAATAAAATTCAGCCATCCCAGGTCCTTGGGAAGGACTCGATGCCTGGATAAAACAAACCAGTCAATAACACCTGTCTGACTGTGTAAAATACTACTACTAATAATAATAATAATAGAGCCCAGCACTTTTCAGGGAGATACTTTGTATAGTAGTGGTGCATTTTCATGGTGTGTGCGTGTGTTTGTGTGTGTATGTTGAAACCATGTAGATAGCACCAGTTCTATGGGTCTTTCTCATTGTTTTATAGCTGCTTCCGTCACACACACAAAGTAATCTTATATAGATTTAACGAAAAGTTTATTCAGAAACAACTCCAGGTTCTCCTTCTCCTTTCCTTTCCTTTTCCTCTTTTGACACCATCCTCAACACTCTCCAGGACACCCAGAGGGATCCGCACTGGGACACATTTCTAAACAACAAACATAACATAACAACAAATCATACAAGATAATGGATAGAATATAACATCCATCTAATTGAAGCCTTTCTTCCAGTTGGAGAAGGTGCAGTTCACTCAGGATGCATATGGTTAGTGAACTACAGCTGTGATTCTTGAGTACAAACCAATAATGTGTATTTGTCAATAAGGCTGTTCACATGAGCAGCCCTACCCAGACTTGTATAGCCCTACCTGGGTCAGGCTACTCATGTGAAGTGCTGGAATCAAGGCCAATACTGGTGCTGTCCTGCCGGTAGCCAGGAGTTCCCCCCATGGCTTTTACTGAGGTAAGAGTGTGCGTGCATTACCTCTATCTCAATCCCCAGTCGCATGACCGTGCATGACCTGTTACCTCAATCCCCAGTCGCGAGTCTGCTTGGGCAGCAGGCAGCCCAAGCAGACACAGAACTGGATGCCTAGAGTGCCCGGCTAACGGGGAAATCCCCCAATGCACTGTGTTCCTCATGTGGTGCATTGTGGGCTTTCTGCAGGCCGGGCTGCCTTTCCCCAGCCTACGAAATGCCTCATGGCTCCAGGAAGAGCCACATGTGTGGGTGCACGAATCACACAGACAGGGACAGCAAAGGGATTGCCTGGGGAGAAGGTAAGCTCAATCTTGCCTCTCCGCCATGCCTTACTGAACCTGCTATAAAGTCTTGAGAATGACCTTAATAACTGCTGCCTTTAAAAATTGGATTTATGTGAAACATGCCTTATTTTATCAACTTATTCACTAGGCTGCTTTGGTTTAAAAACAAAAACAAAAACCCAGCCTAATTGTCTTTTATAGACCTAGAAAATATTTCCCCATCTCTTCAGCTTGGCAACTAAATTAATTCCTCACAATTAATTCCTATTATTAAAAAGAACATAACTCAATTTTCCCCACAGAAAATAATTCATAATTTTATGATTCAGTGGTGCTGGGTCATTAGATTGCATATGAAGGTACACTGCACATCTCTATGGCATTACATCTTCTAATTATTGCAAAAGGTATACAGGATGTGCTTCATCTGCCCTTTTAGCTTCCTTTCTCGTTCCCCCACCCCGTTTTTGAGAGGAAAGCAAAGATCTAGAGATGTAAATATGTGTACTGTTTTAAAAAGTCTTCAGAGAGAAGAAAATATAATTATTTTCCTCCAAAATCTAGTGTTTTTAATATATTATATTTTGTTAGATTATATGCAACCCTTCATGACCAGTGAAGACCAAAAAAACCCATGGTAGCTTTCCTGCATATATAATATATAATATATTATGTCACTCTTCAAACACCTCCACTTTAGTTGGCTCAAATTATGATGTTCTTAATTACCAACTTCTTTGAAATCCAATATTGATTTGCTCTCCTCAAGGTATTTCAATGAGCTTTATGCAAAGTTCCAACTCAAGCTGTGCTGTCTTCCCTCTTTCAAGTAACCCTTCTTCAACTGCAGGAAACCATTCTTGTTTTATCATTCATTTTAAATTTGAGCTGCAACATATTCTGTCCTTTTCCATAAAACTCTGCAGCTATTAAACTGCCTAGTTTATTGGAAGAAATGGAATTATGACAAATATTTGGGTTCATTCTAGACATGTGGCAGGCCTCATATGAGTGCTTTGGAAGTATGCATGGATGCTGTCGGACTGGCAGTGTGGCCTGGTTTTTGTGGCAAATTCATTTGAATGAATCAGAACCTCCCTGTAGTTTATCTACAGTATATGCAGGTGTCCTGATTGCCATGATAGTGGTTATACTCTTTTTTGAGTTTTCCAGAGCTTTAGGAAGAAGTGGTTTTAATGTTAGGAAGTACATTAGACTTGATTCAGTATTTCCCTTCATGCATTACTGAAAAACTATCCTCACATGTGGTACTATATTTCTATGATGATGACAAAGAATATTTATATACCACTTTTCAACAAAAGTTCCTAAAGTGGTTTACATAGAGAAATATGAATGAATGAATGAATGAATGAATGAATGAATGAATGAATGAATATTTCCCCATACAAGCAAATAGCAACCAGTCAATTAATGAAGAAAGCAAAGAGATTCTCTTAGGGGTAACGTTAGAGTGATGAGCTAAACCCTCTCTCCTCCCTTTAGAGATTTCACTGGACCATAGGGAAAGGGGACACCATTCAGTGGAAGATAACATGCTTTGCATGAAGAAGGAGCAATCTTTGGCTTTTTCAAGTAGGTTAGGGAAAGACATAAACCCTTGCCAGCCAGTAAAGACAATACTGAGCTAGATGGGCCAATGGTATCAGTTAATAGAAGGCAGATTAATGTTTCAGGTGCTGAAAATTCAGCATGCTCTACCAAACTGCATAACCGCATCCCAAGTTTTGTCCCTGGTTATGAGGAAATGCTGAGAGAGTGGGACAGCACAATAGGAAATAGCTTGTATATGTATAGATATATGCTACCATGAAACACTAGCTCTGCCAATTATATTTCAGGCCAAATGTGTATCTCAAACATTTAGCCTGTAATATCACCACAGTACTGTTTTTTGCTAGCATGTACTTACTGTCAATTGAGGCAGGCTATATAGTTCATGTAATACATTTTATGGGCATGGAAGAGAAGAAAATAAGGTAGATAAGTGAAATGTTATTCATTTATAAGGCATAAGATAGATAAGTGAAGTGAAAGGAGGCAGAAAGATATCATTCAATTTATTACTTTTTATTGAAGTGTTTACATTGGTCAAGCTAACCCTGTGAGGAAAACTGTACATATTTTAATAAAAAGTAGATCACCTCCAGAGTAATAATTTCAAATATATTACTCACCAGTGGTTCTCCAATGCTTCTTGTAAACCTTCTCCTGAAACAGTGTTTTACAACAAGCACGGGGCAAACACCGGATTTCCCCCCCCTGATTTAGACAATACTGTAATGCTAATAGCTTGAAGAATAAAGCATAATTAATTAGAATAATGTCAGAAAGCACTTAATTAACACAAAGAAGGGGGAAGCAAGAAGGGATTAAACTCCATATATGATCTTTATAAATACCTTCTCTGCAAATATTCCTGCTAGCACCAAACTGTGAGAGAGCCTGATAAAACATGCAAGGTGGTACTAGTTATGGAAGAAAAGGGCAGACCGGATAAATGAGTTGCAAAAGCATGTGAATTATAATACTTTTTTCATATTATTCGGCAGGCATAAATTCAGTGTGCTAATATAAATGGAAAAATGCTTCAGTTGTTTTCACAGAGAGTGGAAGAGGGTATAGAAAAGTGAGGTTTTTTACAGACACTTTATTATTATAGCAAAACACTTGGAAAGTGCTGCTGTGGAATTGTCAGCAAAAAAAGTATCAGCAGTAAAAGTATCAGCAGATTCAGATGATAAATATCTACTGGTGGTAGTTTCATATTAATAATTTTAAATATGTATAGAAAAAAGGAGAGGGACTTCAATTTTGAATTTGGCATTGGTTTCATGAACTGTGATGTAGTGGACTTTCCCCCCCCCACAGCCTCATCCGTGATTAAAATACGCTAAGAAATCTTTCCTATTCTTACATTTTATAAATGCTATAAATTCATTACCAGCTCTATAGATGTTCCATCTGCTATTTATTTAATGATAGTCCACAGAGGAAAAAGTAATGGAGAGCATTAATTACAATCAATAACACATCACCGAAAATCAATAATAATAACAGAAATATAGATATACCCTTGCCATTTTTTAAATTAGAGATGCAGTACTACAGTTGTATATATGATACAGTTAAGATAAAGGTTATATATTTTTTAATTGTTGCATTTATTTAGAAGATTTCTGTCCTACCAATATGGCTTCACAGAACACGGTATGTTCTAAACACGGTAGGGTTCTAAAGGTGATTTTCAGAAAATAATAAAAACAGATAACATTTCTAAGAATATTGAATGCTGAATAGGAGCTGGATTTGAGCATTCCATTCCCAACTCTTGTCGTTTTATACTACTACAAGACTTGAAAAGTGTTTTTGTGTTGGTGCACTAAACTAGAAAATGGCCACTTTGCCGCATCACCTTGAACTGAAAATAGATCCTAAAAAGACTATGGGGATTGATCATGGGTGCAGCCAAGGTGTGGGGTCTGGTTGTCTGTGGGGGAATCTGGCATGCCTGGAGCACAGCCTAGTGATGAAAGGGTGGGGCCTGCTACACCCCAGAGGGAACTGAGCGCAACAATAAAGGGCCAGAAGCAGCAGTAAAGAGGCAGAACCTGCACCCGGGGGCAGAGGCCTGGAAAATGTATTCACCTAGCCTTTATAATTATTGCATGTTTTTCCAAGTTCCTTCCTTGCCATGCACATCAGGATACTTAAGACTGAGGAACACAGTTCATGCTACAATTGTGTCAAAGCACAAAGCAAGAATTAAAAAGGCATGTAGATTAGTAACTTAAGCAAAGAAGCCTAATTGCCAGTTACATGCCAGCTCACAGCCCTACCTCCTCCCTCCCTCCCTTTCTTTCTCTCTCTCTCTCTCTCTCTCTCTCTCACACACACACACACACACACACACACACACACACACACACAGCCCATATTATTATGAAATCAATCATTTAGAAGACATTCTAGAAAACATTTGCTAGGGTTGTGCATTTGAAGAGGCCTGACAGGCATGTTGGACTTTATAAGCCCTATGTCGGGCACCATCTGAATGAATTCCACTATGACAGGAGGAAGCTCCGACAGTTGGAATGGAACTCCCAAAAAATTCCCTCCTGTCATTGTGGAATTCTATCAGAGTTCTTACATACCATGTTTCCCCAAAAATAAGACAGTGTCTTATATTAATTTTAGCCCCCAAAAATGCACTAGGGCAATTAGCGGTACATCAGAAATTACTGCTAAGTCTTACTTTCGGGGTAGGTCTTACTTTCAGGGAAACAGGGTACATCTCCCCCGTCCCCATTGCCCTCTGTCTGCCCTTCCCTTTCTGGGAGCCACGTGGCTGCAGGAAACAGCAGCATGATGTCCTCTTCACTCTCCTGACCCCAAGCACTGAAGCCAGGCATGGCTTCTGGTTTAAAAGGTACCTTTTTTCCTTAATTTTTTTTGTAGGAGCTGGTTGGTGCAGTGGATTTTGGGAATTGTAAACATTCAAAATCCGCTGAACCTATGGTGACTTCCAAGGATCCTAAAGCAGGGGGACGGCGGGTGGGGTGCTTTGTAAACCAAAAGCTGCAGCAAAAGACTTGCATCCCTTGAAAGAACCAGGGAAGGTAGGGGAATGCAAGGGAAGCAAGGGGTGCATGTGTGGGTTTTGACTGAATGTGGGGAAATAGTTTGATTTCTCACAACAGTTTGGCCAAACTAACGATTGTGGGGTTTATGCAGGTCCCGCCAACAAGCTCCTTGTTAAGTATGGTCAGATTAGATTAGATCCAACAACAAATTTCATAATGCATGAGCCTGACATTTCCCACTTTCCCAGATGAAGGAACACTGAGGCTGAGACTAGTCCCAAGGACAATAACTTAATCGATGGTAGATAACTCAAAACACATGCAGAGCAGATCACTCAAGAAATTGAAACAAACCATATAGTTTAAGGTGAACAATTTATACATATGCATAATAGGTTTTGAAGTTAAACATGTGAGACACACAAAACCTTTTTTTTTCATTCTCAGGTTAACATGGCAATAAATCAAACACATCCCAGAAAGGGAGTCTAGAACAATAGTTTTTCCTTTCCCTTCCATTCTTCTCTTTCTCTCTTCCTACCACTCAGCTCTCCCATTGTAAGGCAATGGCCATTGTGAGGCAATCATCTCAGGCAATGAATGTGCCATGCAGTAGTGAGTGCAAGAACCCACCTCACCTCTGTCACTATCACCCCATGTCGACTTTCTTTTTGTCTATTCCTTCTTGCTGCCCCAGCTCCCCTTTTCACCAAGTTTTAAGTATGGCCATACCTTAAGTTTATATAAGGGCTTTACAGCATTGACAGTTTTGTTTTTTATCCCCTTTCCTTTATGATCCCTAGCATGGCTTTTACCTTTTTCACAGCTCCTGCACACTGGGTTGATATTTTCATTCAGGTTTCCACCATGATTCCAAGATTTTTTTCCTGATTTTATTACCAGCCTGTTTCCACCCAGTTCAAGATGCTAGTATTGTCCTTTAAAACCCTAAATGGTTTGAGCCCCTGAGTATCTCAGAAAGCACTTCCTCACACATAACTCTCCACTGAAGTTTTTCACCCAGGGCTTTTAACATTAGCTTGCATCTCCTCCGGAATGGAGGGTGTGTTCACATATTGGGCAAATTTACCCCGAAGTCCCTGCAAGATATTGGGGAGCACTTCAAACACAATTCGAGTTTTTCACTGCGCGTTGGAGTGCAGCCCAATTTATATCCATGGTTAAAAAAAATCCACTTTTTGCATTGGGTTTTGGGATAACTTTGAGTTCGCAGTAAAGCCTCACAGAAATCTTATGGTAAAGCCAGTGGAGAACTCTCCTCCCACGCAGAGATCTACTCATCAGGCAGATTCACGTTCTGTTAATTAGGGAGTTTAGACTCATGCACTGAGGAGGCTTTTTGGTGTTGGCACCTAGAGTTTGGAATTACCACCCCCTTGAGGTCACATTTTCATGTTCCCTTCCTTTCAGATAGGAAAGGCAGTAGTGTCTTTTCTGCTTGATTTCATCTGACAATTGTGCCATTGTTTTATTTACTGAATTTCTTTTCCCCACCATTGTTTATATGGTTTTCAATTACTTGTTGTTTCCTATTATTTTTAATTGTTTTATTAATATAAGAAACTTTGAGAACCATTGTGGTTGAAAAGAAGTATATAGATATTGTATAAACCAATAAATCTCCACATGCACAAAGAAACTAATGGAGCAAAATTACTTCATTGGGGCATGTCTGCCATGACCTATGCATTAATCATGAGCACACTTCAATGTGCTTTGTAAAAACTAAGTGAGTGGTATACTTAATTTATACTTTCAAAATTGGAACCTTTGCAAATGAGATGTTAACAGCTACTTTATCCTATTCATAATAAGGCTATCCCTAAATATCAAATATGATTTTGACTGTGTGTTTTTCATAATTGCTATTTTACACAAAAAAGAGTATAACAGAGGGATAACTACAGCCTTTTGCTGAAGATCCAACAAGTGTCAGGAATACGAAGGTGAAACCTTGTGCTATGACTCTTTAATAAAGCCTATGCTACAACTCCCATTTATTTTGAAGGGGCTAAGAGTCTCTCCCCCAAGTTGCATATCTCCACCAACAAAGGCATTTATGCTATTAAAGTGTTTAAGAGGTATGATCTTTGCAAATACTGACACATGTAAATATTGCCTTAGAGTAACTGAAGTATGGGTTACAATTACAACAATAAGAAACAACAACATATGCATCAGAATAATATGTTATTTTTAGTAATTTAATATCAACGAATGCCATTATTCAATACTCTTCAGAAATCAGATTGTTCACTGCACAGGAAATAATGTGTATTATCAATGTAATAAGCAACTGAAGTAGAGAAAATGCACTATCTAGTATTTCAATCAGCTTTCCTGTAATTTGTTTTCACTGGGCATGCCCAGACAAGGCTTAAAAATGTTGATTTTGTACAGGCATTTAAGTTGACGGAGGTCTGGACTCAATTACAAAACATATGACTTGTTTTTATATAATAGAAAGGCTTCTCTGCCCACTCGGCAATTCTTTTCTACATTTATTGTGCACCAAAGAGCATGAAGGAGGTTGACCGTAGCTGCATGGTAGAGCAAATGCTTCACATGCAGAGGGGCCCAGTTTCAATCTCTGACATCTCTACATTTAAGGGTTAGGGTAGGACTAGGGAAAAATTCTTGTCTGATCTAGATGGACCAATGACTCACTTGGCAAAAGGCAGGGTCATCGGATAACATCGATTCAGATGCTTGGGGGCCATAGAATCGATTAGGGGGCCATAGAATCACTTCTTAAAAGCTGTCTTGAGGACTTGCAACCTCTCTAATAATATTCTAGTTGATTTCATGAGTGAGGGTAAGATTTTAAGCAGGAGCTTTTTAAAATCACAACTCATGCTCTTAGCTCGCATGTTAAGCTCTTCTCTTCCTTTCTCCCTCCCCATTTTTGGTGTAACTTCTAGGAAGCCAGGCTGAAAAATAGTTCTGTGTCACACTGTTGTGCTGAGTGTTGTGTTGTGTCAAGTTAAGATCAGGAATGCAGCTAGGGATTGCTCCTGGACCCAAAGCTCTCCCTGGTTGAGGCAGTGGCCAGGAGTGCATTTTATCAGCTTCGGCTGATACATCAGCAACGTCAATTTCTAGAGGTACATAGCCTTAAAACAATAGTGATACTGATACTGGTGCATTAAAGCAGGCTCTTTCACACTGAAACCAATTAAAACCTTTTCTTAGTATGGGTGTGTGCGCCGAGCTGAGAAAAACAATTTTAAAAACGTAACAGTCCTTGCAGAGTCTAATTGGCTCCTCGTCAGTACTCTAAGTTTTCATGTTCATGTTGAGAGAGGGCATGCAGGATTGGACCTTTGCACACTACTGCAAACTACCTTAATGTGTATTAGAGGCACTTGGCAAAACATCCAACTCCTGCTAAGGTACACAGCCAGCTGGCCAGAAGCAGGGAGCTAGTGCAAACTGAAATGTGCACCCAACTGTCATATAGAACTGGACCCAGGCTTCATTGAAAAGTATGGGGAGTCCCACGGAGATAGTGTGTGACAGCTTTCACCTCTACTATAACTAGTGCCCATTCAGGATCTTTTAAAATTTAATATTATAACATGCATTTATTGGGCAGGAAGAAAGGAAGGAAGAGAGAGAAGAAATTATTTGAACACCGGTGTTTTCTGACTATATATATATGAGTATATATGAGAGAATTATGCCTTTTCACTATCTATAATGCCTGCTGAATCTTCAGCTGTCTATGTGATTCTTTTTTTTAAAAAAATTCATTTGAATCATTATAACATATTCCAGGCTGTACATTCAGTTAAAACTGAAGTAAAGCAAAGAAGCAGCAGCTGCTGTTGCCTGAAATAAAATCTGAGAAACACTGAATAGGAGTTGTTCACATTTAGAAGAGATTGTAAGTCGTGCAGCTATCTATACCATTCCTGAACAAGTATAAATATTTCATTTCATTCACAGGCCAGAGTGACTTCTCCAAACTAATTTTAATGTATTCTCTTGAAGTGTTATGCATTTTTAAAGGTTAACTGTGATTGGAAGTGATATGCCCTTCAATTTCCAGTGGACAGCTAAAGATGCATAAAATGCATGATGTTGAGGGAGGAACCTTCTGTCTTTGGTTTAAGGTATGGCTTTGGTCTACAGGATGCCTCATTAAAAGTGAAAAACAATGAAACAACAACAAATATGATACAGAAGAAACCAGTAAATAAGTTGTCATTCTATAAAGTGAGTATTATATGTCTCTTATGTATGGACTCTTGGAGCTGAAGCAAGTGAGAAGTTCAAACAAGAATGGATTTCTGTCTGTAGCTGAGACCAGAAAATTACTGGTAAATTGGAACTCTACTCTGCCTCCTCGAAAGAACTTCGAAAGAACTCAGGTTGTGTGTGCAGGTTTTAGGCATTCCAGCAGGAAAGATCACCAGCAGTGACAGGCACAAACCTAAGTGAAATGTGATATGGTAGGTGCTGGCTACATAAAACAAGAAGTTGTCTAGTAAGAACTAATCAGACTACTTTCCTTTTGCTTTCTCTACATCTGAACTAAATTTGGTGCAAATCAAGG
This sequence comes from Hemicordylus capensis, assembly GCF_027244095.1. Lineage (NCBI taxonomy): Eukaryota > Metazoa > Chordata > Lepidosauria > Squamata > Cordylidae > Hemicordylus > Hemicordylus capensis. Next base: position 81,957,334 of record NC_069659.1, read on the forward strand.
TCCACAAGTTAGATCTTTTGAGCCTCAAATGTGCATGTGTCTGCCATCTTAGATATGGGTGGATATCATCATTACAAACTGCACCATTGAGGTATCCCTGTGTGTCAATAACTACAGCTGTTCCAAATTTGATTCAAATCAGTTAGACAGTCCTCAAGTTAGTGCACTTGTGCCTCAAATGTTTTTTCCACCATCTTGGATTGGGGTAGATGACATCAGCATACACCATGCCAGTGAGGTGTCCTTTTGTGTCCCTACAGCTGTAGCAAATTTGGTTCAAATCCTTTAGGTGGAACACAAATCGGTTAAGTGGTTCACAAGTGGTACATAAATTGGTTATGTGGTTCACAAGTGGTTCACAAGATTTGAAATTTGGTTCAGATCGGTTAAGTGGTTCACAAGTTGATTATCATCATCATCATCATCATCATCATCATCATCATCTACATTTTATATCCCACTCTTCCTCCAAGGAGCCCAGAGCAGTGTACTACATACTTAAGTTTCTCCTCACAAAAACCCTGAGAAGTAAGTTAGGCTGAGAGAAGTGATTGGCCCAGAGTCACCCAGAAAGTATCATGGCTGAATGGAGATTTGAACTCGGGTCTCCCCAGTCCTAGTCCAACACTTTAACCACTATATGACGCTGGCTCTTAAGTGGTTTACAAATCAGTTAAATGGTTCACAAGTTGTTTTGAGGCCCACTTGCACCTCAAAGGTTTATGGATCTGCCATCTTAACTGGTGTGGATGACATCATCACAAACTATGCCACTGAGGTGTCCCTGTGTGTCACTCACTGCAGGTGCACCCAATTTGGTTCAAATAGGTTAGGCAGTCCACAAATTAGCCCGCTTGCACCTCAGAAGTTCATGTGGCTGCTATCTTGAAATGGAGTGGATTACATCATCATCACACCACACCATTTGGTCATCCCTATGTGTCTCTACAACTGTAGCAAATTTGGTCCAAATCGGTTAGATGGTTCACAAGTTAGCCCACTTGTGCCTCAAAAGTTTACGCATCTGTCATCTTGGATTGGGGTGGATGACATCATCACAACTACGCTGTTGAGGTGTCCCTATGTGTCCCTACAACTGTACCCGATTTGGTTCATATTAGTTCAGGTGTTGTGAAGTTGATGTGGGTGGGGGGACAAACACGGATACACACATACACACACTCTGGATCAGTTGTTGCTTAAGAGTCTCGGCCTCCCTCTCAAAGCCTACATCCCTAGTCGAATTACTTCTAATACGTAAAAACTGGCCATACGGCAAACCTTGCTTAAGAAGTCTGGGATGATGAGATTTAAAGTGTAAATAAGCATTCTTATGTAGTGGTTTCTTATACGGGGCAAACGTGAGTCGTTTCCCGGGCCCCATCCGGACCCAGGTATCTAAATACAGATCCTGATAAACATCCCAATAGCTGGTGAATTTAATGTCTGCATACCAGATGTTGGAACTGTCTGGGCTTAACACCAATCTAGACCTGTCCTGCTATTTATAGGGCCACTCCATCTTGATTCTTCTTACCATTGGTTTTACATCTATCCGGTTTTGCCCTGTCACCCACAGGATTCCCTTACCTGAATTTTTTGATTTCACATTAGGGATAGATGCCCTGCATACTCAATTGGACTGCCTGGTATAGATCAGGATTTACCATCCTAGTTTCCCTCTGGCCTTTGTTTATGAGACCTTTGGTTTAGTAATGTATGCTCCCTTGTTTCCTCCCCATTCTGAGTTATGTTATTTGACTGCCTCCCCTTTTCCTCCCTTCTCACTTATGTTTATACCTGGCTTTGTCAGGTTGGCTTGTTGTTATTGATGCAGGATGTCCTCAGCTTCCTGAAGTGTAGTATTGTGAGCTCTGTGCCTTTAATGCCTGAGGTTATTTACAGTGTGTCAGTCTGTGCTAATTGATTTACTGCTGAGTCATCAATCTGCATGCACACATGCTTGATTGATGACGTCATATACAGCTGTGGAAAATCCTTTCTAGACAGGTATAAATTAGAGAAGTTTTCACAAGCATACCGGATAATATTGTAAGGCTTTATTTAGCTCTAGGAATGAAGTACCGGTATTAAGGAGGTTTGTATGTAATTTTGTATCAGGGTATCTTCTTTGTGACATATTTATTATCGGGATTCACTTTCGACTGATTGTATTTATGTTTATTAACAGGCTGATGAAGCTTTGACCGCGAAACGGCGAGTATCCGGAATAGCCGTTCGACTTTGACTTGTTTAGTTTGCATTCCTCCACAGGGCATGCAGTGGGCTTTATCTTTTGATTTATGACATCTTTTGAAGCCATGCTCGACTGGTCGCTGCAATTTGCATGTTTGTTATTGGAAATTTTCACTCCTGTGTGGATGATACCTAGCATTCTCAAACAAGCCAGCACCCCTCTTTTTTTTTTGCCCTGCTCAGCTACATCTCTACACATTTAGTTTGTATTCTCCTAAAGGGCATGAGGGTTAAGTTAAGTGACTGATGACTTCCACACTCCATTGAGACTATGTTTGATGTGGCTTTCCTGCAATTTGGAACTTCCACTATTATATGGATGACATTGAACTTTGCCCATCTATCCAGCAGCCCTATTTTGCCTTGCTGGTCATACTTCCTCTGGAAATTTAGGACTGTTATTTTACATGTTTATACTCCTGTATTTTGTATTATGTGATGGTTTGAATATTATTGAACATATTATTATTCTTGTTCAAATTTTGTGTTTGGATTTATGATTTATGGTTCATGAGTATCAGTAATTAGAGATTATTTTACTATTGGTTTATTGTTTCCATAGTTTGGTTGCTTTATATCATTTGTATATATGTTTGCCACAGTCACGGTGGGATTTCCCTTCCCTTCCTTCCTCTTTTTTGACTGATTCTGTGATTGCCCTTGTTGGTGGTTTGTGTGATCTCATAAGCCTACTGGAAAGTAGGCTAAACATGGGCCACATACTGTCATGTCACACATCAGCATTTGTGCAATTTAGAGCTGGAGCAGAACTGCCCTGTTCCACAAACAATGTCTGTGGTGTTTACACACACTCAGCAGCATGGGCAGGTGCTCATTTCACTGCACAGTGGCCATGTTCTTATGAGCAAGAAGGTTAGTCTGAGGAGCAGCCAGCTAAGATTCAGAGCCATTCATGCTCTTGCTCTTGAAAACCACATGTGTGGTGGTGAAAATCTCAGTAGGAGGACAGGGAATTGTTCATGCACGAGGTGCTATTAAAGTTGGGTACTGTGCCCAGCTAACATTGATAATCAGATCTTGTGTATGGTGGCTCAGCCCAGCACCCAACTATGCTTGTGCCTTGCATATGAACACTTCCTGTTCCTGGAATTTCTGCCACTACAGGAGGGCACATGGTTTTCAGGAGTGCACATAGCTCTGCATCTTAGCTGCTTGCTTCTTATAAGAGCATGACCACTGAATGGATCACTAACAGCCACAGCAGCAGCAGTGACAATGAAAACAACCACCACCACTACCATCTTGTTCCTCAACCTGGCTGAAGATGGTGGAGCAAACTCCAAGCAGGTGCCTACGATAGGATATCAGTGCTTCACTAAGGCCTCGTTCGCATGTAATGTGAAACCGGAAGATGCTGAATATGCAGTTAATTTTTCTGACCATGAATTGCATTACAGACGTATGCCCAACTGTGGTTCAGCAACATCCAGTTTCAAGGCAGGGTGCCCCCTCCCTCCTCCTCAGCCGCCAAGGCCACATCCCAGCCAGCCATGTGCTGCTCATGTCGCCAGACTGAGGCCAGGGCATCAGCGCATCACCAAGGCAGCTCTCATTGGACACAATACCTGCAGGTGGGCTGGTCCAGAGCAATCAGACCTTTCCAACTTTGCCAGCTGGCTTCATAAGAGCCATGACAATTTAACCCCTTCCTCACTGTACTTGCAGCTATGTCTTAGCTATAAATCTACAGCAGCACATTGATGTTTGTTCAAAATCTGAGATAAGCAGGACTACTGAGGGGCACATCCCTAAGCAGGGGGTTGGGGGGGGCACTCCTGATGGTGGGCACTTGACTCTGGAGGCCACTAGGGATGTGTGGATCGGTCCAGCTGTCCGGTGGTTTGGTTCGGGGGTTCATGGTCAAACAGAACCACCACCCCCAGTTCTGTTGGAGTAGAACTGGACTGCAGGGTCTGTGAACTTTTTAAATTTTTTTTTTAAAGTCAGTTAAGTACCTGTAGTCCCTTTGGGGGGCTTGCTGAAGCCGCGGGGTGGGAGGGTGTCCACACGTGTTCCCTCTCCCCCTGCTGGACTTCGTCATCACCTCCATGGCCAGGTAAGTAATGTCTTTTTGGCCCTTTTGGGCCTCCATAAGATAGAGCGGCTGCCATTTTGGCGGCCGCCACGCATGCGCAAATGCCCTCTGCAAGGCTGTCCCCCTGAAGGGGCTACAGCTACTTAATTCACTTGAATTTTTTTTTTTAAAATTCGCGAACCGGTCCGCAACCGGACCGGGAGATTCAATGGGGGGCCGGAACAAACTGGCCCAGTTCTGTTCAAGGCCAGTCCAGCCTTGAACCGAACCAGGCCAGATGGTTCCGTGCACACCCCTAGAGACCACTAAAGATTTAACAGGATTCAGGCAGCATTAGGGGGTTGGCAGGGCAACCCACTTTCCATTTTCCTGGCGAAGGCTGCCAAAAGAATGGTGGCTGTTGTAAGCAGAAGAGGATCCCTGTCCCCCTGGTGGGGTCTGCTTTTGGCTGCCCCCGGGAGATGGTGGACTGCCTTCACAAACCCATGATGATGGGGCTGTCAAACCCCTTCCTCTAACCTGCCTGCAAGAGTGAGCTGCTCCTCCCTCTTTCCAGCTCAAGGGCAGAGTTGGAGACTGGATGCACTTTGCTTAAGAAGTAATGTCTCACAGGCACCAGTCACCCCCCGCCTTGCACTGCACTACCCTCTTTCTGGGCCAGGGGGAGATCTTATGTCTCTCACGAGGCTGCCAAGGAGACACCATACTTATACCCCAGGGACAAATCTTCAGCTGTCTGAAGGCAGGAAGCTTGATCACTCACATGTTCTCTCATCCACACCCCAGAAAGTTTCCTGTGCTTCTGTGACCACTATCCCGGTACTTGATCAGGGACAGTGGCAAAAGAGCATTAGACCTGTTTCCATGACAGCAGAGCCTTCCATGTAACCCTTCAAGTTCTGACAAAACAATCCATGCATTGACACACCTCATGGTTCATTTAAAGCACATTCTTCATGACCAGCAGCACCGCCCTTTCAGAACACTGCGAGTGGAGGGCTGGGGGAAAATATTTTCCCCAGGTGCATCCAACCCCCTAAACCCCCTAAACCATATATTGCCTTCTCTCCCACTGGCCTGTTCATTTGGTGACAATTTGCATTTTGAAAGAACCACTTTGCTGGTCAGTGACCAAAATAAAATTTACCTATTAAAGAACCACACAGGTTTATTGTGAGCAACAACACTTTATTTAAGATCAATAAACTTGCAGCCTTTAATTGGTGCTGCAGAGACAGGTGTTTCCTATTGCTGATGCTGCAGCTCTAGGTGATGACCCCGTGCTACCATCACTGTATTTACTTCAACTTTGTGGCCATATCATCACTGTTGCCAGGCAGAAACAGTAAAAGAAAGGGGGATGGAGGGGTGTGGTGCTTTTGCCACATGGTGGCCACTGTGAGTTACAGCAGGCGTAGAAATATAGTGTTCCTGGGTGGGTCTGGGCTACTCTTTCTATGATTACCATTCCAAAAGCAGTACAAAATCACCGTTATGGTGATGTCAGCATTTGGATGTAATGCTGTACTACCCCAACACCTCAGGTTGGGGTGTTGAAACTCACTACAACCCAATAGTTGAAACTGGAATTTGGTGAGGGAAACTGCAGGTGGCTTTTGCCTCAAAAATGTGGTTGCACATATCTGGACATACAGGAATGCTAACCTCTGCCTCATTTAACTGCGGTTTTGCCTTTTGTGCAGATGGGGCCAGAATTTACTGCCAAACCTTGAGTGCTGCTCTGATGGTTATTGCAAAAGTGAGAACTCCTGAGCAAATAAAGTGTGTGGGCATTATTTCCATCCTCCATCCTCATGTCCGTGAATTTTATCTGCAACACTTTGGACTAGGGGTGTGGATAAAACCAGCTGGCCCGGTTCAGTTCGAGTGCGAACTGGATCGGACCCAACCTGACCACAGTTGACCCAGGCCACACAGAGGCCCATTGGGCATGCACAGTGGCCTCCAAAATGGCCACCACAATGGGGATGAAGCCTGGAACGGGCCGAAGACTGCCCAAACAGCGCAATTGGCTGCATAATGGAGGCCGGCAGGGAAGAACCTCCAGAGACTACTTGTGGCCTCGGAGAAACACCCCCCCCCAAGGGGGTGAGTAAAAATAAATAATTTTTAAAAGATTGTGAACAGCTACAGGAGGGTTTGGTTCGATATTGGACCATCGGACCAAACAGGTTCAACATCGAACCTGTTCGCACATCCCTACTGTGGACTGAATATATGCAGTACATTAGCAATCCAACCCAAAACCTTGCTCACAGATAAATAAGTCCTCCTGAATTCAGTCAGACTTGGTCTGACTGAATTCAAACAAACCTATTTGTTTGGCCTGGCCTTCCAAGGCTTGTAAAGTGTTGTTTTAAAATGTATTTTAATTGGTTTTAAATGGGTTTTTTTAAAATTGTTTTTATATTGTTTTTAGTACTATGTTTTGAATTGTGTGCTTTTATGTCTTTTAAAAGTTGTTGTATACTGCCCAGAGTCTCTAGAGGAGGCAGTTTATAAATGCAAATAAATAAATAAATAAATATCCATAAAGTATATTTAGGGTTACAAACATGGGTGTGCATATGAGGCATTAAAGTATATGGCATACGTACACAGAAAATTATGAAACTTTTTTGTTTAATCTTGTTCTTCTTTACATTTCTTAATGCTATGGGTCCTCATACCCACTGGAATTATAGCTATTATCATAAAATGAGCAGCCAACATTATTTTTCTTTAGGGGGAAAATCCCCTGTTATTCTACTTTAGGAATTTCCCCCTCAGTTCAAGCTATTGTCTCTGTTGGATATCTGATGTTTATTTCATGTCACTAAAACTTCCCATTCATACTTGATTACTTTAATAACACATTCCAGTTGAAGTGAAAAGAAGTGATCAACTCAAGAGTCTCTTCTGGTGCTGAGCAAATAGATTGCTCTTTACTACAGCAGGAGTTCCTGTAGGGTTAATATGCTTCATTTCTTGGTTCAGAGGCTCTGATAGTAACTGACTACTTTGATAATTTGCTTCAAAATGAAGCTGAGCCAGTCACCAAAGGGAAAAAAGGAGTTAAATAAAAGTCATCTTGTTTCCTTAAAGAAGTGTAGAATGGTGCTGGCTAAAAGAAAATGTGTTCAGTACACCATCGTGGTCTGTTTTGTTTGCTAGGACAGTGAACCAAATTAGTGGTCCTACTAAAATACAAGCAGCCATTATTGCTAGAAGTGGAGTTTTGGCATGTATTTGGGTGGAGATAGAAGATATGTGTATATAATGGTTGACATACCATGCAAGTAAGTCAGTCCAGTAGCATTGTGTGCAGGCAGGTTCAGCAAATTGTGCAAATGCCAATAAAATTGGGCAAATGACATCTTTAAGTATAAGCCTATTGGAAATAATTGATTTACTCTTGCATAGTGTCATTTGGGCAATTGTTCTGTTTGTTCAACCTGTGTGCGTACAACATTTCTGGGATGTTTCATAGGGATGTTGCATAGGGATTAGGAACTCCAAGCTTGGAATGCAACACTAATGCTCGGAATGTTCCATTGGAACAACTGGTCAAGCCGGTTGTTCTGACAGAACAAGCTCAGAACACTCAAAATGTTCTGAGCACCATTTGGGACACCAAAATGGCACTCTTCTATCTATCCTTAAATTTTTATACCTCCTTTCATTAAAACAACCTCAAGGCGGTTTACAAAACATTTTTGTGGTGATACTGATCGTGCAAATGGTTTGTCATGTGTGCACAGAGGTCAAAGGGCACCATTTTGAAGTCCAAAATGGCACTCAGAACTCTCCAAACATTCCAACTTGGAATAGGGTTGTTCTGTTCCGAGCTTGGAACCGGATCTTCATTTGAAGGACATTCTGCCCTGAGCTCAGAACTCTCGCAACAGCCCATTTTTAATTGGAACATTCTGAGCTCAGAATGTTCCACACATCCCTAATGATGCACCCTTCTGCAGTATGTCAAACAATAATTTTAAAAGCTGCAGAGGTCACCTAGATGCATGCCTAAAGGAATGTTTGCATTCACGGAACACACATGGATAAAGAACAATGAAAAACCACAGTGAGCATGGTTAAAGAGTTAACCATGATCATCAAGCCCTGCATGTGCCCATGAAGTGTTATGTGAGAACCTGGAATTTCCAGGCAATCCTGGTTAAACAGCATTTGACTGGGATAAATAAACAGGTTAAAATTGTTTTAACTCTAGCACTTTGAGTGGGATTGCCTGCAAATTCCAAGTTATCACATCACACTTTGTGGGAGCATGTGGGGCTTGGTGATTGTGTTCCACACTTTAACCATGCACACTGTAGCTGTGAGAACATGGCCATAGTTGACTAATTTATAATAAGGTACTGATGCTTCCTGTCATTGGGTGCATCAATTATAGCATGCTTGCCATGTATGTTGTTGCTGAGGCAAGCTACTGTTCATTAGGGATGTGCATGAATCAATTTTTTATATTCAATATGTACCCAAATCAAATCACCCCTAATTTGTTTTGGGTCCGAATCTGCTCCTGCAAATCACCCCAGATTCAATTTGGATCTGAATCAATTCGAATGTGCATCTGAATCGATTCAGGGGGGAAGAGGTTCTGGGGCAAAAGAGTGGGGTGGGTGGTAGTGCCCAATGAGTGGATGCTACCAACCAGATTTCAAAGAAATTTGCAAAGAGGTGTTTTTAAACTAATTTCTGAAGTTTGCATGTCTTTAAGCTTTTTCCCATAGGGAATAATGGGGATTTCAGCAGCTTCATAACTCTTCATGGGGGCACCAGGGTGATCCAGAGTGAGTTGTGGTGGGTGGTAGTGCCCAATGGGTGAAATGAAGCTACCACCCAGATTTCAAGGAAATTGGGTAAAGGGGTGATCTTTAACAAATTTTTGAAGTTTGCGTGCCTTTAAGCTTTTCCCCATAGGGGATAATGGGGATTTCAGCAGCCCCATAACTCCACATGGGAGGCACCAGGGTGCTTTCCAGACTAGCTGCTAATCAGCAGCAAAATGCCTCCAGTCGGGCAAGTCGTATTCAGAACGTAAACAGCAGGGGGAGCAGTCTCGCAGAAACTAACAACCCCCCCAAACCACAACATTTTCATGCCGGATATACAATGTCCTTGCTCTATATCACAGTGATTAAATTTACAAGGCATTGGAAATGTGAATGGCACCCTGCTGTCCTCGTAGGGACTGCGGTGTCATGACACAGGAAGTGTGGAAGCACATTTCCAAGATTTGTCCTGATCCCGTTGCAGGGTCTAGTCTGGAAAGCACCCAGGGTGGCCCAGAGCAGATTGTGGTGTAGTATACATGGGTGCCTCCCCAAACCACAAACCCATGGGGTACTAGGCTTTGTTAAGTTCAATTTTTGAGGTATTCTGAGAGTGGATTCTTTGGTGCAAAATGATAGTGGATTCTCTGGTCATTCATCATTTTGCACCAAAGATGTTTATTAATCATCTTTGGTGTAAAATGATGAATGACCATTTTGTGGCCACAGCCCAACCCACTGTGGTCACAAATTGGAGGTCTGAATCTCTGGATTTTTCAGGTGGGTGTGGGTGGGACCTGGGCTATTTGTTTTGTACCCAAATCTGGGCAATTGAGCACAGGGATTATTTGTTCTGTCTTCAAATTGCCTGAATCAGCTCGAACATAGAACATAGGAAGCTGCCATATACTGAGTCAGACCATAGGTCCATCTCACTCAGTATTGTCTACACAGACTGGCAGCAGCTTCTCCAAGGTTGCAGGCAGGAATCTCTCCCAGGAGTCAATTCACACATCCCCACTTTTCATATTCTGTGAAGCATTTGCAGAATGCTTATATTCAGCAATAAGGAAGATGTTTGTTCCTAATATGACATTCCACTTGAAGGGGTATGTTACCCCAATGTAGAGGTATGTCCTTAGCGCTTCCTGAGTCAGGGCTGTAGCTAGCTACTCTTTGAAGAGATCTGCTGCACTGGCTCCAACAATAGTGTTTGAGTCCATTTTAGAGCACGTTCTGCATGCAGCGAATGCAATTTTGTTTTGATTGGCAAATGTGAAAACATTCCTCCTAGTTCAGCTTTTGTTGAAGTCGTATGTTTTACTATATTGTCATCAGAGATGTTGAACTAAGAGGAGGTTTTTCCCTTGCAAAAACATCCAAGGCTGTTCATAGCAGTCACAGTAGCCCTTCCATAATAAAGGGTTATTTAAACTGCAAGTGAGGAACGAGTTACTATGCCAACAAGTTATTTCAATGGAAAATATTTTCTCAGCTCTTCTATTACCTGATGTATATTAACACAAACTAAGCCTGTCATTTATTTACTGGTAACACTGATGCAGGGGCTTGACCTTATTTATAAGGATGTATTAGTACAATTGCACAGCTGCACAAACCAAACTCATTCTCTCTCACTCTCTTGTCACTTATTATATGACAACACACTTGCTATTAACAAGAAACATATTTTCAACATGGCATTATTTGTAGCAAATCAGTTGTGTTGCTTATTAACAGCAAGCTGACATATAATAAATGACAAGAGAACAAGGAAGGATGTGGTTGGTTTGTGCAATTATCTACAAACAGCTTCATGCTTATACTAAACTCACATCACCACAATGCTAATTTAGAATCCAAAGAAGTTTTCCAGTTTATGGCAGTCATGTTAACTGGCAGTACACAGTAAATCCTGGAAGCATTTTTTTAATGATATATACCACTATGGATGAAATTAAGCACAATTAATGCTAACTAATTATCTGTCATATTTAAACAGACATCTAATCACTTCACACTTCCTGTGAAATGACAGCCAATCTTGGGGTATATCCAAACCACAAACTTAAAAGGGTTTAATGTTATTTGTATATCTAGGACTAGTTCTGTGAGAGGAGTGCACAGAATTCACACAGAATCCTCAGCATCTTTACTGACAATTCCAAAGACTCCTTGGGAAAGCTAAAAAAAATGGTCTAAAACTGATATAGGCTTGTGGCATCAATAGGCCTTCAGAAACAAAACAAACTCCAGTGACTGGCTAAAGAAACATAGCTCAGCAGCAAGGTTGACAGTACTGTTACCTTGAATATTACTAATGCATGTTACTTGGAAGTAAGTCTCACTGGGTTCTATGGGACTCTGTTACTAGTAAGTAGCCCATGTTTTCCACAGTGTTAAGAAGATGAACCAAGGGCTGTGCATTTATAAAGCGGATGAAGCATGACTGCATTATTGGTCAAATTTTTAAAAAGCCCAAACCTAGCAATTGTAAAGTAAAGTAAATTGTGCCGTTGAGTCAGTTTCGACTCCTGGCGACCACAGAGTCCTGTGGTTTTCTTTGGTAGAATACAGTAGGGGTTTACCATTGCCATCTCCCACACAGTATGAGATTATGCGTTTCAGCATCTCCCTATATAGCTGCTGCCCAATATAGGTGTTTCCCAAAGTCTGGGAAACATACCTGCGGGGATTCGAACCAGCAACGTTCTGCTTGTTAGTCAAGCATTTCCCTGCTAGCCTACTAAAGTGTATTGCCTCTCACTTCATCTGTTAGTGGCTAGTAGATTAGCATACCAGTACCAGAAAGTAGGGGTGTGCAAACAGGTTTGAGTTAGAACCAGTTTGGATTCGAACCAGTTTGGCTCTATGGTTTTAGCTCAAACCAAACACCCCATTCAATCTTTAGAATCAGTTGTAGCTTGAACTGAACACAACCGAACCCTGTTCGAACTGATTCGGAGGATCTAGCCTCCATTTTAGGCACTGATGGCCATTTTGTGACACTTGTGTCACTTGATTTGATTGGCTGAGCTCCTGCTTCCCTTGATTGGCCAGATGTGTCTGGCCCTTTGGTAGGCTTTGCAGTGTTGCCTGTAACAAAGAACTGGCACCCTATTGGCCAAGGGGGAGGTACAAGGTTGGGGAGGGGGCAAAGGAGGGAGATTCTACTTGTATTTAAAGGCAAGACCCTGGCCTTGCAAAATCACACCGAGGCTGCTGAGCTGACTGTAGAGTGTGTGTGTGTGTGTGTGTGTGTGTGTGTGTGTGTGTGTGTGTGTGTGTGAGAGAGAGAGAGAGAGAGAGAGAGAGAGAGAGAGAGAGAGAGAGAGAGAGAGAGAGAGCACGCTATTGCCTGCGTTGCTGTCTGGAGAGTCTGTCTCTCTGCTGTTTTCAGGTCTGTTCTGCTCTGCTGCCCAGGTTTTTAGTGTTTTTGGTTTGTTTGTTTTTGATCCCTTCCCATTTTTCTCCCCTTTTGCTTTTTACAGTGATTTCCCCCTGGCTGGCTGTCCCTCTAAAAATATTTTCTCTGTAGTCAGGGCCTTGCCTTCTAGGGGTGTGCAATTCGGGAATTCAGTGATTCGGTTCGGGACCAGAACCGAATCACCCCTGTTCTGCTTTGTGCCCGAATATGGGCCACCCGAATCACCCTTGATTCGGTTCAGATTCGGATTTAATCTGAATCTGAATCCGAATCGATTCGGGGGGTAAAAAAGGGGCCCAGGGGGAAAATTTTGGGGTGGGGTGGTAGTGCCCAATGGGTGGAGTCTACCACCCCAATTTCAGAGGAATTGGGCAAAGGGCTGATTTTGGGGGAATTTTTGAAATTTTAGTGACTTTGGGGCAGTTCAGGGGCATAGCATGGGATCTGGGCAAAAGGAGTGGGGTGGGGTGGTAGTACCCCAACAAAAACAATAATATAAATAAATAAAATAAGCAAGCCAAAGGCAACAGGCAAGCCAGAACACAACCTGTGCCTGACTGCAAACAGAGAGGCTGGGGACACAGAGTGCATCAACCCAGAAGAAAAGGGAGTCAGGGAAAAATCCTAAAAAAAATAAAATTGGGCCAGAGGCTTCAGACCATAGGCCTGCAGCCCTGGCAAGCTAGCTGGGCTAGAGCAACACAGGAAGGCAATAGGGATGTGCAAAAAATTTCGGGCACAGAACGATCTGTGCCTGAAATGAGCAATTTCGGGTGATTCGGGGCCGAACCGAATCACCCCCGATGTCCCCCGATATTTTTCAGGCCCGAGCCGAATCACCCGAATTTCGGGCATGAAAAATTCGGGTAATTCGGTTCATGGTTGATTTGGGGGGATTTTTTGAAATTTTAGTGACTTTGGGGCAGTTTGGGAGCATAGCATGGGATCTGGGCAAAAAGAGTGGAGTGGGGTGGTAGTGCCTAATGGGTGCAGGCTACCACCCCAATTTCAGGGGGATTGGGCAAAGGGCTGATTTTTGGGGAATTTCTGAAGTTTTCATGTCTTTGGGGTAGATTGGGGAAGATTGGGGCAGAAAGTGGGGACTGGGGCAGAATAGTGGCATGGGGTGGTAGTGCCTAATGGGTGGAGGCTACCACCCCAATTTCAGGGGGATTGGACAAAGGGCTGATTTTTTGAGAATTTTTGAAGTTTTAGTGACTTTGGGGCAGTTTGGGGGCAGAAAGTGGATCTGCCCCAAAGGAGTGGGGTGGGCTGGTAGATAGTGCCTAATGGGTGGAGGCTACCACCCGTCCCCAATTTCAGAGTGATTTGGGGGAGGGATGAATTTTGGTGAATTCTGAGGTTTGTCTTCATAAGGTGAAGTGTGCTAAATTGATTACTTCCTCATATTCATAATAATTAAGAGTGTGAAAAAGTGAAAGTGGGGTCATGAGAGTTGTCTAATTGAAAAAAATCTCATTTGCTATGATAGAATAAGAATTCACACCTCAGAGATGGGTGTTTGATCTGATCCAGAAGGGCACTTATGTTCTTAGATCATATGTCAATTTAGTCATGTCATTGTGCAAAACACAATACTTGAAATAAAATAAAATAAAAAAATGTTACTTTTCTACAGTTGTCTCAAGGTCAGGTAAGGATATTGAGCTTATTTCCCTCCCTGCTCCAAGTTGTCTCTGTGACCCCTCCAAGCCATTCTACACCCATGGTGGAGGGGGGCATACTTTTGTTTCCATGGGTTTTTCATCATATGCCTTTTTTATTATTATTAAAAATGAAACTTAAACCATTCATGAGCACTAGAATTCAGAAAATTCCTTTCACATTTTCAGGGCTATGAAATGCACATGGGAATTTGTAATGTATTGTAGTCTCACTTAAAATAAAGCAAAATTGTGTATTGTAACCATTTGAATGGTATATGGCTCTATGCCAAAATGCTGATTTTTCCAATAAGCTGTAAAGAGTGGATAACATTTACTTCTTACACCTACATATTTATTGTAGCTTATTAGAGAGAAGTAAATATATAGCTCTTCAGGAGGAAAAAGCTTCCTTTATTCCCAGAACATTTATAACACAGAAAGGAAATGCCTGGACTCCTGTTAAAGCAATATATTTTTTGTGTTTCTTTTGCTCTGCTCTTCTGAAGTAATTGGATGAAACTTAAAGGTGTCACTCAGGAAATGAAAGGGGCAGTAACCTCACTACAGTTCTGACCATATGTGAGTATTCAAGACCTCTGGATCAATTCATTACTATGATTGCATTGTGTCTATGGGGTTCTATGCAGTGAGTTGTATTGTTCATGTATGTTAATTGTGCATGCCAAAAGTATAAATTCTTTTCCTTCACAAGAAAAAAAAATCCATCTGTGTTGCTTAATTTTTGTTGATTTGGGGGGATGGGGCCATAACTCAGTGGTACAACTACACCACCACCCCAAGTCCTGTTGAGCACAGAGACACCTTTTAAAGTGGTGATTCTTTTGTATTTAGCAGGTGGAGAGCAACTGTCCCTATCCAACCCCAGCACAGCATCCCTCCAGTGGCTATTACTGGTGTCTACATTTTTAGAATGTGAGTCTCTTTGGACAGGGAACCCCCCCCCCTCCATCTCTCTCTCTCTCTCTCTCTCTCTCTCTCTCTCTCACACACACACACACACACACACACACACACACACACACACACACACACCTACAGTCTGCTAAACATAGGTAGGTCATGTACATAGTTCAAAAACAGAACAAACTCAAAAAACAGAATAAAGTAAATTATTAATAATAATAACAGTAGAAGTAGTAGTAGTAGTAGTAGTAGTAGTAGTAGTAGTAAACCACTTTGAGAGCTTTGTTGAATAGTGGTATATAAATATTGTTAGCCATAACTGTGGAGGTGGTGCAGCATCTGCTTTGCATGCAGAAGGTCCCAGTTCAATCTCAATCTGCTAATGCTGAGAAAGACTCCTCTCTGAAATCTTGGCAAGCCACTGTCAGTCAGTATAGACAATACTGAGCTAGATGGACCAATGGTCTGAATAAGTACAGGTATATGGCAATTTATCATTTTCCTATGAGATAGGAAATTATTATTAATTAATATTATTTTTTATTTATCATATTTCTATACCACCTGATATGTATAGCTCTAGGCAGTGTACAAAATTTAAAATATTTAAAAGTCACAAATTAAATACAATAATCACAAAACAATACAAAAGTTGCAATAAAAACAATAGAATTAAATAGTTATTAAAACAAGTTTTTTTAAAAATACATAGTATAATTAATTCTAATTAAAAATTTGAGAGAATGCTCCTCACCTTGGCCTCATACAGAGGCGAGGGAGTTTGTCCCAGCCTCGCTCTGCACAAGGCCGAAAAGAGATCCGATTGGCCCTGGGGAGTCTGGGGGCGGGGCTTGGGGCCGTTTGCTGTTTGGTCCCTGCCCCATACTCTCAGTCTGAGCTCAGCATCCAAAGGTGTAGGAGCTTTTTATGAAGCTCCTACACCATATTTAGGCGTGGGCGGGCGGCAAGCTTGGGTTGCCTGTGGCAGTGGCAGTGCTCGTGGGTGCTTGTCCTGTAGCGGTGGTGGCGGAAGCGACAGTGGGGCTTCAGCTTGTGATGGCGCTGGCTGTGGCTCGGCTCCAGCGGGCTTCGGCCTTTTCGGCCGCTAATCGGCAGTTGCAGCTGTGGCATTTTGGGGCTTCGGCCCCTGGGTTTGGCCTTGATTGTGGTTGGGGGTGTAGGCAGCTGAGCTGGGGGCTTGGCTCATAGCTGGGTGGGCTTGGTTGGCAGCATTAGCCATGAGGTCCCCCTCCCTTTGGGTAAGGTTATCAGTGGGGCCTTCTCAGCAGTGTGCTTGCTGGGTCCCTAGTGGTAGGCAGCCAGGTGCTTGGCTGGGATTGGTGCAGGTTGCACATTTATAGGCCCATTGTTCATTACTGGGCCTTGTTTCGGGGAATTCCCTCTTGGATTGGCTTGTGAAACCTAGGACCAGCCAGTCCTGGTGCTTGGTCCTTTCTTAATCTGGTAAGGGGGTGGTTATTGGGTCCCTTTCCTCTGTAAGTTAGAAGGGGGGTTCTCCTTATTGCTAGGTGAGTTTTTGCTTGAGTCAGATGCCCAGAAAGGTGAAAGAAAAGACGGGGGGGGGGGTGTCTGTCCGGCAGCCCAAGCAGCCTGCTCCCCTGCCCAACTCATCAGATGATGAGGTTAAAGAGATGGTCCTTATTCAGGGTCTGATTAGCCGAATGGAAGCTTTGGAAAAAGCCAAGGCCGTGCCCTCTTACAAGGGTGCTGGCCCGTCTGGGGCCCCCCAAGAAGGTTCCTCAGCATACACAGGGGGCTGCTAGGAAGCAGTTATTAAGATCTCTTTCTGACAGGTTGGAAGCACTGGAGAAGGGAGAAGGCCCGTCCAGCCCAGTTGTTCCAACAGATCCCAAGGATCCTGGGAGGAAGGTTCCCGGTGCTCCGGTTCCAGCGGTCCCTCTACCTGAGGCTCCAGTGTTGCCTTTGCCTTCGGATCCTTCAGTGCCAGTGGCCCCGGGGTGCCTGCCGCACCAACACCTCCCGGCGGTACCGGCCAGTGGTCTTCCTTGCCTGGCCGATACCTGCCATGGGCGGATGGGGGCCTGCCCCATTCTGGGCACCGTTTACATAGCCCTGGGCTTCAGGTTTCACATTGGGGGTTCCAGGGGTCATGGCAGGCCCTCAGGGGGCTGCTGAACAAGTTTGGCTAGGTACTAGTCCCCCCTTTGCACCCTCTCCTGTGGGCCCAGCAGCTTTGCAGGCAACAACCATGGGTGCAACTGGTAGTTCAGGGTTTTACCCCATGGGGATATTGCCTTCATCCCAACACGCCCCCTATGGTGCCATGGGGCTGCCCTTAGGGTATCACCTGCTCCTGGCCACCAGGGAGAAGATTGTTAAGGGAGAATATGTGGATATATTCAGTCTTTTGTTTAGGGACCCTGAGGTAAAACATAAGGAAGGTGAGTCATGTAAGGAGCACGAAGCCACAAAGCGCAAGCCAGTTGAAAAAACTCAGAATAACTGGCTTTCCAGCACCACAATCTATATGGGCGTGATATTACAGGCACAACCTGCCAGAGGGCCCACGCTCCTTAAGTATATGGACATTTTTCACCGGGCGGTCTCGGATTTTGCTGGTTCAGCTTGGATCCGCTATGATGAAAGTTTTCACACGCGTGCAGCGCTAGACCCCACCCTTCCTTGGGGCATGCCCTTACAAGAACTATGGCTGGTGATTATGTGCCCTTCCTGTCCTGTCGACGGTGATCGGTCGGACAGCAGGCACTTGCTCTCGAGGCCGCTTGCAGCATCACCTGTCATGGCAGTGGGCCAGCAGTGAGTTAAACCCCACTTTGTCTGCTGGGAGTACAATAATGGCGGCAGCTGTTCTAGGTTGGTGTGCCACTTTAGGCATGTGTGTGGGCTCTGTGGTGCCAAACATCTGAGCTCCACCTGCCCCAGGGCCAAGGCTGGGGGAGCAGGAATGAAGTTTAGCGGAGGAGGCAGTAAGAAAGGGGGGCCCTCCACCCCCTTCAGGAAAAGGGCCCCAGCCCAATCAGGCTTGAGGTCATGGAGCACCTGTTGCGCTCATATCTGGACAGGGAGGCTGCTGTTTATTTGATTTTGGGTTTTAGGGAAGGTTTCCAGATTCCCTCTAGATCCCGTCATTTAGTGGCTGTCCCGCAACTTTAAATCTGTTGTGGGAATGGAGACTGTGGTCCTTAGAAAGATCAATAAGGAGGTGGCAGCCGGTAGGGTGATGTGGCCGTTTGACAGCACCCCATTTCTGGAGTTGCGGGTTTAATCCACCATTTGTCACACCCCAGGGGGTCTTCCGTCAATGATGGTATCCTGAACACACTCTGTTCAGTGTGCTACACCTCTTTTGATGCAGCGGTCCGTTTGGTTAGGGACTGTGGGATTGAGGCATTATTGGCTAAGTGTGATATCGAGTCTGCCTTCCGCATGCTGCCTGTTCATCCTGCAGATTTTGATTTGTTAGGCTTCGCTTATGCAGGCCAATTTTATTTTGATCGCACACTGCCAATAGGCTGCTCTATTTCATGTGCGGCCTTCGAGGCCTTTGGCACCTTTCTTGAATGGGCACTGAGGCAGAGGGCGGGCTTAGCATTCACAGCTCATTTTGGGATGATTTTCTTTTTGCAGGGAGGGGCAATTCTTTGGAATGCCAACACAGGCTGCGTTGCTTTATGGAACTGGCCCGGGACTTAGGTGTTCCTCTGGCCAAACTAAAAATGGAAAGGCTGGTTACACACAGGGGTCCTTCTTGGGAATCGAACTCGATACCCTGGCGGGCTGCTCTTGTTTGCCACAGGCAAAGTGGGGGGGGGGTCCTGCTGGACGTGGTTCGGGCCTTAGGGCGTGCCTGTAAGGCCACTCTGAGGGAGCTTCAGGTGGTGGCGGGGCATCTCAACTTCACCTGTAGGGTTGTAGTTCCGGGTAGAGCCTTTTTGAGGTGCCTCTGCAACCATATGGTAGGATTTCACACCCTGCACCACAGGGTTCACATGTTAGGGTGGACCTGGCTGTTTGGGAGGCCTTTTTGTTGGGATTTAACAGCATTTCCTTTTGGAGGAGCGAAGAGCTCCTCGAGGCTGACCTGCGAGTCTACTCGGATGCTGAGGGTGGTGTGGGTTTCGGGGTGTACTTTCAGGGCCGTTGGTGTGCAGCATGCTGGCCCGCTGATTGGGTGCGGTGGGAAGTCACCTGGGACTTGACCTTCCTGGAATTTTCCCCCATCGTGGTGGCGGTACATCTCTGGACCGAGGAGTTTTCTAACTCCACTGTCCGGTTCTGGTGTGACAAGCAGGCGGTGGTCCAGGGTTCAAACTCTCAAACCTCCCGCTTCCGGAGGACATCTCTGGACCGAGGAGTTTTCTAACTCCACTGTCCGGTTCTGGTGTGACAAGCAGGTGGTGGTCCAGGGTTCAAACTCTCAAACCTCCCGCTTCCAGAGGATTATAGGGTTAATGAGGGCTTTTATGCTGCAGAGCCTTAAGGCCAACATTTTGTTCTTAGCCCACTATGTGCCCGGGATTTGGAACAACGTTGCTGACTCCCTGTCTCGCTTTCATGTGGACAGGTTCAGGGTGTTAGTGCCCAAGTCAGCACTGCACCCAGACCCCATGCCTGCCTATCTGTGGCATCTTGGCAAGTAGAGGCCCAGTGGGCCATAGCTGCTTCATTGGCATCTAGCACTAGGGCAAGTTATGCTGCTAGGATAACTGCCTTCTCCAGCTTCCGGAAGTTGGAGGGCTTAGTTGAGGAATGGCCAGTGCCAGTAGTCCATTTACTGCAGTTCCTGGTGTACCTACATAGGACGGGACAGGCCGTGTCCACTTTAGGTGGCTATGTGGTGGCATTGTCCTTTGAGGCGCAAGCCAGGGGGGTGGAGGATCGTTCAGGTGACCCCAGGGTGAGAAGGATGTTGAAAGGTTGGTCCAGGGGACTCCCTGTGATTAAGGATAGTAGGCTTCCGTTCACCCTGGATTTGGTGATGGTACTGGTCAGGCACTTGCCTGGCTGTTGTGGGTCACCCTGGGAGGTCCTCCTTTTTCAGGCAGACGTGCTGGTTGCTTTGGGGGGGGGATTTAAGCCAGCAGAGATTTTGCCAAGGAGCGGGCGCTCCCCTAGGGATGGCTGCTTGTAGTTCATCAATTTATCATTGATGGAAGAGGAGGCATGGCTGTTACTGCACCATTCTAAGACAGACCAGAAGGGTAGGGGCTAGGTCATTAGGCTGGCCGCAGCCAGCGATCCTATGCTTTGCCCAGTGGTGGCTTTGAGGCAGTACGTGGATTTGGGGCCCTTCATGGGTGGGGGGGTGCCTTTTTGTACATGAGAGCAAGGAACCCCTGACCCAGTACCAGTTTCTAGCAGTCATATGGAATGCCTTGACTTTGGCGGGGGTCCCGACTGAGGGGCTCACTCTGCATTCCTTCTGGATTGGGGCTGCCACCACAGCTACTCTCATGGGGATGTGGGAAGATTTGGTCCAGCAAATTGGACAGTGGAGGTCCACTGTAGTTAGGCACTACGTGTGCTAGGTTGGAGGTGGTAGTTGCCATCATTTGCATTTCTGGTTTCTGGATCCTTGTCTGCAGCCATTCATTGGTCTTTTGGGCATTCAAGAGAGCCAGCACCTCCCATTGGGGCACCCAGCTGGGCTTGAGAAAACGTGCCTCAGTTTATTGGTTGGGTATGCGGGGTATGGTGTGGAGCCAGTTTCCCCCTGCCATTTGGGATCATATAGCTAGGTTCCCTAGTCCCCATGTTATTTTTATCCATTTGGGTGAAAATGATCTGGGCAAGTGGACTGGCCTCTCTCTTATTCAGCAAGCCTCCTCTGATTTTTCGGTCTTGAAGGGCTGGCTTCCTGGCATTTGCATCCTTTGGATCAGCTGGCTGCAACGCAGAGTATGGAGGGGGTACAGTATGTCTGGGGCATCGAAAGAGCACAGCACAAGACCTCCACTGCAATGGTCAGGTTGGCAGTGGCAGGCAGGGGAGGTAGTGTTGCCTCAGACCAGGCTTTCCGCCCGTTTCCCCAAAGTTTTTCGCCCAGACAGGGTTCATTTGTCTGAGACTAGTTGCGATTTGTATATTCAAAACATTTGGAGGGGTCTTGTTGGGCTTTTGGAGAGGTTTCGGGCAGGGAGGTCAAGCTAGGCTAACCTCCCTGTGTGGCGGGAACAGTGCGGGACAAGTGGTAATTTGAGGGATAAAGCATCAGTGAGCACCTCTGGATATTTTAAAGGTGGGTTTAAAAGGTGAAAGGCCCAGGGAGAATGGTTGGCCATGAAACTGGATGGTCATGAAACCGGACCCTTGGGCTGAGCGGTCTGGGTGGGCTGAAGCCCTAGAAGTATCCAGGTCTCTTCACCAAAGGGGTTGCCTTTGAAGGAGGCAAGCAGGTTACACCTGCCTGTTTCCTGAGCCAAGGTGTGTCACCCTGAAAGGTGTGGGGAAGGATGGCAGAGTCCTTACCCGGCTTTGTTAGACCTGCACTGTTGGCTAGATGTGATTAATCCCCCTTGTTCCAGTCCGCTATGCCTTGTTGTCATTGGTTAATAAAGTTGTGGCCCTTTACCCAATACTATGTATATGTGTCTTTTGGGGCTGGGGTCTGGAGAAAAAAGGAGGGTTTGGAGGCTCTTCCTGAAAACAAACAGAGAAGGAGATGCTCTTATTTTAGTAGGGAGCAAATCTTAAAGCCCTGGGGCAGCCACATAGAAAGCCCAGTCCTGGGTTGCTACCAAACAAGCCGGTGGCAACCGTAACCAGACCTCTCCAGAAGTTTGTAACTGGCAGCAGGGATTATGACAAAGGAGGTGCTCTCTCAAATAGCCTGGAACCAAGCCATTAAGGGCTTTATAGGTAATAACCAGCACTTTGTATTTCACCAGGAAACATATTGGCAGCCAATGCAGTTCTCTTAGAACGGGTGTTATATAGTCCCTTCAAGTTGTCCCAGAGACCAATCTGGCTGCTGTAGTCATTACCAACTGTAGTTTCTGGACCACATACAACAGCAGCCCCACATAGAGCGCATTACAGTAGTCAATTCTGGAGGTTACCAGCCTATGTACCAATGTTTTAAGGTCATTTACCTCTAGAAATGGATGTAGCTGACATATCAGCCAAAGCTGATTAAAAAAATCGCTCCTGGCCACTGCCTCAACCTGAGAAACCAGAGAGAGCTTAGGGTCCAGGAGGGCTCCCAAGCTACATAACTGATCTTTCAGGGGGAGTGTAACCCCATCCAGAACAGGCAGATCTAAAACAAGCTGATTATTTATATATACCACCTGACTCCAAAGGCTCTGGTCCTATTATGAATCAAACCACCTCTCAAGTTTGGAACAGCTCATAATAGATTTTGTACCATCTACCACTTCCTGACAACTTCAGCCCTATACCAGGAAATGTTTACTTTATGAAGGAGAGTGGGAGTGAATACTAAAATTTGGCTGGGAACAGGAATGCTCAGGACTGTTCTTTTGTTCTGGGATGCATGTGAATTTTAGTTTCCAATACCTCCTAGCCCATTTCTGAGTGGCACTGGAAACTTTGAAAACAGATGGAACTGAAGAGAAGCCATTGTGTGAGCTCCTTTAGTACAGATGCTGTGTTTTTCTAGGACAGAACCTGTGGGTTCTAGGACCTGTGTTTTTCTAAGACTTTTATTAAAGCACTCAGAAACCCCAGGCTAATTAGAAAGTGAACTGGGGAAGCTTACCCATCACTACTTGCCACCATTTTCTCAGATAAGATGGTCCATCCGAGAAGGGTATTGGTTCAATAGAATTCCAAGAATTCTTCATCTCTGGCAACTTTTAAAAAGGCACGGAAGACACATTTATGAACCCAGGCTTTTAATTAGATTTAGAGTTTTAAATAAGTTTAATACTGGGTTTAAAAAGTTTTTAAACTTTTAAATGATTTTAATTGTTAATTGATTTAATGTTTTAATTGATTTTAATTATAAACCACCTAGAGATGCACATTTTGGGTGGTATAGAAATATGTTTAATTTTTTTAAAAAAAGCAATCTTGAAGGGTTTTAAGGTTGGTTCTGCCAACAATCCTGTTGGCACCCTGGTTCATACTTTGAATAATGAGCTATCTAGGGTGGTAGACATGATCACTCCTAAGCAACCCTCCTGACCAGCTTCTGAATTAGCCCCTTGGTATACAGAAGAACTATGGGGGCTGAAGTGGCAAGGCAGGCTCTTAGAGCACAGGTTGAGAAAGACTTGACTCAATTACGGATGTGTGAGCCAGCTTGCATCGAGCCAAGCTCACCATCGAGCCATCCCAGTTCGAATTGAACACCCACCAGTATGCAGAACCAGCTCTTGGGATGGCTCGAGGGCGATGCTCGTGAAATCCCCACTTTACATTCTCAACTACCTGAAAAGGTTGGTTGTCAGTTGCCATCATCTCCCCTATGAGATGGGTGAAGAGAAACCCATCCAGAACAGGCAGATCTAATTCATTTCCTAAATTCCATCCTCCAACAACATGTACCTCCATATTGTTTGGAATTCAACTTGACTTTGTTCTCACTTGTGCAGCCTATTACTGATTCCAAGCAAGCATTTAGAAAGGTTAAGCCATCTGACAAAGTTGATATGGAGAAATAAATCTGGGTGTCATCAGCATATTGATAGCACCATGCTTCAAATCTCCTGATGATCCCTCCCAGTGGTTTCATATAGATGTTTAAAAACATTGGAGATAGAATGGAGCCCTGTGGGACTTCATATAATAGCTATCGCTTTCAAGAGCAATAATCTCCAAGCAACACTATCTGGAATCTACCTGAGAGGTAGGGGCAGAAGCACTGCAAAGCAGTACCTCCCACCCCAAACCCCCTCAGGTGGTCCAGAAGGACACCATGGTCGATGGTATTGAAAACTGCCGAGCAAGAGGACCAACAGGGTCACACTTCCCCATCGATTCCTAATTGGAGATCATTCATCAGTCCAACCGAGGTAGTCTCCATCCCATAGCCCACCCGAAAGCCAGTTTGAAACAGGTCCAGATAATCTGCTTTCCCCAAGACTGACTGGAGTTGAGAAGCTACCACCCTCTCAATCACCTTGCCCGACCATTGGGGTCAGGCTGATAATTGCCCAGCTCTGAGGGGTCCAATGCAGGTTTCTTCAAAAGTGGTCTAACAATTGCATCCTTAAAACAAGGAGGCATCCTGCCTTTCCTCAGAGAGGCACCGATGATACTAAGAAGACCCTCTCCAATAATTTCTCTGCTAGATTGTATAAATCATGTAGGGTAAGGATGAAGAGAACAGGTGGTAAGGCAAACTTCTCTAAGAAGCTTGTCTACATCCTCAGGAGTCAAAACTGAATCTGATCCAACCTAACCATACAAGAGGAGTCCTGGACACTTCCATAATAGACTCCGCAATAACCACAGAATCCATTTCAGGTTGAATCCAAGATATTTTATCTGCAAAAAAACTCAATAAAGGTCAGTCACCAATAGCTCTAAATTCTGGCTCAAGGAAGGAGGGCAGGTACTAGTTCCCTCACACCCCCAGACAATTCTGCTAAATGTGAGCTTGCAGATGCAATGGGTGCAGAAAAGAACTGCTTCTTTGCTGCATGCATTGCCTGAGCATAGGTCTTCATATGCACTCTGTGCTGTAATCTGTTGGATTTGATTTAGGGATGTGCAAGCCGGACATTAGCCTTGTTTGTCTCGAATTCAGACCAGATTTGAGCCACCCCAGCTGGCTCGGGCTTGAACGGACCCAGCCAGTTCAGGTCCTGCCTGGCCTGTGAACACCTTCTTCATGAACCCTGCTGCCTATTAAAATAATCAGGGGAGGTCCAGTTACAGTTGCCACCAGGTCTCTTGTTGGTGACCCAAAACCTGGCCATCTCTAGGGTTGCCCCAGGGTTCTGGAACACACACCAAAATGACATCAGAATCTCCCTATCTCTGACTGTTTCTAAATGACTTTTGAATATACACTTTTAATATCAGGCTTTTAGTTTATGATGCTTTAAAGTTTTAAAGTTTTATTTATGGTAATTCTAATCTCTTTTCTATGATTTTTAGGTTTTACTTGCTGCTTACTGTTTGTTTAATTTGCAAACTGCCCTGAGATTTTATATAGGGTGGTATAGAAATGTGACAAACAAACAAACAAATAAATAGATTTATTTTGCCCTCTAGGCATTCAGGATGCCTCCATCTCATATATGAGCGCTGTTCACAGATCATTTAACCACAACAAACCATTTTAGCATGGATAGATGGGTAGCCACAGAATGTCTAAATCCATAGTTAAAATATGCAACAAACAAAAAATAGGTTTATTACTCAGAATTATGTTGATGGGGTGAAACGGTATTTCTGTGCCAGTTGCACATGCAGGAGGCATGCCACACTTTCCCCCTGACCCAGACCTTTCCAGGATGTGGTTGAATATTGTATCTTCCTGTTTCTGTGTTCAAATGTTAATTCACCTTGTTACTAGGCTGCTTCTCGGCTTGGTTTGTATTGTATTATCTATGCCTTACCTTAGTCTGCTCCCCCCCGCCCCAAGCCTGCCTCTGATGTACTGATCAACCCATGTCATCATGTGAGTGGACATCCAGGACACCCTTTTGCTTAGTGCTAGAAACCTTTTGTCATTAAAGGACAAGACTCCAGTGCAAAGAAATTCAGTTGCTAGATTTAGATGCAATTAATGTTTCTTGCCAATGGAATAGCAAGGTTCTTGTTTATTTTTCTTCTCTTGTGGTGCATATGTTTAGGCATAATGATTCTGGTGGCCACCTGCTAGCCCCTATGTACAGTTTTGTAAAAATGACTTTTAACTTTTAAAATCCTGTCACTGTTCAAGTAGGTGCCTTGTCTTTCAGAGCATTTAAAAGGAAGTTGGCTTTTTAGCCAGAGCATACATTTTGACTGTGATTAGGAGTCTTTAAAAGTGGAAGCCAGAATGTCAAGCACATCAGTACAAGTCTCTGAGGCCATCACAGGCAGTGAAATATGAGTACAAGTATGCATGTGTGCATAGATGTCTGTAGCATCCATCCATAAATTAATGTAAACAAAACATAAAAGGGAAAAAAATTCAGTTTTTTCCCCCAGTCTTCTTTTCCTCTGTATCAGGAATATTTTTGTGAATTATTAGAGAAATTGGACATATATAACAAAGACTTGGACATGTATGCTAAATGGAACAGGATTTGTACAGCATTGCTAATTGTACTACTGATTTAATTCTTGTTTTTGCTTCTCCTTCCAGCACATCCCATGTTTCCTGTCTACTTCCCTGTTCAAAAGACATCAGCCACTTCCAATATTGCTTTACACAGCTGGTATCAACCTTTTTTTTTACATTGGAATAATTTGATGGATATTTTCCCTGCTGCTTACATATGTGTTTAGCAGAAGTGGATTAAGGGATTTTCATAATTCATGTTTTTTTGGCTCTGAAATAAGCTAGTGGAAGTCAGGGGGTACATGACTCATTTCCCAACATAAGCCCGTGGTGATGTCAGAGCTGATCTGCTAATGGTATGAACTGAGGTAGAGCAAACAGAGTGCAGAGACAGAGAAGGAGAAGGAGAAAGAAAAAGGCAAGAGGAACCTTGGAGAAGCTGCTGCCAGTCTGTTAAGGCAATACTGAGCTAGATAGACCAATGGTCTGACTCAGTATTTGGCAGGTCCCCATGTTCCTATGTACTTTTAAAGGTCTCTCAAATAATTTATACATCTCGATGATTATTCAGAAGTAGCCTAAATCAAATCCAATGAGGCTGAAAAGAGACATTTCACTGGGTATAGTGGGATTTTTTTTTTTTTTGTAATCTATTATATTAATTCTCGTAGACGTGCCTCTGTGGGGATGCGTCCCAGCAACACAGCAGATTGGCTGGGCAGCGGAGGCGCCAGATTGGCTGGTTGGCTGCATAGGGAAGTGGCCGTTTGGGGAGGAAAAGAAAGGAAGGGAAGCGGGCAAGTGGAGAGGAGAACTGAACGGATTGGGGCAGAAGGGAGGGGAGAGAAAGCGGGGGAGCCTGGCTGGGCAGAGACAAACAGTTGGCCGCTTCGGAAGATGCTCTCTAGAGGGAGGGCTGCAGGAAGGAGCTGGCTGAACGCTTGGCGGCCCGACACCAGGGACTGGAGGAAGGAGAAGCGGCAACGGCCAGCAGGGAAAACACAAGCAGGCTAAAAAGCGGAGGTGGGGGGGGGAGCACGGATGAGAGAGAGAAAAAGAGAGAGAAAGAGGTGGAAACGGAGGAGGGAGCAAGCTGGGGCAGAAGGATTGGGGGGGAGTGGACTGAGGCAGAAGGTTTGGGGGGAGGGGAGTAGGAGAATTGGCCGGCCCACGCTGGCGGGCCTGGCCTGGTGACCGGTGGTGGCCGCAGACTCTAGCGATTGAGAGAGGCAGGTGGTGGGGGAGACAGAGTGAGCGAGAGAGGCGCATGGGGGGGAGACAGAGCGAGTGAGAGAGGCGCATGGGGGGGAGACAGAGCAAGCGAGAGAGGCGCGCAGGGAGGGGGAGACAGAGCGAGAGAGGAGCGCGGGGAGGGGGAGACAGAGCGAGAGAGGCGCGCGGGGAGGGGGAGACAGAGTGAGCGAGAGAGGCGCGGGGGGAGAGAGAGAGAGCGAGGAAGAGAGGCGCAGGGGAGAGAGACAGAGCAAGCGAGAGAGGCATGCGGGGGAGAGACAGCGCGAGCGAGAGAGGTGCGGGGGAGAGACAGAGCGAGCGAGAGAGGCGCGGGGGGAGACAGAGTGAGAGAGAGAGGCGGGGGGGCAGAGCAAGCAAGAGAGCTGTTGTGGGGGGACAGAGCGAGTGAGAGAGCTGTGGGAGGACCAGCCAAACAAATTCTCCCAACTAACCCCCAAAAGGAAGTGAACTGCCACACAGATGCTCTGTGCGTGTTCAGCTAGTTTTATCTAATCTTAAAACAATTTGAAACTTACAAAAATGCATGCTGACACATTGTAAAATGCTGAAAATATGGCACCATTACGATCCATTAAAATCAAAGGCACCAAAGATTTTAGCAGTGCATTCAGACATTTAACCCCACCCCACAATTTGTCCCACCTTTCTTCACATCGACAGATCAACATTATTTTATTTCAAAAAATAATAATTAAGCTCTTCGAATTTATGTGAATTCCTCCCCCATTGTTTTTAATTTGCATTTTACTGCAGAAGCAATCATTCCCCAGTTCAGCACAGAGTTATTTATTTATTTATTTAGCACATTTTTATACTGCCCTAACCCAAGGTCTCAGGGCGGTTCACAACAAACGAATACTAAAAACAATTTAAAACAAATAATAAACAATCAAAAGTTTAAAAAATTAAAAGTTAAAAAGCTAAAAAGCTTGGGTAAAACGATAAGTCTTTAGACCCCTTTTAAAAGCCACTAGAGATGGGGAGACTCTTATTCCCACGGGAAGTGCGTTCCAAAGTCTCGGGGCGACAACAGAGAAGGCCCGTCCCTGGGTGGCCACCAAATGACATGAAGGTAGCCACAGACGAGCCTCCCCTGATGAACGTAGTGGACGATGGGGATCATACAGAAGAAGACGCTCTCTTAAATACCATGGGCCTAAGCTGTTTAGGGCTTTATAGGTTATAACCAACACTTTGTATTTTGCCCGGAAACCTATCGGCAGCCAGTGCAACTCCTTTAATATAGGAGTAATATGGTCTCTTCGAGATGACCCGGAGACCAACCTGGCTGCCGCATTTTGTACTAATTGTAGTTTCCGGACTACGTACAAAGGCAGCCCCACATAGAGCGCATTGCAGTAATCAAGTCTTCAAATCAAATCAGTATGAAGTCATTGTGACAATATGGTATGGCAAGATGATATTGTATGGCATCCTTGCATTCTAAACGAATGAACAAACAAATGCCCTAAGGTAAAGTTTCTTTACTTGACAAATTCAAAAAGGCTTAGTCAGCAATGTTGAAGTCTGCCATAAGTTGCATCCAGAAATCTTACACAGTGTAGAAAGCTATTCAATCCTTTCTTGGCCCAAGATATAGAACTTGAAATGACTGAATAGCATTCTACACTATTGGGGAAGAATGTTCATGTTTTCAGATGAAAGATTGTATTTCTTGTGTTAAAAAGAATAAATATAGTCATTAGCAGTAGGAAAAAAGAATTTTATGTGCTGTTAATACCAAGTACTGCTGACCAGTGAATGAATAAGAGACGGGATTACATATTTTCTTGTGGGCAAAAAATAAAGCTGCCTTGCGTTGATATACAAGTAAAAAATGAGGATGATGCTGCTGCTAGAGGGAAAGATCTGCCTGCACTTGCAGGAATGATCCACCACATGTGGAAGTTAAGTGGAGATTACAAATGGCCTCCAGGAAGAACTAGGAAACAAATAAGCATCCCTAGATATAACCTGGCATATTTAAATAGAAAGCTTTGGCATGACTGTGAAAAAAGCCATAACAGCATTTTCATCAGAATTCCCCACCAAATGCCTTTCTGCTTACAAATCCATAACATGGGATTGTAAACTGTGTACATACGGTGCTCAGAAGGCTGTTGAACAGTGTTTCAACTGGAAATATAAATAGCAGCTCGGGAACATTAGAGGCTGGGAAAAATTGAGAGGCAATTCTCATGTGCAGCCTAATCCATTAATACTGGGTTAGGCTGTGTGTGAGAACTGCCAGGAAAGGGTCCAATCCTGGCAGGACAGCGCTACCTAGTCTGGCTTTTTAGTCTGGATTTTAGCCTTGGTTAACAGCATCATTGTGCCATTAACCCAGGCTCGGGGATCATGGGTCTCCTCAGGCTATGTTCAGAAAATATCCATCTTTCCAAACAAGGATAATCACAGAAAGGTCAGCAGTTCTTTGTTTCACATATTAGACTCATAAATTAGAGATGACCAAGGAACATATTTGTTCAATGATTAGAGACACAGTATTTAATATGGAATTCTCCCACAGATAGTTGCTGTGTGGTGCTTATTAGGGATGTGCATGGAAACGGAAAAGCTGGTTCGGCTTAAATACGAACTAGATTCGAGCTGACCTAACCCAGTCTGTTTCCATGCACACTCAATCTGGACAAGGTTTGGAGGCCTACTGGTAAGGATTCCGCTTTACCAGTAAAGGACAGTGGAGGGCAGGGCAGCCTCCATAGAAGTAGAGTGAGTGGGAGGGAAAATAAAATGAACACTGGAAGTGCCACAAAGGTGGTTGTGGTGGGGGCATTAGGGGCCATGGTGGCTACCCCCACCCCCGCTGACCTCCCCCTGAGTAGGCAGGGCCAGTTCAGGCCCAGTTCAGGCCTCTGCACCACAAGGCTCGCCATCCCTAAGGTCTCCCTCTTGGACCCCAGCACCAGTTAGAGTAGAGATTTTGGCTTATGTCTGCTTCAAGGAAGAAGTGCTTCTCATCTTCCTGCTGCCTCCTCCTTCCTCCTCCTCTTTTATGAGATCTGCCATTTCTTCTGGGGGTTGAGTCTTCCATGGCAGGTTCCTGCTTGAAGTTAGATCCAACTCTGGCTCCTCAACCCAAAGTTCTTAAGGGCCACCTCCTGTCAGAATGTTTCCTGCCTGCTTCTGACATTGTTGCAACCTTTGCAGCCACTCATCTGGGGTGTCCTCTTCTCTTCCCAGGCAACATGGTCAAATTGCCTCTATTTCTCAACTCTGCAGGTACTGTATGGTCATGAAAAGTTAGTGCTACTTAGCACCGCTGTGATTTCCAACTCTTGCAGGTCACAGTAGTTAAACTGGAGCACTACGGATGGCAACTCCCTATCTCTATCTATCTATCATATCATATTATCATATTATACCACTTGATATGTGCATCTCAAGGCAGTCCATTTGTCAATACAAAATTACTAGCTTTTGTATTTCTAAAAAAAGTGAGAAAGAATTGTGATTCAGAGCTACGTAAAACACTCAGACATCCCTTGGGTTTGTGCCATCATAGATTCAGCTTAACCAATATCTCAAGGCTGTGCCTGAAGCCACAATCCCACTCAAAAGGTGTGGGGGAATAAAGCATAGGAATGATGAGAAATATCGCACATCTCAAGTTTTGAATAGGAAAAAGAAATAACTTGTCTCATTGAATTTGGACACACAGAACTGACATGTATGTTTCTCTCTTGATAATTTCAAAACTTTGCAAAATCTGACCTGAATTTCTGTTAAATCACTGCCAGTAACATTGGGCAGCAAATATTGCTCTTAATTAGGGGTGTGCAATTCGGATTTTCTGTGTTTCAATTTGTAACCGAATCGAAACAGCCCTGATTTGATTTGGATCTGAATCTGACCCATCCGAATCACCCCAAATTCGATTCGGATCCAAATCGCGGCTGATCCGAATTGAATCAATTCGGATTTTGGATCTGTCCTATTAATTTCCCCAGATTCCCAGCTTTCTTTCTTTTCTTTTTTTTAAAGCTAAGCTCTAGCCCTTGTAGAAGTGGAGTTCTAGAGCAAAATGTGTGGTCACTATTTTTTAAGTGTGCGGATTCTTTGGTGAATAATAACTTTCACTCAATGAATCCTTATGAGGATTCATTACACACCTTCATTTCTTCTATTCATTTTGACTGTCTTTTAGACAGTGCCAATTGTCAACTGCCATGTGCCAACTACACCCCACTCCCACCCACAAGGCAGTGAGGTACTACTCAGTTTAAGTTAAGTGCCAAATGGGTACAGGCTACCTCCCAAATTGCAGAGGAATTGGACAAAGGGCTGATTTTTGGTGAATTGTTGAAGGTTTAGTGTCTTTGAGGCAGATTTGGGGCATAAAGTGGGATCTGGAGTGGAAGAGTGTGGTGAGGTGGTAGTGCCTAATGGGTGGAGGCTACCACCCAAATTATTATTATTATTTCTTGTTTACACAGTCAGACAGGTATTATTGACTGGTTTGTTTTATCCAGACATCGAGTCCTTCCCAAGGACCTGGGGATGCCAGAATTTTATCATCAATACTGTTGGTTATTATAGATATCGTTGCAAAATATAGGATGTTCCCAGTAAGCTGCTTTTTGTAATTGGCTGATGGTGATTTCTGTGGCCCATATGTTGTTGAGGTGCTCTTCAAGGTCTTTTGGAACTGCACCCAGGGTGCCAATGACCACTGGGATTATTTTGGTCTTTTTCTGCCACAGCCTTTCAATTTCAATTTGTAGCTCTTTGTATTTTGTGATTTTTTCTATTTCTTTTTCTTCTATTCTGCTATCCCCTGGTATTGCTATGTCAATTATTTTGACTTGTTTTTCTTTCTTCTCGACTACAGTTATATCTGGTGTATTGTGTGGCAGATGTTTGTCTGTTTGTAGTCGGAAGTCCCATAATATTTTTAAATCTTCATTTTCTTCAACTTTTTCAATTTTATGGTCCCACCAATTCTTGGCTACAGGTAGCTTGTATTTTTTGCAGATGTTCCAGTGTATCATCCCTGCTACCTTGTCATGCCTTTGTTTGTAGTAAGTCTGTGCGATCTTCTTACAACAGCTGATTGATTAGGTGGTCCACTGTTCCATCTGCATCTTTACAAAGGCGGCACTTGCTGTTTGTTGTGGACTTTTTGACTTTTGCTTTTATTGCATTTGTTCTTAGTGCCTGTTCTTGTGCAGCCAGTATTAAACCCTCTGTTTCTTTCTTCAAGTTGCCATTCTTAAGCCATTGCCAGGTCTTGGTGATGTCTGATTTTCCACTTATATTGTGCAAATATTGACCATGCAGGGGCTTATTTCTCCATTTTTCTGCTCGGTTCTTGACTCGTTCTTTCTTGTAGGCCTGCTTTCTTTCATTGGTGTTGAATAGGTTCTCATTATTGGCCATTTTAAGTGCATCTTCTTCACTGTCCTTTATATATTCTTCAAGGCCTCTTTTCTCCTCCTCTACTGTTTGATGGACTTGTATCATTCCTCTTCCACCTGAGCTGTGTCTCTAGTTCTGCCTGGGTCCAGTCTATTATTCCTGCAGTGTATCTAATAACAGGTATAGCCCAGGTGTTTATGGCTTGTATGGTGTTCCCGCCATTGAGTTTGGACTTGAGGATTTTTCTAACTCTCCTGATGTATTCACTTCCAATTTTTCTTTTAACTTCAGTGTGTGCGATGTTATCAGCCTGGAGAATGCCCAAGTATTTGTAGGGTTCTTTCTCTTCCAGGTTCTTGATCTTGCTTCCATTGGGCAGTTCTATACCTTCTGTTTTTGTTATTTTTCCTCTTTTCATTATTAATGCAGCACACTTGTCTAGTCCAAACTCCATTGCTATATTGCTACTGAATATACGGACAGTGTTTAGCAGTGATTCGATTTCTGACTGGGACTTTCCATACAACTTCAGATCGTCCATGTACAGTAGATGGTTGATTTGACTTGATGTTTTAGATGTTTGGTATCCGAGGCCTGTTTTGTTTAGTATTTGTGAAAGTGGGGTCATGGCGATTACAAACAACAGAGGGGATAGTGAGTCCCCTTGGAAAATGCCTCTTCTAATGCTAACCTGTCCAAGTGTCTCACCATTGATTGTTAACTGTGTACTCCACATGCTCATTGCTTTTTAAATAAATATCGGAATGTTTTTGCTGACACCAGTTGTTTCTAAACATTTGAGTATCCATGTGTGAGGCAATGAATCGAAGGCTTTCTTGTAGTCAATCCATGCAAGACTTAGATTGGTTTTTCTTCTCTTGCAGTTTTCTAAAATCATTTTGTCAATCAGCAGCTGGTCTTTTGTGCCTCTGGTGTTCGGGCAATTTCCTTTCTGTTCAACTGGAAGCTGTTTGTTAGTTAATAAGTGTTGCATGACTTCATCTGCTATTATTCCAGTTAACAATTTGAACATGGTTGGCAGGCAGGTGCTCGGTCTATAATTACATGGAACTGCACCTTTTGCTGGGTCTTTCATGATGAGATGAGTTTTCCCAGTTGTTAGCCATTGTTCAATATCACCGCCTTTCATAATGTGATTGAACTGTTTTGATAGTTGTTTATGAAGGCTTGTTAGGTGTTTAAGCCAAAAGCCATGCAGTTCATCGTTGCATGGTGCAGTCCAGTTTTTAATTTTCTTTGCTCTTTCACTGATTAATTCTGGTGGTATTATTAGATCTTGCATTTGTTGGTTACATTTTTTGTCCTCTTTCATCCAGCCTGCTTTTTTATTATAATCTATTGGATTGTCCCATAATTTCCACCAGAATTGCACTGTTTCTTCTTTATTTGGTGTTTCGATGTTTCTTGCAGTTTCTCCTTCTATGCTTTGGTAGAAACGTCTCTGATTCAACTGAAATTGGAGATTCTGCCTGTGTTGTGTAATTCTGGCTTCATATCTGCTAATCTTCTTTGACACTGCTGTTATTTGCTGCTTTATTATTTCCAGGACTTCTCTAATTTTCCTTGAATCTAGGTGGTATTTTTGGATCAGATACTGTTTGGTGTTTTCATTCTTCAGCTTCTTGTCTTTCATATCTTTCAATTTACTAGCATCTGATCTAAGCCTGGAGATTTTATTTTCTAATCTAATCTTCCATTTAGGTGATGTACTTCTTTCTTTTTTTACAGGTCCACTGATCTTATATCCGAGCTCTTATGTTGTTGTTGTTGCTGCACTGTACATTAGTTGGTTTGTTTCTTGAAAATTATTGGTTGTTATTTCTGCAAGTGCAGCATTGACATCTTTTAATGCCTGAGCAAGTTGTTTTTTGGCAACTGTTTTTAGAGCTGGAAGTCGAACCCTGGTGGTTGTTTGGTTCATGTGCTCAGTTATTTTTTGCTTTAGTTCTTGTTGCTTTTCTGTTAAACCGCATTTGGGTTTTGGAGGTGAAGGCAAAGGGGAGGTTGCCTGGTTTTGGTTTTGAAACAGTTCAGCAACAGTGGCATCCTCGATTTCCAACACCTCCTCCACCTGAGCCTGAGCAACTTCTTCAATTGGTGGTAATTCTTCTTCCATATCTTGAGCCTGTGTTGCTCTTTGCAGTTCTTCCAGCTCTACTCCTGTGAATACTTTATTTCTTATTATGAATCTTCTCTGGTCTGCTAGCCTTTGTTCTGTGATTTCTGTATCTGGATGCTTCTCTTTCCAAATTTGGTACATTCTTTTTAAATAACCTCTTCTAGTTGGACTAGGCTTGTAATAGCAGATCAATATTTCCTTGTTTGCATTTTTCGTATATATTTTTCGGTTAAGCGAAGTTTCTTCCAGTAACTTTGCTGTCTCCAGCCCTGGTTGCTCAACTGAAGATCCTGAGTCCTGTTGCCCACTTGCCACCAGATGTCCAGGGACTATAGCATCTGGCGTGGTCCTTGTTGACCCAGATGATGACCGATCCAGTATAGATTTAGTATCAGCTTGGAAATTCAGTTTTTATAGCAGGTGTAATCAAAACAGAATTTGTGTGTTCTATCTATCTATCTATCTATCTATCTATCTATCTATCTATCTATCTAGCCATCCATCCCCGCCCCCCAGTGTCAATCCAGTGAGACAGAGACAGTCCAGTGCTCTTAATTACAACCACAATCCTGATTCTCACTGGGGCAGATCCACCATTGAGCAAACAGGTTCAAAGAACCTGGGCTGTTGCCCCGCAGGGGCTGCACCTTGTACCCCAGACACTCACCCACATCTGACTTCAGACACGGGGTGTGTGGTTGAGCTCCCAAATGGGGCTGTATGGCCCCAATTGGGAGCTAGATTGGCCAGCTCTGCATTTGTGGCACAGCAGGAGCAACTCTCCCTGCTTTTAAAAGGCAGGGAGAGCTGTTTTGGCCACACTGCAAATGCAGCACTGGCCAATTTAGCTCTCAAATTGGGACACACGGCCCTATTTGGGAGCTAAACCATGCCCCCCACTTATGATCTCAGAAACAAGGGGTGGGGACCTGCATTTGACATCAGACTCTGATGCAGGGGGCAGGGCTAGGGGGGGGCACGGTGGCAGGCTGCGCCCAGGCCATCGCTGGCCTCCCTCTGCACCTGATTATCTCATAGAACTAGCGTAAGGTCTGACAAACATGATAACATGGAAGGATAGAGTTCCAGTATTTTCCCTGTCTTCATTCAGTTACTTCTTCTGCCCAGTTTTCCACCTTCCTATCCATGTGTGCTTCAGGCAGAGCCTGTACAGAACCAGGCCTCTTATTCTCTGCAAGGGAACAGAGCCTCAAAGCTTAAGGATAAAGAATGCTTCTCTCTCGTAATCCAGATACTGCATTTGGGATGAGAAATCCTTTCTCACCTTCCTGAAACTGGTGTATTTTTCTTTTTGGTAGTGGAGCAATAGAAACATATGGCCCTCTTCACAAGCTTAGTACAGCCTTCAGGCTAGGGTAGAGTAGCTAAGCTTTCCTCACAAGGGCTCCTCTAAAGGTGGATGGGTTACCCATTTTTGAGGTGGCTGGCAGGTTTTGTCCTCAATTAAATATTTTCCCCACAAGATGCTTTGATTTCACCAGCTTTGTCCTGCTGAGTTAGGGTCTCTGGATAAATCAAACCTCAGAGTATAAGATGTGACTGGATGGTCCAATTCACTGCATTAATTCATGTCAAATTTCCACAAAACTTGCTTTAATAAGAGAAAAACATGAACAATTTTCACTAGATATCTTTGTTCATCTTATTCCCAAAATATGTCTTTTTAGGCGTTCTTGACAGTAACAGCATTACATGCTCAACACAAAGCAAGTCTTCTGGTCATCAGCCAACCAGCAAGAAGTGAAGGGAGAGTGCATGGTTATTTTGTGGTTTAGGAGGAATGCTTGCAAACTGCAAGCCCTCTTTCTAGCATAGAAGCCCTCTTTCTAGTAGAGAGAGAGAGAGAGCGAGCGCGCGCGTGCGCATATTAATTTCTGAAAACTAGATTCTGAGGGATCAATTGTGGTAGAAGAGCTAGGTGTCATATGCAAGTGTACCAAATTTGTACTGTAGCTGACACAGGTCAGGTACATTCCAGCACTGTACAATCTCCATGCACCAACCACAAAAGATATGGTGAATCATTTGTGGAGAACGTTTCACTTGACAACCGTTGCATGGTTTCTCAGATAAGGAGAGGGATTTGCTCACTCAAGCCTTCCTCCCCAGGCTTCCTCCCAGCGGTGGAGAAAGTGAGGAGAGCAGCCACTTCTTTGGCCACCTGCCCTTGCTGTAGGAAGTGTAGTAAGCCACCCAAGAGTACTTCATACTCCTCTCCCAGGATATCAGCCCTGATTCTGGTGGCACAACACTGCCCTTTCCAGCAGCCGGCTTCTTCTAAACACCATTAGTGGTATGACTTCAACTTCTCTTGCTTCCAGCTATGTTGATGGCAGTGCTGCTGTGACCATACTTCCTCTTGGCTGTAGTTGCAGGTGTGCAGATCAGTGTTCCTTCTAACAGTGTTTCCCAGATGTTGTTGACTACAAATCCAATAATCCCCAACAAAAGCCATTGCAGCTGGGGATTCTGGGAGCTGTAATCTACTACATCTGGGAATCCCTGTTAGCAGGAACACTGGTGCAGATAGAGGGAAAGCTTGATGAACAATCCCTTACTAACACTTTTCAGGTTTATGTAAGATATGGGTTGGGTACCCATAGGGGTTGGGGACCCATAAGTAAGATAGAAGTTGGAGATATGGGCAATTAGGTTAGGTTTGGTATAATGAAGGGGGAAACTCCTCAAATACTTTCAGAGGATCTGCACCCCTGTGTAATTGTGTGCACAATTACCTTGGTGTAAGCCTCATTGAGCAGAGTGGGACTCACTGGGCTTCCCTTCCTTGGCTATGCTGCCATCACCTTTTTGCTGCCTCTGGCTCCACTCTCAGCAGTGCTGCTGCCTTGCTGGCTTTTGTCCATCGTTTCCTCTCTTGCTTGGAGGTGCAATGGGAGCAGGGTGGTGGTGGTGGTGGTGGTGAAAAACTTTGAGTTCCTGCAAAAGTCAACTGAGGTTAGCTCTAGCTGACTGAGCCACTGGCTGCCACTGAGCTACTGGCTGCTACTACCATACTCTCAAACCGGCAAACTACACCATAAGCAACTATTTCAGAGTATTACAACACCAAAAACAAGCACCGGTAACTCCCTTAAATAGCCCCCTCCAAATTTCACCAAGGATGGAGGCCCATATGCAAGCGAATAAGCTGCGGTTAAGCAAGCAATTCCCCCTCAACTCCTGTTACACTGTCTCATCGGGGGGGGGGGGGAGTGTTTTCCTGGGGATGTCAACATCCAAGATACTCTAGAAGATATTCCCTACTTCCAAGAGCCTCCAGTACGGGAAGATGAAATCAGGTCAACACTCTGGTCATTACCAAGTTGGAAGGCTACAGGAATTGGTGGAATAGCTACAGAAGTATGGCAGGCAACAGAAGAAGTATCAGTCAATGCTCTAACCAAACTATGCCAGCAAATTTGGAGAATTACACAGTGGCCAAAAGATTGGAAGAGGTCAGTCTGCATATCCATACCAAAGAAAGGGACCTAATAGATTGTGCAAACCGTCACACAATATCCTTAATTATACATGCTTGCAAAATAATGCTCAGGTTCATCCAATGCAGGTTAGAGCCCTGTGTGGAAAGGGAAATGCCAGATGTTCAAGCTGGTTTCAGAAAAAGCCAAGGAACAACAGACTAATTTGCTGATGTATGTTGGACAATTGAGAAAGCCAAAGAATACCAAAAAGAAGTCAATATGTGCTTTATTGACTACAGAAAAGCCTTTGATTGCATCAGTCATGTCAAGTTGTGGAATATCCTTAGGAAAACGGGCATCCCAGAACATCTCCTTGTTCTCATGAGAAACCTTTTCACAGGACAGGAAGCCACAGTCCAGACAGAACACAGTGAAACAGACTGGTTCCAGAATGGCAAAGGAGTAAGGCAAGGCTGTATACTTTCTCCTTCTTTATTCAGTTTATATGCTGAACATATACTGAGAGAAGCTGGATTTGAAGAAGATGAGCATGGTTTTAAAGTTGGAGGAAGAAACATCAATAACATTCGCTACTCTGATGACACCACTCTGATAGCTGAGAATCTGGATGATCTGCAAGCTCTGGTAATGAAAGTCAAGGAGCACAGTGAAAAAATGGGACTACAACTAAATATAAAGAAGACTAAACTAATGACTATTAGTTTAATGGGTACAGCAACCAGCCTCAGAATTAATAATGAAGACATTGAAGCTTCTGCCTTTTAGGACTGAACATCAACAGTAAAGGATTCCGCAGTAAAGAAATACACCACAGGCTAGCACTTGGTAGGGTTGCAATGAAGGCCTTGGAAAAGATATTTAGATGCCATGATGTTTCTATACCTACAAAGATTAGAATTGTTTGGACAATAGTTTTTCCTGTCATACTCTATGGATGCGAAAGCTGGACTTTGAAGAAGCAAGATAGAAAAAGTATTGATGCTTTTGAACTTTAGTGCTGGAGAAGACTTTTGAGGATACCATGGACAGCCAGGAAAACAAATA
This sequence comes from Hemicordylus capensis, assembly GCF_027244095.1. Taxonomy (NCBI): domain Eukaryota; kingdom Metazoa; phylum Chordata; class Lepidosauria; order Squamata; family Cordylidae; genus Hemicordylus; species Hemicordylus capensis. The sequence goes on from NC_069659.1 coordinate 81,996,926, forward strand.
AATGTATCATAGAACAAATCAATCCAGAGTTTTCTCTCAAGACACAAATGACCAGGCTCAAACTATCATACTTCAGACACATTATGCGAAAACCCGGCTCCCTTGAGAAGTCCATAATGCTGGGAAATGTTGAAGGAAAGAGATGAAGAGGATGATCAGCAGCAAGGTGGATGGACTCGATTACAACAGCAATGAATGCACCACTGAGAGACTCTAAAGGCCAGGCTGAAGACAGATTATCCTGAAGAGAATCTATCTATGTGGTTGCTAAGAGTCGACATTGACTTGATGGCACTTAATCAAGCAAGCAAGCAAAGCAAAGCAAGCAATAAATCAGTAATCTCTTCAGTCTTGATTGTCTAGCTTCTCTGACCAGGTATGACTCTTAATTTTGATTTTTAAAAGCACATTCATGTATCTAAGGTGAAGTATTGGTGCTGGAGAAGACTTTTGAGGATACCATGGACAGCCAGGAAAACAAACAAATGGATCACAAAACAAATCAATCTAGAGAACAAGTCAATCCAACAGACAAAACAATTCCTAAAAGAAAATGAGTCAACTAGAATATTTGGGTTTTTAGTAGCAAAATACTACATTTATTAGGACAACTGAAAGTTACAAAATAGTAAGCAAAGATGAGAAAGTTGGATAAAGTCTTACTAGTTGTATGTTTCACTTGAATCAATATTGGTATTCTGCCTTGGGACTTCAAAGCAAAGCAAAGCAAAGGTGAGGGGGGGAAACCCAAGTGTTTTAAACCATTTTATTTGGTCCTTTTCTGTGCAAAACTGCAATAATAGTAAGCTCTGCAAAGTCTTTATAGTAGTATTTGAGGAGATTTTTTGGAACTAGTTTCTTTGTATGCCATATAAGACTTATTTTTTGCACTGGTGAAAAGGAGTTCATATGTTTCCACTCCTCAATCAGTCAGCAGTCTTAACAGGGAAGGACAAATTCATGTTATCTTTTGCAACACAGCTGCATTGCACTGTGGGGGAAAATGTAATCTTTGCAGTGTGGTAACAAAGGCATCTTTGGCTTGATGCTTATTCTAACATCCACTTAATTTGTGGAGAAAGCAATGGGACCATGCTCACTAGGCTCACTCCCAATATCTGCATATGGAACAGAACATTAGCAAGGTGCACCTATGAATGTATAGCTGTTTGCATGTAGACCCATTGTCTATGTTCCATTCAAAATGGTCCATCAACAACTGTGGCAGTGGACATGGCTCTACTCAACACCCCACAAGGGTGTAAGGGATCATTTGAAAAGCTGTACTGATTAGGAGTTATGCATGAGGAGTTTCAATAAAGGAGATCAAAATCTATAGGTCAGACCATTTCTCCCCCTTGCTTTGAACATCTGTAAACAAATTTAAAAATACAGTTAACAATTGACATATAGGGTCATGAAATAACTGTACACTTAGAAGGTTGGGAGCTAAATATAACATGATTTCTTATAAGTAAGATTTCTTGCTTATTTCTTATAAGATTTCTTATAAGAAAGAACCAGGCTGTGGGTATTCTATCAAAAGCATGCTACTGGGGCTCTGTTAGAAGAGGGGGCAGGAACAACAGAGCTACAACACTGCAGACTCAGTTTTATAAGGGAAGAAGAAGAGGAAGAGGAAGTTGGTTAATCAAGCTGAGCTATGAAGCAGTGGCTGCAGCAGTCAATTGACTGACCTTTTTGCTCACTCACTGGACCAAAGCACGTTCAGATGCTGGATCAAACTGATGTGTTATAGACCAGCAGCAGCAACAACAACAACATCAGCCTGAGCTGAGCCAGGTCAAGGGAGGGTGAGAAAGCATTTGAGTGTGAAAGAGAGCTGCCATCTTGAGCATACTTAATTGGGAATAGGTCTCACTTAACTCTAGGGGAATTACTTCAGAGTGGACAAATTTTAATTGCACTGTACAAAGCCATCCTCATAATTTCTGCTAAGACATTGTGAAGAACTATTTCCTTTGCTCCATCCTGAATCTACTGTTTCACCGGGGATTACAGAATTGGAGAGAAAAAGCAAGAGGCTTAATGTGAATGTAATGTGAAACTGATGTTAAATGGGGCAGAAGTTTGAACTCGGTTGTGTCCAAATTCATGCAACCATTGCTTCAAACAGAAAGTGAACACCTGGTTTACCTTGCCAAACTCCAATCTGAACCTTCAGTTTGCAGTAAGGTTCATCACTGAGACCTGAGGTTTGACAGCTAAAGGGTTATGTCCGAACATGAACAGCCCCATAACTGTGGTTCCATGAAGTTTTTGAAACCACAATCATAGAGATGGTGGCACAGACCCACCCAGAATCATGCTTGCTCCATGCCTGGGGTGCATCTCACTGGCTGCCTCTTTGAGCACCAGCCCCACCCCTCCTGTCTCTGTAGTGGCACTGCGGAAGATATGGGCGAGGAGGCCTAGTGGTGTGATCCACTTTTACCCTCTGCACATGTAAACTCCTATAGACTGCTTATATCCATGTAGTTAAAGGGTTCATTCTAAGTCTCTTTGGCTTTTAACTTCAATATTCTTGTTTTGTATTGAAAACTGTGTAACCATCTGCATCTTCCTGTTTCCGTATTGTGAGTTTATATTACTATGCCAATTAGTGTAGTGAGGCCTAGAGAAAGTTTACTTAAAACACCCACGTTAATTGCCCACCTGAACCAGAAGAGCTTGGAAAAGTGTGCTGCCTGGGATTGGAATGCACTTGGCTGCTGGCTGATGGGGGAGGGGGGCACAGCCCTTTTATTGATGCTGCTTGTGAGAGATGTAAACAAGTATAAGAAAGACACGCAGATATTAACAATTTGGAGTTCAGCGTAGACCTTGATCCGGAAAGGTGTTTTGCAACTGCTGGCGTTACCCAGGCCACATCCTTTTCATCATCAAGGGGGCTCGCTGATGGAAGAGATTGCAGCAGATCAGGGATGTATGCTTTATCTACTATTCGGTAATCCTCTTTAAAACATTATTTAGCCTTGTCTAATAAAACCTCTTTGGCACTTTGCACTGGTTTGAGCTTATTGTCTCCAAGTCCAAAAGAAACCTGTTGGACACCGGCTGGCCACCAGTGCCAATACAGTCTCCAATGCAGCAATGCAGTTGCCCAGCAACAGGGATGCCACCACATCCCATCCTAAAAGCTGCAGTCTGTCAAATGGCAAAGTAGCACAGGGGCATGCCCTCTGTGGATGGGCAATTAGGATGAGCAATAAGGACTTCGCTCCACAGGAATTAAGTGACAATGATCTATGTTTACAAGCGCAAACACTCCAGGTGGCAACAAAGCAGGGCACCCCATTACAGCACTAGTATGGGAACATTTGGTGGTGATGGGGCTCCCAGGATCGAGTTTAAAAGGCAGCCTCAACCAGGGATTCTTGGACAGCCAATCTCTATTTCCCCCACAAATAAGTTGGAGAAGGGGGGGGGACCAAGCCCCTTCCCCTTTGTGGTAGTTTGCACTCCCTAGGCTTACTCATGAGAAGGGCTGGGCAGCAGGATCAGCATTTCTCCAGTGAAAGGAGAGATTCCTCATATGTGATGAGGACAGATGCTGATCTGGAGTAGAACGCTCTCTAATTGTGTGTGAACAATCCCTTCTCCTATGGACAGTTCTCTCACGAGAGTGTCAGACCATGGGGGCTCTATATCAAGCCAGGTTGTTCTGTGTAGAGAGCCCTGGCAAAGGATGTCCTGACAACTGCTCTTCCTGTCTTAGCTACTGCTGCCAAGTAGCTGTCAATGCATGCCCCCTGCCAGCCTGTCTGCCCATGTCGACATGTGAACCCTTGCTTGTTACCCCCCCCACAAAGTGCCCCCTTTTTCCTTGGGTTGCTGGAAATTCAGGCTCCCCTCTCCTGTGATTCCCTCACACTGGCACAGCAGATCTTCGTATAGCACAACACCAGCCTGCACCTTTGAAATCTAATAAAGATCTGTATCTGCACCCAGTGTTCCACCCAGTGTTAGGGATGTGCGAACCGGTTTGGATCCAAACCGGTTTGGATCCGAACCGGTTCCGGTTCGGCAGTTCGGATCCGAACCGAACCACCCCTGGTTCGGTTCGGATTCGAGCCAAACCAGGGGTGGTTCGTTTCGAACTGATTCGGACCTGTTTGGACACCTGAAAATTGGTAGGATTTGCTATCTCATTTGCTATCATAGAATCCACCACTCGCTCTGGGCCACCCCAGCACCCCCCAAGTGCACTTATGGGGCTGCTGAAAGCTCCATTATAACTTATTATGAGGAAAAACCTTAAAGACGCGTAAACTTCAACAATTAACCAAAAATCAGCCCTCTGCCCAAATCCTTTGAAAAAATTCAGGTAGCTTCCCTGCCCCTAACCGGCACTACCACCAACCCCACACTGCTCTAGGCCACCCCTTTTCCCCTGACGTGAAGAGATACACCCTTCATTATATCTAATGGGGGAAAACTTTAAAGACACGTAAACTTCAACAATTAACAAAAAATCACCCCTTTGCCCAATTCCTTTCAAATAATTCAGGTAGCTTCCTTGCCCACCCTAGGAACTACCAGCCACCACACTGCACTCTACGACACCCCTTTCCCCCTGACGTGAAGCTATACATTTGCTGCAATCCTCATTATTCTCTATGAGGAATTCAAAAATACTTTAACAATTCACCAATAATCAGAGGAGTGTCCAATTGCCTTGGGATTTTTTGGGTGGTAGGCACCCCTATCTGTCTACCACCCTGCTTTTGTGCCCCTAGGTGCTCCACAATATGGGATATGGACTGGTTCAGGTCCCATTATACTCTATGAGAAAAATAATTAAAAATATTTCAAATATTCATAAAATATGATAGGGGTGTCTGATTGCTTCAGGGTTTGCATGGTTGTTGGCACCCATGGGTGCTCCACAATAAGGAATAATGGTCTGGTTCGAATCCCATTATATCCTATGACAAAAAAAATAAAAATAATTTTCAAAAATTCATTAAAAAATCATTCGAGTGTCCGATTGCTTTGGGGTTTGAGTGACAGGTACCCCTGGGTGCCAGCTACCATCTTAGCTACTTTTAGAGACCCGAACCAGTTTGTTTCAGATCTGAACTGGTTCGGATCTGAACCGAACCAGGGGGTGGTTCAGACAAAACCAAAACCGAACCACCCCCTCCTGGTTTGGACCCGGTTCGGATCTGAACCGAACCGGGCGAACCGGCTTTATGCACATCCCTACCCAGTGTTCCGCCTCAGCAAGGCTCAGACACATGTAGCATCATAATCTCCTTGGAGACCATGCAAGGCTTCGCAGGGGAGGAGGGGGTTGCAGTGCAAAAGTTCTATTTTTAATCAAAGAGTGTGGGGAACATAGGAACATAGGAAGCTGCCATATATTGAGTCAGACCATAGGTCCTTCTAGCTCAGTATTTTTTTATACAGATTGGCAGCAGCTTTTCCAAGGCTGCAGACAGGAATATCTCTCAGCCCTATCTTGGAGATGCCAGGGAGGGAACTTGGAACTTTCTGCTCTTCGCAGACCAGCTCTGTCCCCTAACGAGAATATCTTTGTTGTGTTTGCTCAACTCATGAGTGCACAGTCTGATGGACGACCAAGGGTGTTTTCCCATATGGTCCTCCACAGTAGACTTGCCCTCTCATGAGAAGACTATTCACTTGTTCCACCCAGTTTATAACTTTATGAGTCTCTATCATATTTTCTTTCTGATGAATTTTTCTGAAGTCTATCATTTATGGTGAGGGGTGGGATATTCCCACCTGCTGGTTAATATTGATTAAATCACAGTACCTAGGAATTCTGTACACAAAGCTATCCTATCATATCATCACAATAATCCTTTGAGTTAGGCTAGACAGAGAGATAGTGAGGAGTTCAGCATAAATGTGGAACTTAATAGTTGAGCAAGGATTTGAACCAGGGACTCCACAAATCCAGCCCAACACTCTATTCTCTACTTCACATCTAGGATACCAAAGGTATCCACCATCAGTCCCATATGTCTCAAATACACCACAAAAACAGCTGGTGGGAGCCTTGACTGTTCTTTTTTAACCAATTTCTGGAAATTCAGGTGCACACTTTGGAACTTTTTCCTCAGATGTGTTCCCAAAAGCCATCAAATACTACCTGTGGACCACAGGTTTATCACTTCTACATTAGGTTATTGCTGGAATGTGACATGCTACATTTCTCATATATCTACATCCAGCAATATATTCAGTGAGTGTCATGGTCTTCTTCCCACTGGACTTATATAAATTAACATAAAAGGTATATGTGCAAAATAAAAGATTGACTTTATGTGAAAGCTGAACAAATCATTTTCATTCAAATAGGTTTGTCTTTTGCATATCTGGTAAGCTATTACTTTCACAAAAGGGGTTTCAGCTAATTATTGTATCTGCCACTTGCTAAATTTGTTTGCTAAATTACAAAGTCACAATGGGTGTACCGCCAGACTCCTCTTTCACAAAAGATCTTTACTCTAATTGTTTTATCTCCTGCTTGCTAAATCTGTTTGCTAAATTCTACCTTTCATTGAACTCACACCAAAACCTTCTCAGGAAGCAATTAGTAGTTACTGACATATTTTATAGCATAGCACACACACTTTAAACTGCATGGGAGTGTCTGAAGGAGAGATGTACAAATAATACAGCTGTCAAAAAAAAAAATCCCAGCCCTATAGTGAAGCATTGCCCAAGGCTTTCATAAGAACATTCCTGTTATTGGACAAATGTTATTTCAGAGACATGAACTTGAAAGCTGTTCTTCCACATGTTGTTTTTTTTTTTAAATGACTGGCACAATATAGTTACTGTAATTTGAAAATTTATCTTAGGGCCATATTCTCTGTCTCTACTTGTATTATCCAGAAATTCACTCCCGATTACAACACACTGGAATCAATATCACTGCTCAGACCAAAGAATAGAAGTAATGTTTCCGCCACATGGAGTTCTTCAATAATGGTTTTCTGGAATGCCTTCAAAAGAAGGTGAAAGACAGGGTGAGTTTATACCTAAGTCTGCAGGACATCCGCCCTTCTGAAGATGTTCTACAACTACCATCATCCCTGACTATTGACCACTGTGGCTGGAGATGATGGAAGTTGTAGTCCAAAAACAGCTGGAGGGCTGAAGTTGTGCAGCCCTAGTTATGCATTTATTTTTAACTGAGATATTTCACCTAAATGTCAGGCATGTTTATTGATATTATGAACGTACCACAAAAAAGACACAATAGCCACATTTTCCTTGTGCTGGAAAATAAAAATTGGGGACATATCTAATCTATTCTATTCTATTCTATTCTATTCTATTCTATTCTATTCTATTCTATTCGTATACAACTCTAAACTTCTGTCTCTGGGTGATTTACAGCAACATAATACATATTAAAACAGAAATTAAAACAATTAAAATCACAATTCTAGTTAAAAAGTGTGGGTGAATAAATGTGTCTTTAGAGCCTTTTAAAAAGTTGTAGAGATGGGGAGGCTCTTATCTCAGCAGGGAGCGGCAACTGAGAAGGCCTGTGTAGCTACCAGACGGGCTGCTGGCAACTGTAGATGTACCTCTCCAGATGAACTCAATGGGGGATGAGGCCCATAGCGAAAAACTGTCGCATTTTGATGTTTTGTTTCAAGTGGTTCTCGTAAAAAATATGCTTATTGGTGAAAGTCAAATAGTTCTTATGAGAACGGAGTACCGGAACAAAAAGGGCAGTGAGTGCCAAGGTCAGACTAAAGCCTCATTCAGACATTATCAAATGGAGGCTGTACTTGTAAAAGAGGTGGAAGTTCCGCCTGGTGTGTCAATCATTCTCCCCTGCCTGGCAGGTCCATCACCGTGTTCATTTGAAGAGGGGAAGGACACAAGTGTGATGCAGGACACGCCCATGATTGGAAGGCTCCAATGTCCAAACTTCTCTCTCATGGAAGTACATGCCATAACACTTAAAGCATTCACCTCTTCCGATGAACACTGTAAGTGTGAGTGGGAGGACAAAGGAGAAGGTGGGAGGGCTAGGTGCAGACCCCAAGAGGTGGCCAGCAAGAAGCACAGCAGGCATGGAGCTGACACTTTTATGGGCTGGTCTGAGCTGCCCTCTCTATGGTTTGAGGAGCAGCCATGGCACGGAACTCAGATTACGACAGCGTCAGAATTTGGATTACACAATGGCACCTCCAAACCTGAGGTATGAGCAGCAAAATTCACTACAAACTGAAGGTTGAATTCATGATTCGGGAAGCGAAACCTCGGGTCACTTTTGTGACAAAACCACAGTTTCATGCACTCGGATGACCATGGAAGAAAACCTCTGCCTCGCTCGCTTCCGATTTGGTGTTATGTCTAAAAGCAGCCATTATTTTTATGTTTAAGCTATTTTGCTCTTTGGTACTCCTCTCACTGTTCATCTTGCAAATTTTCTCCTGCAGTCACAACAATGTCATTATTTTCAAGTAACATTTTTTGTATTCCTTAGCACAGAAACCAAAGGTTTCAAATTAGAACCCGGCAAGACTTAGCATTTGCACAGTCATTGTCGAGCGGTGATTAGACTAATCAAAATTATGTGATTAAAAATGTTCCCCAAGTGTCTGTGCCTCGGAATTATGATGCAGCCACTATATTCAAAGATAACATAATTATAAGGAGTGATGCAAATCTTAGACTTTGCGCAGCAGTTTCCCAAGCTATTCTCCCACCATCAAAACAGCCATGTTTATTTTACAGCAAATGGTGCATTACTGCCAATTTACAACTTCAGTTGGGGAAAAAATTGAAACATAGATCCTGGAATGTACAACTTCAGTCTGCAGGTGGGATATCACACTGATGAATGACGCCTACATAAGTAATTCTCCTATGCAGAGGCAGCTCTTCCATAAGGTGAAGTAAGTGGGGGATGCTGATGATGAGAAACAGATAGTCCCTGAAGCACCTCACACCTTCCCACTATTTTGAAGAGGAGAGCCAGGACTCCCTGCTTGAGCAGGAACTTGTGCAGGGTTTGGCACAGGCAGCCCTCTGGGCACATATTTGACACTCAGAATTGCGAGGTACTGTTCACACACACCATTAGGGATGATGATAAATACAACTTTATTTGTTAGCCGCCACATAACAAATTGTTCTCTGGGTGGCTCACAATAGAGGATTAAACACATAACACATTGAGGCTATTCTCACGATGGGGAAAAAACAGGCTAAGGGAGCCGAGCCTGGGTTTCCCACATTGTGAGAACCACCGGGCTCGCAGGTGAGCCTGGTGGCTCCTTGGCGGCTAGCCTGCCTAAATAAATGGAGCAAGTGCTCCATTAACCTTGTTTTCATAATCATGTGTCATCTGCGGATGCCTGCAGTCGCAGCTGACACACTCGGGGTGGGGGGAGAGGGGAGGGGAGACCTCAGGAAGGCACTGCACACTCATGGCGGTGCTCCCCTTCCCCCAACCCCCCGAGCTCCCAAGGGAGCTGTGGCCGGGCGCAGGAGCACCCAACCAAAGCAGCCACTATCTGGGCAGCCAATCCAGCTGCCCAGTAACGAGCAACTGCTCGCATAACCCCATGAGGCTCTACACATTGATCGTGTGTAGAGGCTCATTAAATCATAACAGACCAAAAAAAGATAAAATACAATACAAAGCAGCTTAAAACTCATTTTAAAATTACTTAAAAATCAGAGTGATGTGGTCTCCAGAACAAAGGACAGGAGAACATGCTGGGAGTTGCAGACAGGTCCCTTGCTTGAGGAAAGTGCAGGTTCTTCTGTCTATGCATGTGAGGATCGCCTTCAACCTTTGAGGAAACAACTGGTGTGTGCACATGTCTCCAACAGCAGAAGACACAGGGGAGTGGGTGTGAGTTGGGTGGTGGTGGAGTGTGTGGGCGGGAACAGGTCTTGTTGGTGGTGGAGCTTGTGGCCAGGGGTGCTTCTGGGGGTGCGGTGTGTGTGTGCTGGAGAGGTGAGGGTGTGTGTCCGTGTGGGGGTGGGTTTCACAGGGTCATGCTAAAAAACCCCTAAAGCACACAGAAAATTAGCTCATGAACAAGTACTGTGGGCGGAGTGGGGGGTGGTTTCCCTATCTATGCACTCCTTGCCTGCCCACCAGCTGTGGGTGGTGCCCTGTAACACTCCAACCCCATCTGCAAGTACAGGCCACTTTGGCCACATCCCCATGATTCCAGGAACCATGTTAGTTAACCTCAGGTTTGTCAACCTGCAGTTTGGTGTTATGTGCAAAGGCTCAGTAACGCAGACACTTGAGCTAGGCCACTTTATGTTTTCCAAGGCTAACAGATGCTAGCACAGCATAAAGATTCCTCAAGTTTCATTTTATGCTTTTAGCCATGGTGAGTCATTCTGTAGAACTATTATTTATGGTTCTATTTTTACTGTATGCATCAATTCAAAGAAATGCCTTCTAGAGACAAAAACAAGTGAGACCTAATCTACAAATGCCAAAAGAGTAACTATGTTCAAGTTTGCAGCAGCAGAAAGCAGAATTGATGGTGATATTTTGGAGCAGGGGTGCACAATTCAAATCACTCCAAGGGTGACTTTTCTATTTTTATTAATTCAAAGTTGGGTTAACCAGGGAAAGCGTTTCTGTTCCAATTTAATTCAGTGTTTTCTTATTTACTTTGTTGCCCTTCCTTTCTCTTTGTGCAGCACCACAGGTCTCTCCGAACTCTTCTCTCTATTAACAATCTTCATTTTCTCTCTCCACTGCATTCATATCTTCTCTCTTTCTTTTGCTGTCATACACACATGCTTCTTTCTCTGCACCTCCATAATTCTTGCTGCACTCCCATTTATTGTTACCCACTTAATACTTTCTGTTAGAGAGCTTGGAGGGGAGATTTCTGTATCTACCCCAGCTGCAGCAGAAATTCACAGTTAAGCAGAGCAGGCGCAGCTCGTGAACTCTCCTCCAGCGGGGCGGTGGGTAGCTTCTTTAAGGTAAATGGAGCCGGTGCTCCATAACGCCCAGCAGCCCCCATGGTGGGGAATTGCCTCCGCCACTCACCTGGCTCCCGCGGAGGCAAGCCCCCTCCAGCAGCCAGGTGAGTGGTGGAGGCGATTCCCCACCGCGGGGGCTGCTGGGCAGCACAGAGCACCGGCTCTGTTTACCTTAAAGAAGCCGCCCGCTGTCCCCCTGGAGGAGAGTTCACGAGCTGCGCTTGAAGCAGAGCATTGCTAATTAATATTGTTAACGTCCCAAATAAAGTAGTTTACTTAGGAAATCCATAAGGGAGATAGACAAGCCTACAGGTCTGGCTGCTGGGTAATAGGGATGTGCATGAATCAATTTTTAAAATTTGATTTGTACCCAAATCGAATCACCCCTGATTTATTTTGGGTTCAAATCTCCCCCCTGAATCATCCCAGATTCTATTTGTACCCAAATTTTCTGAATCCGAATCGATTCGGGTTGTGGTGTAGTGCACATAGGGTGCCAACAAACCCACAAGCCCATGGGGCACTGGGTTTTGTTGTTTTCAGTGTCTGAGGTTTTCTGAGAATAGATTCTCTGGTAGGAAATGAGAGTGGAGTCTCTCATTTCCTACCAGAGAATCTACTCTCAGGACACTGAAAACAACAAAACCCAGTGCCCCACGGGCTTGTTGTTCTGGGGGTGGTTGGCACCCTATGAGCTGTACAACAACACCTGCTCTGGCCCACCCTGGTGCTCCCCAAGTGGAGTTGTGGGGTTGCTGAAATCCCCCATTATTCCCTATGGGAGGAAAGCTTAAAGACGCTCAAACTTCAGGGGGGGGGGAAATCACCCCTTACATCAATTTATTTGAAATCTGGGTGGTAGCAGGCACCCATTGAGGCAGTACCACCTAACCTACTCTTCTGCCTCCAAAACCCCTTTTCTGCCCCAAATCTGCCACAAAGCATGCCAACTTCATTTAAAAGAAAATACACCCCTTTGCCCAATTTCTTTGAAATCTGGGTGGTAGCTTCCTTGTACCCATTGGACACTACCACCCACCACAACCCAGTCTGGGCCACCCTGGTGCCCACTCAGGAATTATAACTAAGGCTGCTGAAATCCCCATTATTCCCTATGGGAAAAGGCTTAAAGATGTGCCGACTTCAAAATTTATTTAAATATCACCCCTTTGCCCTATCTCTTTGAAATTTGGTTGGTAGCTTCCACCCATTGTGCACTTCCAGCCAGTCCACTTCGGCCACAAAATGGAGGTCCAAATCTCCAAAATGTTTGGGTCCAAATCTGGGGTGGTTTGTTTGGTCTACAAATCACCCATATCAGCCAGATTCTTGTACAAATTGTTCTGCACCCAAATTGTTTCACACATCCCTACTAGCTAAATACAGGAAGTGGGGAATGGAGGAGAAGGAAGTCTCTTTCTCCAGGTGGGAGAATAAAACCTGAGACTATCAGTCTAACAAAAGGGGAATCAGAGTAGAGAAAGCATGGTCAGAGAGGGAATGCCCTTACTAGCTGTCTCTACCCCTAATGCCCCTAGTGGTCAATAGGGTTCCTGGTGCTAAAAGTAGATGCCACCAGGAGTTAAATTTCCAATACTTTCTTCGCTCTACACTAGCACTATTATCTCTATACTCTAATATCTCTTAGACAAGGGGCCTGTACTGATGAATATTAGCCTACCACTCATTTTACAAGCTAAAAGGGTCAAACCCTGTCGTGAACATGTCCACCCTTATGTCATTCAAGGACGTGCCGACACATTCTCAGCACATCCTTTAATTGTATGAGGGGGTAATAATCTACATGCTTGCAGTACATGTAGAGTAAACACAAACACACACCCTGCCACGTGGTTAAAGGACATTCCGAAAAGGCATCTCCATGTCCTTGAATGATGTAGCAGTGGGTATGTTTGTGATGGGGCATGAGCCTTATTGCAAGGAAAAGGGGCGGCAGGGTAATGTTCATCTGAATGGGTCCAAGGCATTCTAATTCTAACTCTAACAATTTTAACAATTAGCATACTGAGGGACTCTCTAGTTGAGACTGAAAAACTAGTTTCAGCACTGCCACACAGCTGTGAAACCAGGGAGAAGAGGCTAAAGGAGATATAATCAGGCAGGCATATTCACATCCACCTTTACTGTGGGCGAGCTATAGATATTGCTGCTGCTGCTGCTGCTACTACTACTACTACCACTACTACTACTACTTTTATACCATTTTTCAACAACAAAAAGTTCTCAAAGTGGTTTACATAGAAAAACAATAATAACGAGAAGATAGTTCCCTGTCCCCAAAGGACTCACAGTCTAGCAATAGCAATAGCAATAGCAATAGCACTTACATTTATATACCGCTATATAGCCGGAGCTCTCTAAGCAGTTTACAATGATTTAGCATATTGCCCCCAACATTCTGGGTACTCATTTTACCGACCTTGGAAGGATGGAAGGCTGAGTCAACCTTGAGCCCCTGGTCAGGATCAAACTTGTAACCTTCTGGTTACAGGGTGGCAGTTTTACCACTGTGCCACCAGGGGCAAAAGAAATACAAGGGAGACACTAGCAACAAGTACTGGAAGACTGCTGTGCTGAGGTTGAATAGGGACAGTTGCTCTCTCCTTGCTTAATATAAAGAAAAAGTGGAATTTGACTTCCAGAGGACATTTTTTATTGCTGTTTCTTGATCAAAAATTCATTCTTGTGTATTAATCGGCAGAAGGTGATCTTTTGAAACTCTTTTCAAACAAAGATGCTGTGGGCATTTTTCAGAGAAATGAAAATTATCTATGAAAGCTAGTAGGGCTATATCCTTAAACTTTATGAAATATGTATGCTTGGTGACTTTAATATAATCTGCACATTTTACCAATGGATCTGGATTTCCAGTATGCCAGTATATAGCTTTCTTAGTAAAGTTCATCTGTATTTTAAAAACTTTTTTGTCTTAAAATAAAAGTTAACTGTGAATAAAGCACCATCTGTTTAATAAGAATTCTAAGCCTTAAATAACTGAGACCTTTTCAGTACCCACACTGCCAGCTTATTTATTTTATTGTTAAATTTATATACTGCTTTTCATTAAAACAATCTCAAGGCGGTTTACACAGAATTTAAAAACAAGATTATTAGTTTTACCACTGAGCCCCTGGTGGCGCAGTGGTAAAACTGCCGCCCTGTAACCAGAAGGTTACAAGTTCGATCCTGACCAGGGGCTCAAGGTTGACTCAGCCTTCCATCCTTCCGAGGTCGGTAAAATGAGTACCCAGAATGTTGGGGGCAATATGCTAAATCATTGTAAACCGCTTAGAGAGCTCTGGCTATAGAGCGGTATATAAATGTAAGTGCTATTGCTATTGCTATTGCTATTAAAAAGCCACAATTAAAATACTAAGCCAAAATATAAAAACAAACCTGATTAAAAAGATTTAAAATACAAGCATAAAAACAGAACAAAATACAAAGCAGCAGCAGCAGCAGCAGCAGCAGCAGAGACAATCATATAAATGCCTGGGTAAAAAAACAAGATTTAACATGCTTCCTAAAAACTGTGATGGAGACCGAAGAGTGAATAACCATTGGGAGAGCATTCCAGAGTCTAGGGGCAGCAATAGAGAAGGCCCTATCCCACATACACGACAACCAAGCCTCCCTTATTTTGGGCAGCTGGAGCAGAGCCCCCTCAGATGACCTCATCAAGCAGGCAGCAACCCTTGGGAGCAGGCGGTCCCTCAGGTATCCCGGGCTCAAAGCATTAAGGGTTATAAAGGACAAAACCAATACCTTGAATTGGACCCAGAAACAAACTGGTAGCCAGTGCAACTCTTTCAAAATCGGTGTGATGTGCTCCCACTGGGCAGCTCCAGATGACACCCTAGCTGCCATATTTTAGCTGCAGTTTCCAGATATTCTTCAAGGGCAGCCCCAAGTAGAGCGTGTTACAGTAATCCAGCCGTGATGTGACTAAGGCATGCTTCTCTTACAGGCACCCCTGGCCACTGCCTCCACCTGAGATTTCAAAAGCAGAGCCGGGTCCAGTAATACCCCCAAGCTGTGTACTTGCTCCTTCAAGTGGAGTGCAACCCCATCCAGAACTGGTAAAAACTCCTCATCTTGATTGGCTCTCCTACTGTCATGGCTCAGACTTCTGAGTCAGAGGAGGAACGGGAGGACTTGGTTGGGAGTGCAGGCTCAGAGGCACAGCAACAGGATTTGGCAGGGAGAACAGACTCTGGAGCTGAGGAATCGGGACATCTGCCAGACATGAGAGCTGAGGAGGCTGATCAGGAGGAAGCGGGGATTTCACCTGTCTTCAGAAGATGTCTCAAGAGGAAGGCTCAGTGGGAGACACTCAGGTGTAGGATATCACAGGAGAGGAAGTAGAAGTGCTGACTCAGGAAAGCCTGACTGGCTGCTGGTTATCTTGAGCCCTATATTAAGCAGTCTGTTAGTTCCACAGATTGCTGTTAGCAACTTTCGCTTACTGCAGACCATGTTCCTATTTAGAATTCCTCAACCTTTTGAGTTCCAGTTTGCCCTTGTTCTGTTCTTTCCTGCTCTGTTGTTTCTTGTTCCGTTAATTCCTTGCTCTGGTGTCCTTTGTTCTAGTCATTCCTTGCTCTGTTGTTTTCTTTTCAGTTATTACTCAGTTATCGTAGAGGTGGGTACCTAGTTTAGTTCAGGGGACTTTATTTGTTTAATACTATTTTTCTTTGTGAGTCTTTCATTTTCCTTCATGCAGCTTCACTGCTACTTTCTGTTTAACTCACAGGGGATTGCTGAAGGGGTTGTTAATCCTGTTGGGTTATCTGAGCTAAAAGATTTATGACACCTACAGACCAACATTACCTCCATCTTGTCTGGATTCAGTTTCAGTTTATTAGCCCACATCCAGCCTATCACAGCCTCCAGCCCCCAATTCCGGGCACCCACTGCCTCCCTCAGATCAGGTGACAAGGAGAGATAGATCTGAGTGTCATCCACATATTGCTGACAACTCAGTCCAAGTCTCTGGATGACCTCTCCCAGCGGCTTCATGTAGATGTTAAACAGCATGGGGGACAAGACCAAACCCTGCAGGACCCCACAGGCCAATGGCCACGGAGCTGAACAGTAGTCTCCAAGCACCACCTTCTGGACTCTCCCCCCAAGAAAGGTCCGGAACCACTGCAACACAGTACCTCCCATTCCCACACTCAAATGGTGGTCCAGAAGCATACCATGGTCGATGGTATCAAACACTGTTGTGAGTTCCAGCAGAACCAACAGGAATGCACTCCCCCTGTCTAGTTCCCGGCATAGGTCATCCACTAGAGTGACCAAGGCAGTCTCAGTCCCATATCTGGGGCAGAAGCCAGATTGAAAAGAGTCCAGATAATCCGATGCAATTAGGGTCCAGACCCTATGCAATTGGGATGCCACCACACTATCACCTTGCCCAAAAAGGGCAGGTTAGAGACCGGTCTATAGTTGTCCAGGTTGGAGGGATCAAGGGAGGGATTTTTTAATAATGGTCTTACCATTGCCTCCTTGAGGCACAATGGCATCCTGTCCTACCTTAATAAAGCATTAATAACCACCTCCAACCATCTGCCTGTACCCTCCCTGGCAGCTATTATTAGCCATGAAGGGCAAGGATCAAGAGCACACAATGTCACCCACATACTGCCCAGGATCTTGTCCACATCCTCAGGCTGCACCAACTGAAAAGAATCCAACACAATAGGACCAGATGGTACCAGAGGCACATCTGATGGAACTGCCCAAACTCTGAAGTCCAAATCAGCACAGATGAGAGCAACTTTATCCGCAAAGTGACACGCAAACTGATCGCAATGGGTTTTGGATGATTCCTCCCCCATTACCTGGGGGGATGTGTGCAGCAATGTCTTAGCTACACGAAACAGCTCTGCCGGTCTGCACTGAGCAGATGCAATGGAGGCGGAGAAAAAGCATTTTTCGCCATCCCCACTGCTACGGAGTAGTCCCTAAAATGGGCTCTAGCCTGTGTTCAGTCGGATTCATCATGACTCTTTCTCCAGCGTCGTTCCAGCTGTCGCCTGAGTTGTTTCATTTTCCTAAGCTCCGAGGAAAACCAAGGAGCTGAACGTGCTCCACCAAGCCAGAGAAGGTGTTTAGGATCAACCATGCCAACAGCCCAGGCATTCTCTCCATTCCAGAGATCAACCAGGGCCACGACAGGGTCAACAGCTCTGGACACTGGAAACTCCCCAAGGGCTGTCTGGCAACCAAGTTAATCCATAAACCTCCGAGGGAGGACCATTCTAACCCGTCCACCACTCCCACAAAGGGCAGATGGAACAGTCAGACTAAACCCCATCAGATGATGATCTGTCCATGACAAGAGAGTTATCTCAAACTTCCCCACCTCTAGATTATTTATTCCCAGGTCAGCAAAAACCAGATCCAGAATATGTCCTGCCATGTGGGTAGGGCCCAATACCAACTGAGACAGTCCCATGGTTGCAATGGAGGCCATGAAATTCTGAGCTGCACCTACTAGGGGGGCCTCAGCATGGACATTGAAATCCCCCAAAAACAATAAGCTTGGG
Organism: Hemicordylus capensis; assembly: GCF_027244095.1. Classification (NCBI taxonomy): domain Eukaryota; kingdom Metazoa; phylum Chordata; class Lepidosauria; order Squamata; family Cordylidae; genus Hemicordylus; species Hemicordylus capensis. The sequence goes on from NC_069659.1 coordinate 82,014,481, forward strand.
GGAACCCGAAGCCACCTCCAAAGCCACCCCCGCCAGCTCAGGTAGGGAGACTGAAGTGTACACCAGCAGAATTCCCAGCCTATCTTGGAGGCCCTGCCCTCAAGGACAAACTATTGGAATTCTGAGATAGCCTGACTGGGCAACTGGAAATGGGGAAGATTTCTTGATAGATGACTGAAATGCCCCCTCTCCGACCCTCCAGGTGGGGCTGCTGCATGATCTGGAAACCTGGAGAACAGAGCTGAGAGAAACCAACCCCACCTAGCTCATCCAACCAGGTCTCTGTCATACATACCAGGTCAGCATGCTCATCCACAATCAAATTGTCGATGAGAGATGTTTTATCATTGACCAACCTAGCATTCAGCAGCAGCACCTTGATCCTCGATTGAGTGTTCTCAGAGCTCGCTGGGGCCAGAGGGTTGGGAGAAGAGCTGGAAAAAGGAACAGGCCTCAATTGCCTGGACCATTTCCCCCTGTAATGGCCTGCCCAACTCCCACCACCATACCTCCCTCTGCCCGCTACCTGTGATATTGCTGCCCCCACACCACCCCCACTTTTCTGCTCTACCAGACATATCCCCTCAGCCTGACCAACCACAGGCCCTCTGTTTGATAAAAATGAGGTCCAGGACTCATGTGGTTAAGTGCTAATGCTGCCTTCTTGATGGAAGAATGAGGAGGGTCTTCTGAGGCCCCAGGCAGATCGCCCCACGGCTGAGAGCCACAAGGACAAGAGCCCTTATGCTCTTGCCCTTCAGCTAGCACCAAGAGGCTTGCACCAAGAGGCTCATGCCCTTGGCCCAGCCTGCTCTATATAGAAGCAGCGGCAGCAGTCCCAGAGATGACACATACCTGAAGAAAGGTGGGGCAGAGGCACAAACAGCAGTCAGTGCCCCACCCAAGCTGTTCTCTCCAGGGGGTATCTAGGGAAAATAGCACCTAGGGCAAGCACTGAAATTGCGCCCCCTGTCCAAACATCTGACACCCATCTTTCAAATAACTTTACCATAAAATCAGCTCAAAAACACAAGTCAAGCTTGTTAAACTTTTAATATTTCAATAACTATTTAGCGGTGGATGTAGCCAGACCAAAAAATGCTGGAAAAATACACATTTCAGTATGCTGGGGCTCATGAAATACCCAAATACTATGTGGAGGTGTACTTGGAAAACTAAACAGAAGTGCCTGTCTAATTCTCTACTATGCATCGTAGCATCACTATAACATAAGTTTTAAAAATAAATGGAGAATTTGGCTTTTCCCAGATAATCTGAAAATAATTAAAGGATATGCAGAGTAAACTATGTCACTGCTTGGAATATATTCTAGTATTTCAGAAAGACAGTTAAAATGAGAGAAAGAGAGCAAGAAACTCCCATTGGCCCTTAATACTTAGGATTTCACACTGATTCAAAGACAAACTCACCATTAATAGGCATATTATTAAGACATCACATTTAACTGACTTATCACAAGAAGCAAAGTAAGAGCAAATGAATACAATCCTAGCTCATAAGCTTCAGCTCAGTATTCACAAGCCCTGCTTCTCTGTACATAGTGCCAAACTGAATATGTGTAAAGTGACGTATATTAAATTTTATATTATTTTTTTACCTGTAGACCCTTTGGGGGGCTTCCTAAAGGCTGGAGGGGGATCTGCAAAGGTTCCCCACCCTGCTGGCCTCTTAATTCACTGCCACAGCCCTTCCCAGGCTGATTTTTGGGCCTGTTTGGGCTTGCAAAGATCGGCATGGTGGCCATTTTGGAGGCTGCCACACACGCTCAAATGGCCTCTGCAAGGCTTTGCAAAGCATAGGGCCTCGCTGGAACCATTTGAGCATGTGCGATGGCCATTTAAAAATTTTTTAAATAAAAAATGGCCGCAAAAAACAAAATGGGCTCCATGCATGCTCAAGTGGCCTCTGCGAGGCCTGGCATGGCCTAGGGCCTTGCAGAGGCCATTTGAGCATGCATGGTTGCCATTTTGTTTTTGGTGGCCACTTTTTTTTTTTAATTCATTTTAAAATATGGCACCCCCCTTCAAGTGGCTCCCGGGGCACATGCCCTGCCTGCCCTATGCTAGATACGCCCCTGCTTCTCTCCTTTCTTAACTTAGTCTGTATGCTGCTTGGTGCAACCCTGTACTACTGTGTGAATATCCCAACCACAGGTTGCTGTGATTGTGTCGCATTTAATCAGAATCCTGCTGGAAATATGGAAAGACAGGAAGGAAAGACCTGCTTGCTTAAAACTCTCTACGTGCATGAGCAGAACTAAATTTTGGGTGTTTCTTTCATTAGACAAACATATTACTGAATTTAAAGGCCTTTTTTGGTTTTGAGAAACTAAGCACAAATATAAAAAAGAAACTTAACCTAGTAGAAGGAAAGGCAGAGGGGCAGACGGGGGGCAAAACAGTCTATACTTTTTTCCTCGGGCTGCATTGATTACTATACCCTTTCAACAAAGCATCAAAAGAAACTGAACGAATGTTCACCTTTTTATCCTGTTCAATGTCATTGTTTCTTCAGTATGTTGAAGCTTCGTCATTTTTAAAAAATCCTTACATCTTCCTAGCAATCATCACATAGACAATCCCATCCAACTGAGATCATATAGTTTATGAAATGATATTACCAAACAAATCAGATTTCACAATGTGATTATACACTATGGGGAATTTTTTTCCATACACTTAAAAAACTTTCAAGTATTCTTTAAGTAGTTACCAAAACCATGCTGGGTGCTTTTTGATGCTGCTGAAAACAAAAATGTTGCTGCTGAACTCATCTCAGGCACAGAGGTGCACCTAGTTAATTTTGGAACCTGGACCAAAAGGCCTTTGGAGACCCCTCCACTTTAAGTTAAGCATCATTTTTTAACAGATTGTGAACTCCTTGGGGTATAGGGAAACATCTTATTTATTTATTTTTATTTCTACATAAACCGCTTTGAGAATGTTGATGAAACTTCCTCGAGGGTGATTGGCCTGCACCCTCTAGTTTGGGCGAATGTGGGGAATGTAGCTCAAAAGGGGAGACAGTTCCAATTAACCTTAATTTGTGCAAGAGGATGAACTCAAGAAAATTGGCTTGAGAGAGAGGTTTGAATTAAATAAAAAAGGAGTTTATTAAAGATAAAATCAGACTAAATTACTATGTGGCCCTAGTTTAAAGGCACTACAAATATGCTAAGTAGCAGACTATTCTAAAGCACATTTAGCTTAAAGTTCCAAATTATGTGTAAATTCCCAGATGGGCTAGAGAGGTACTTTAAGATAGAGCGGCAAGATTTCAGAAATAAGAGAAAGGGATAGGTTCTGCTATGAAGAAGCCAGGCAAGAGGCTATATCACCTGTCCTGAAGAGGGGAACAGCAAGGTGATCTGTTGGAGTTTCTTGTTGCAGTCTGATGGGGTCCAGAGTGAGAGGCACTGAGATTTTTTGCCATGGGAGTCACAGGTGCAATATACAGGAAGCACACTGGGTCATGGAATTAGGGATACTTATATCCCAAAACGTGCCTTGAGGGCACTTGTCTTTTGTCCTGCTCTGCTGAACAGGAGAGCCCAGACAATCTTTTTGGGGAATGCATTGTGTCTTAGTCCTTCCTGAGTAGGAATGTGTGTGAATCGCCGATGGCATTCAAGGGTGATTGTGAGGACAATTGGAGTGTGCAGGTGCATTTAAAGAATATCCTGTGCTGGGAAGGGATTCCCAATAATTCTATCAAGAGTTTTGATGGGCACCTCTTCAAAGTTACATCACTGATTCATCCCTGTTGTAATGGAGTCTGTTGTTTTATCTTCCTTTGCTTCATTGCCTGAGTGCTTCATTAGCAACAGGTGTTATTTCTCTTGAGAGAGAAAGAGGGGAATTTAGATTTCATTCCAAGTCCAAAATGATCTTGAATGCCAGACACTTGTAGTAGCTAGTTGGTCTGCTTAGCCAGGGCCCCCTCACAGAAAGAGAGAGTGTGGATCTAATCCTCTTCCCAATTTGTTGGGCTTGTAGTCAAATCTAGGGGCAACCAGTCCACTGCCAAATAAGCGACTTGTCCCCATGTATAACATAAACTGGGAACTCACTGCAGTGCAGCTCCTGAGCATAGCAAAAGTGCAATCTTCAAGCATGGAGATGTAGTTGCAACCAGGGAGGCTTCTGGGAGTGAGCAGAATAAGGTCAGCTGGTAACAAGAACTTTTTGTTGAAATGCGATATATAAACATTCATAGTAATAGTAGTAGTGGACAGAGCAAGCTAGATATTTTAAGGCAAGCCCACCCAGACTCTCTCTCAGTGTTCAAATCGGTTGGCTCCCTCCCACCCTGGATCACCATGTGGATTTCGCTGGTCATCCTTTGGTGAGCTGAACAGGGGGGTTTTTGGCTTTATTGGTGGGATCTTTTTTGCCTATCTCACACTATTCTCCTTAGTTAGACAGGTCTCCCTGTTCACAATGAGCAGGTATATAAAAATTTGTCATATGCATATTTGTATTTGTATAGTGTGCGTCTGAGGATTCTTGGGTCAGTTTAATGGTGGGCACCATGACAAGAAGTTCTAGTCACATGGAAGGAGCTATGGCTGGCAATCTCTATTCAGGAGAAGCTTTGCCAACCTTAAGGCTGCCTGGCTTGTTGGGTAGTGGATAGACCAATGCTCCTTGCTGATACCTTGATCTTATTGAGATGGGAATTGTGGCAGTCTGGGCCAGTCAATTAGATGAGGTTCTGTACTGCAGCAGGGGTTGAATGAATTACCATGGATGGCAGCCCCTGTAGCCACAGCTATTGTTTCCATACAAAGAAGAGCCTTCTGGGTACCAGTGGCGGGACAGAAGAAGCAAGTGGGTTCACACAACCAGATAATCAAGTTAGGAGAGATCTCCTCTCCTCCTACCATGATTAAGGGCAGGGTAGGAAAGCTGGGTTACCCTGATTTGAGCAATTATGCAAACCAGGGTAGCCTGCCTCCAACCCTGATTTTGATGACTGTATGAACCATGCTCTTGTGTCTTCATGTGTGGGGACAAGTGCCCTTTCCTTTTAGCACAACCTTCTATATGTGCCTAAGCAACTCTAAATGGTCTCTTCAGGAGTCCCATCTCTAATTGGCTGCCAATATGTTTCTGGGCAAAATACAAAGTGCTTGTTATTACCTTTAAAACCCTGAATGGCTTAGGTCCGGGTTACCTTAGAGAGTGCCTTCTTTTGCATGTTAACATTCCACATGTTAAGGTCATCCATCTCCAGTTACCACTGGTATGTCTAGTGGCGACTCAGAGGTGGGCCTTCTCTGTAGCTTTTCCTGGGTTGTGGATTGCACTCCAGGCAGAAATCCATAGTTTGAGTTCATTGTTGGGTTTCAGGAGAGCCCTTAAAAACCCATTGAGGCGGGTCTCACGATCCAAGAGACCCACTGGGGAGGGTGAGCGAGAAGAGTGGGCTTAGCCCGCTCTTCCCACACACGAGCAGGGCAGCAGCCGTGGGCAGCTGGATCGGCCACCCACACGACTGCCGGCTCTGTGATGGAGCCGGCAGGAGCTGGAGGATCGGGGGCTGCACAGCCCCTGGAAGCTCCAGTATGTCCTGCGTGCGTATGCAGGGGATACTGGAGAGACCCCCAAGCCGGGAGGCTGCTTTTAAGCCTCCCAGCCGGGGGTCTACTCGTGAGTAGCCATGGCTTGGAGCCGCGCCATGGCTAATTCACAAGCAAAAAAAGGGGGGTTGTGGAGCATTCGATACAGAAACCTTGTTTAGGGGGGGCTAGTTTGGCAGGTTAACCACCTGGAAGCCACTGGGCTCGCCTGCGAGCCTGGTGGCTCCCACGATCAGGCGAAATCGGGCTAGGCTCCCCTAGCCCAATTTCGCCTGATCGTGGGACTAGCCGCTCTGTTTGGCCTGCCCTTCCAGGGTTTTTAAACTGTTTTAAATATTAATGTTAATGGTTATATGTTAATATTATGTTAATATAAATGTTAATGGGTTTATGCTGCTTTTAAATTGTTCTGTAATGATTGTTTTTTAAAAGGATTGATATGTAAGTTTTATTTTTATTGTTGTGCACCACCCAGAGCTGTTTGGATGGGGCAGTATATAAATGTAATAAATAAACTAAAAATAATAAATAAATAAATATTTTTTTTGCAGAGATAATCTCTAGAGCATTTTGGGCTAAATTCATTGAGATCTGTGACCCTACCTTTCTTTACTTTGAAGGTAGGGATGCAACAGCGTGAGTGGTTATATTTCTCCTTCTGTACTTCCCACATTTAATTTAACATCACCTATAAAGCAGAGTTTACACAATCGCCCCCCATTGCAATCTGAAGCAAGGTCCATGAAGGTTATACCACATGCCTTTTTTGAGCATTCAGATGAGCTCTTAGTAAGCTGTTCAAGAACCCCATGAGGCAGAGCAGTGGCTGACATGATGCAGAGGTCTAATGGAGATGAAAGACATAGGTGCTGCCACTGTTATGGACATGGAATCAGTGGCACCTCTGTTTCCAGTTTGTGGTTGTGTAAATAGCACCCCTCTATTTTCCCCCATTGTGGCAAATGGGAGAAACTATGGGGGTGCTGTTGCTCACCTCTCAGATGGAAACAGTGATATATCACTGCTTCCATGTTCACAGCAGCTGATGTTTTCTGTCCTTGTTAGACTTGCGCATCTTGTCAGCCAGTAGTATTTTTACTCCAGATTACATTTAGTGGGCTAATGCTAAAAGATCCTCGCTTGCATAAGGTCATCCAGTAAATTCATGACTTGACCTGAGATCAGAATACGCAATTTATAGTCCGTACCTTATGCTCAGGTGTGCTGAGCGCTGCACCCACTCTAACCTTTTCAGATAATAGGAATGAAATGAAAGCCATAGAATAAATGGGACCATAGTGTTGTCATGGGTGATCTCTCCCCAATACAGTTTGGAACACACTTGAGCAAAATGCACTAACATCACCATCATGGCATGTTTATAAAACTGTATGGAGGCCCAAGTCAGCCTCCGCTGTTCCTTTTTTAATCTGCTTCAAACACTAGGCATGGTCCCTTCCTGGTGGATGAGCAATTTGTCTATATTTATACTTCTAGGTGTTATTTTAAAATGCCATGTCCTTCTATTTTATTTTCCATTTTAATAGAACTACATCCTGTCCCTTTAAGATTTAAATTCATGGCCTGCTGAGCATATAGGTTCTGCTTTTTAATCCAGAAAATTACAGACTATTACAGTAATATTATTCACCTTTTTCTCTTAAAATGTCAAATAACTAGCTTGAAATCTGGTAATGGGAGATAAATTTGTATCTCAGGAAAGGTTTAATGGCATTTTTTCCAACTCCTACTGCCTACTGTGCTGAACAAAGGCATTTCAATACATATTTCTGAATAATTTATTTTCTAATGAACACAAAGTGGTTTATACTAATGATTTCATTTAATTGTGTTCCCACCAGATGTTTACTTAAGTTTCATGGTAGTTTCAGGTATTTCACTAGCACTGTGAGAAAAAAGGATCTATAGCACAGCTTCATAAAAAAGAACTTATAACTGTTCATCTATGACTCTATGAGTGTGTGAACTTCTCTTCAATCTGACCCTGACCAAAGAAATTTAGAATGTATTTATTATCACATCAAATTTTCTTTGACCTGGGTCAAGAGCACAAGTGATAAGTTAAGTAAATGAACTTGGAGGAGCTCCACATGAATGGCTTTCCTGGATGATTACAAGTGAGCTACATTTCCACAAACAAAAACTTGCTTTTACTCAGTGTCAGAGATATTGCATTCGTGTACAGGAGCCACTGTGTACTCTTATTTATATGTATGTATTTGTATCTATTGTGTGTACTTGTATTTGTATGTATAAGATTATAAAGTAAATTCAGACATCAGTAGAAGATTTCTTTATCTATAGACCAGCAATGTCTTGTGAACATGAGAACATAAGAACAGCCCTGCTGGATCAGGCCCAAGACATATCTAGTCAAGCATCCTGTTTGTCACAGTGGCCCATCAGATGCTTCCCCGAAGCTCACAGGCAAGGCATGCACTCCCTCCTGCTGTTGCTCCCCTGCTACTAGTATTCAGAGACATCTTGGGGCTATTCTCACGATCAGCTAAAATCAGGCTAGCCTCCACTAGCCCAATTTTTGCTGCTCGTGAGAACCGCCGGGCTTGGCTGCGAGCCCGGTGGTTCTAGAGCGGGTAAGCCGTTCAAGTACCCCTCCACTTAGCCCGGGTTTGCGGAGCAAGCACTCGGCAAACCCGGGCTATCTGATCATGCTAGCCACAGCACGGCTCTGCACCATGGCTACTCGTGAGTAGACCCCCAGAGGGGAGGCAAAAAGCTACCTTCTGGCTCCGGGGGTATCCCCAGTATGCCCTGCGTGCTCACGCAGGGCATACTGGGGCTTCTGGGGGCCTCGCGGCTCCCAAGCTCCTCAGCCCCCACCGGCTCCATCATGGAGCTGGCAATCATTTGGGTGGCCAATACGGCTGCCCAGGGCTCCTGCAGCAATCGTCAGCGGGGAGAGCGGGCTAAGCCCGCTCTCCTCGCAGTATCGGCAAAAGCGGGTCTCACTGATCATGAGACCCGCCCCCCTGCCTCTGAGCCTGGAGGTAGCCTATAGTAATCAGAACTAGTTGCCATTGATAGACCAGTTCTCTATGAGCTTTTTCTAAACTCTTTAAAGCCATTCAAACTGGTGGTTCTTGCTGCATCCCATAGCACAGAATTCCATCGATTAATGATGCACTGTCTGAAAAAGTACTTGGTTTTGTCAGTTCTAAATTTGCGAGAGAGGGAGAATAATTCTTTCTATCCACTCTATCCACACCATGCATAATTTTAAAGACCCATAATTTTAAAGTCATATCTCTCCTTAGTTGCCTTTTTTCTAACTAAAAACCCACATATGTTGCAGCCTTGCTTCATAAGGAAGGTGCTCTATGCCCCTGATTATCTTGGTTGCTTTCTTCTTCACCGGAAATATTCTTTTTGAAATATGGTGACTAGAACTATAAATAATACTCCAAATGTGGCTGTACCATAGATCTGTATAAAGGCATCCTAATATTAGCTGTTCTGTTTTCAATCCCCTTCCTAATGATCTCTAGCATGGAATTTGAATTGTTCACACCTGCGTCACACTGACTCTACATTTTCAATGAGCTGTCCATCACAACCCCAACAGCCCCTTTCCCAGTCAATCAATGACAGCTCAGACACCAGTTGTGTGGTGGGGTCAGTTTGCCACAAAGTATATCACTTTAGACTTACATTAAACCACATTTACCATTTTTGTCACCCACTCACCACGTTTGGAAAGATCCTTTTGGAGCTCCTCACAATCTGTTTTGGTTTTCACTACCTTAAATAGTTTAGTCTCATCTACAAGTTTGGCCACCTTACTAGTACTTACCGCAATTTCTAGATCACTTATGAAAAAAATAAAAAGTACTGGTCCCAGTAGAGATCCATTTGGTTTTCTTTGGTAGAATACAGGAGGGGTTTAGCATTGCCTCCTCCTGCACAGTATGAGATTATGCCTTTCAGCATCTTCCTATATTGCTGCTGCCAAATATAGGTGTTTCCCATAGTTTGGGAAACATACCAGCGGGGATTCAAATCAGCAACCTCTTGCTCTCTAGGCAAGTCATTTCCCTGCTGTGCATTAGGTGGCTAATATAGATATTGTAAGGTAGGTGTATATGCACAGATTGTCTAAACCCTACCAGTAATCTGCCAGACACATTCTGAGTAAACAGAACTTCCAGACTGTGTCCAAAGAGTGATAAAATGCACTTTTTGTTCCTATTCAGACGTTAGACCAGCCACCACTGTTCATAGTTACGGCCAAAAGCAGGTAGGAATTCCCACCCCCATGCGGTCACTCCCTGCTTCACAATTACAGAGCTATTTGTGTGAAGAGGGAAGCACCATAACCATGATGGCTGGTGCTTCTGTGATTGGAAGCCTGGATCACTCTGGGTATGATCTTACAACTAGTGGCTGTGGAAGTCCTGTTGGATTAAAATATGCTAGAGAAAACATGTTTTTGATATCCAATCTTTAGTCGGGTTATCAAGATATTAAAGATAACTTTTCTAAGCTATATGAATCCTGGGCTTTATTTAACAGATCTTTAATATATATTATTTTACCATGTAATAGCTGAAGCGAATTTCAATTCATAGTGCAGCTGAGTTGAAAGTTCAGAAAAACGAAATAAAAGTGATTAAGTACCAGTCACAATACAGCAACAGAATCCCAAGAACAGGAGTTTATAAATAAAGTTTTTGAACAGAGCTGTCAAAAATATATCTTGCTGCTTTTCATTTATATGCAAATAGTTTGGAATATGTCTTGCATTTAGCTCAAATAAGATGCAGATATACGGAATATGTAAATAACTATAGATTTTTGGCTGGAAAAGTGCCTATGTGCTGGTCTGAGCTCTAGAAAATATTATATGCTTTCTTTTGATTATAATAGACAGACCTCATGCACATTTACTTAGTGACAATGTAGTGTGCAGAGGATTGCAACCTAAGTCATACTCAGTTACCACAATACCACCCTTCTTTTCAACTATTCCACTATTAATGAATTTAAAATAATTGCCTGTTAAAGTCAGCAGTCTTTTCCCTTTAGGAATCTTCTTGCTGTTTCTGGTGGTGTTACTGCTTTGTTTTGAATCCACAATTGTGGATACTTGTCTCAAAACTCTGGGGCAGGAGTTATTAAAGGACCCCCTACTAAAATCAATGGCTGACATCCAGACTGAATTAATCATGGGTGGTCCCATTGAAATTAATGGGACAAGTTTGTCATGACTAACTTGTCCCTATAATTTCAAAGGATCTATCCATGTAGTTCAGTTCAAAGGAACTGGCCCATCCATTCAGTCTGGATGTCAATCAGCATTGGGAGTTCTGCTTTCTATTCCACTGGCAGCTGAAACTTTGGCTAGTGGTGACACATGATCGAGCTTTCTCAGTAGTAGCAGACAGTGGTCCCTCTCCCTAGAGCAGTGATCCCCAACCTGGGTTCCAGGGGTGTATCTAGGGTGGGGCAGGCAGGGCACATGCCCCGGGTGCCACATTAAGGGGGGTGCCATTTTTAAAATTTAATTTTTTAAAAAATGATCACCGAACACAAAATGGCCACTGTGCATGCTCAAATGGCTTCTGTGAGGCCATAGGCCATGCCAGGCTTTGCAGAGGCCATTTGTGCACGTGAGGTGGCCATTTTGTTTTTAGTGGCCATTTTGGAAAAAAAAATATTTTTAAAAATGGCCACTGCACATGCTCAAATGGTCCCTGTCAGGCCCTAGAGGCCAGTGGGGGAATGGGGAACCTTTGCAGACCCTCCCACAGCCTTTAGGAAGCCTCCCGAAGGGACTGCAGGTAAAAATTTTTTTAAAAAACAATCAATATAATATAAGTCACTGTACACATATTCAGATTGGCACTATGTACAGAGAATCAGGGCTGAAGCTTATGAGCTAGGATTGTATTCATTTGCTCTTACTTTGCTTCTTGTGATAAGTGAGTTAAATGTGATGTCTTAATAATATGGCTATTAATGGTGAGTTTGTCTTTGAATCAGTGTGAAATCCTTAGTTTTAAGGCCACTGGGAGTTTCTTGCTCTCTGTCTCTCATTTTAACTGTCTTTCTGAAAGACTAGAATATATTCCAAGCAGTGACACTGTTTACTCTGCATATCCTTTAATTATTTTCAGAGTATCTGGGGAAAGCCAAATTCTCCATTTATTTTTAAAACTCATGTAATAGTGATGCTAGGGAATTAGACAGACATTTTTGTTTAGTTTTCCAGGTACACCTCCACATAGTATTTAAGTATTTCATGAGCCCCAGCATACTGAAATTTGTCGTTTTCCAGCATTTTTTTGTCTGGCTACATCCACTGCTAAATAGTTTTTGAAATATTAAAAGATTAATGAGCTTGACTTGTATTTTTCAGCTGATATTATGGAAAAGTTATCTGAAAGATGGGTGCCAGATGTTTGGACAGGGGGCGCAATTTCAGTGCTTGCCCTAGGCGCCATTGTCCCTAGATACGCCTCTGCTGGGTTTTTTCAGGTGTTGCTGAACTACAACTCCCATCAACCCCAGTTACAATTTGTTGTGGTTGGGGATGCTGGGAGTTGTAGTTCAGCAACATCTGGAGGGACCCAGGCTAGGAATCACTGCCATAGAAATTCACAGGATACCCTGTACAGATTTATCCTTGGGCTGAAAATACTTTTTCAATATTTCAATAGGCATTTACCTGAGCTAATTAGTTGGCTCCTGATCCATGTATTTGTATGTGTGCTTTACTGCTACCTCTGCCAGTGGTTATTTGATTGTTTTTTTATTATTTTATCTGTATTTTTAACTTTTATTGCAAGTTGCTTTGGTGATGTAGAACTGGGTAGAAAGGCAGCATATAAATGCCAATAAATAAAATGCTAAATTGTGCAATAAATTACCACATTTTACATTGCAGACTCAGCATGATGATCTTACTCATATGAATTGCTTTGAAAAGCAATTCAGTCCCGTCCCCCCCCCCCCCACACACTCCCAGTTAAGCAATTAACATGCTTAGTAGTGTGCTCAAGACTCAGTGATAGACTCTGGAAAGGAAAATCACAGGATAACTGGCAGGAAAACAGGGCTGCAAAAGGTGTGTCATTATACGCCATTGTATTGCTAATAAATATAAGGGCTGGCGGGGGGGCACAATTTTAAAAAGGACTAAATTGTACTATTAATCTCACTGTGTCTTCTTTTGAGTAATTTAGTCAGGATGCAAGGTGCTGTTTGGTATTTATAAAGTAAGCAGAGTTTGTGATCAGGCCTGAATCACATATGACATGATGTCCAATGGCTTCTGAAATTATTACTAAAAATCAAGCAAGATAACAGCATATAAGGACTTCAGATTTTTATTTTATGATTAGTTGAAGGCCCATGAAGTTACGTGGAAACAGGTAGATTGGAACATCCCAATCTTATTATGTTACCAGAGAAGCCCCCATTTTGGATTTAAGCATCCATTATGGACAGTCAAGACGGTCACCTAGGATAGAAAGAAACTTGTCTCTTGCAGTTGTCAGTCTGGAAAAGCAGAAACTTCACACAGTGCACTTGCATTTCAGTACAGAATTGCTGACCAGGCAAGCAAATTACTAGGACAAAGGAGAGTCTCAATGGACCAATCTGAGACCACCCTAATGCAATCATAATGGTACTGCCTTGCCCTTTCAGCCCCCACAACCTTCCTCCTAGAACAGGGTTTCACAGTTGTAGTCCCCTCGCTGTTATTGGACCACAGCTCCCATCATCCCTGATTATTGGCCACTGTAACTGGGGATGGGAGTTGTAGTCCAGCAACCAGCTAGAGGGCCACAAGTGTGAAACCCTGTTCTAGGTGAAGAATTGTGGGGGCTGAATGAGCAAGGCAGTACAATTATGATTGCATTAGCAGGGACCTTGCAGGGACGAGAGCCATCATAGTGTAGTGGTTAGAGTGCTGGACTAGGACCAGGGAGACCCGAGTTCAAATCCCCATTCAGCCATGATACTAGCTGCGTGACTCTGGGCCAGTCACTTCTCTCTCAGTCTAGCCTACTTCACAGGGTTGTTGTGAAAGAGAAACTTAAGTATGTAGTACACCGCTCTGGGATCCTTGGAGGAAGAGCGGGATATAAATGTAATAATAATAATAATAGAACATACACACACCCCTGTGCTTTGTCACACAAGAGGCTCCTGCCTTTTGTTGTCTTTGTTTCAACCCCTGTAATAGACCTGAACTCCCTTGCTTTAGTGTGCTTTCAGAAGCAGGCTTGCCGGCAGATACTCTGCCCAAGTTTCCAATGGAAATGGCAGCTGACTGCGTCTTTGTGCACTCTTCCCTGCACTCTGAACCTGGTTTGTGTCATTCATCATGCCCATAGGAACATAGGAAGCTGCCATATACAGAGTCAGAGCATTGGTCTATCTAGCTTGGTATTGTCTACACAGACTGGCAGCGGCTTCTCCAAAGTTGGATGCAATCATCTCTCTCAGCACTATCTTGGAGAAGCCAGAGAGAGAACTTGAAACCTTCTCTCTTCTCAGAGCAGCTCTGTCCCCTAAGGGGAATATCTTAAAGTGCTCACACTTCTAGTCTCCCTTTCATATGCAACCAGGGTGGACCCTGCTTAGCTAGGGGGACAAGTCATGCTTGCTACCACAAGACCAACTCTCCTCTGCCCTGCTTGGAACCTTGCAATTGTATGCCTGCCAAGAACGTAGATGCAAACTGATCCCCTTGGAAGATGGCAAGCCTGGGACCCACTCTTGCCCACTGTGGCCTTACAGATGGAAGCCAGATCTTCAGCCTAAGATCCAACCTTCTGTTTTAAAGCTTTCATCTCTTCTCAGCAGAACAGAATATAAACTGCTCTTTATGAAAGTTTCTTTTGGAACGGTTGGCAAACTGTTCAGTACTGGCTTTCACAAATATAGTGCATAAAACCAGCAGGTACTGGGCAATATGGTGATAAAAGAGTCCACTAAGCAAGTAGCGCACCATCTGACTGTCATCTTGTTCTATATGTACTGATATTATAGAACAAAAGCATATTGACCCCCAAGAACCTCTATGGGGACAGATATCAAGGCCAATTCCCTATCTGTGAGAGTACAGCTATGCACTGCAGGCTGCCCTGGAGTTTCTGATGATAGTAATAAATAGCACTATTGAGAAGAAAGTCAGGCACATGATTCCCAGCTTGTTCCCAGAACTGATACATTATTATTTGACTGATAGGAAATGAGTTTAATATTGGCCTCAAGAAAAATAACCTGCAGCAAGCTCATTTACTGTGCATGCAGCTGCAATAGATACTGTAAATCCATTTTCTAAATATGTTTCCCTCCAGGACAATCTTGACAATAGGCCCATATCCCCTTCCTGAAGAAGTAATTCCCTTAATCCATTTTGTCACTGAAATTCAGCCACAGTACACTCCAGCAAACCTATTGTAGATGACACTTCTCTTAAAGCTAGGGGAGTAAGTGGTATCCTGCTTTCTTTCTTTCTTTTTTAAAAAGGCTTGCTTTTAACTGTAAGAATCCACAGCCACACTGTGCAACCTGAATACAACATACAAGCCCCTGCTAAGTGGGCAAAGAGGCACGTATTACCGTGGTGATTCTCTTTATTTAGCAGGGGGAGAGTAACTGGCCCTATCCACCCCCAGCACAGTACTTCCAGTGACTGTTGCTGGTGTCTATCTTATGTTTCGTTTTGGAATGTGAGCCCTTTGGGGACAGGGAGCCATCTTATTTATTTGTTATTTCTCTGTGTAAACCACCCTGAGCCATTTTTGGAAGGGCGGTATAGAAATCGAATAAATAACAACAACAATATATGCATATAGACATGTGCATTATCCCCTTCTACGTTTGTGTATATTATTATATGTATTCACTGTAATTATAGGGCTGGTTTGGATGATATGACCAAGCTGGACCCACTCACATTGATTAAGGACATGAACACACCCTACTCCCCTTCTAGCTCACCATTCTGGTTAGGGATGTGCAGAAATGTTTCATTCACAAACTGGACTGCTGTGAACTGGGCCAGTTTGAGCAGTTTGATCACAAACTGCTTTAAACAACTTCAAACTGGTTTGTCTAACCAACTGGTGCAGCTGATTGGATTGACCAAACCAGCTCGCACAACCGCAGTTTGATCCGAATCATGCCAGGTGGTCTGTGGACACCCCTAATTCCAGTTTTAATAATTGCATACGGTGTTGGTTCATCCAAACTGCCACTTTACCTTCAATCTTAATACTAAAATATTGTGATAAGAATCAAAAGTCTCCAGCATGTGAGAGAAATTAAATGATAATGTCCGGCTACAAGTCCTTGACTCCTTTACCCAGCCTGGCTAGGCTTATCAGGTCCGGCCACAGAGCAGGGACAGGCAGGTGACTGAGGTTTACCCTCTGCCTCCTCCATCTCAGGCTGCTTGCTCCTTGTGTCTGCCCCTCTCTGGGAGGCCTTGAAACTCTCCGCCATCCAGCCTCTCATCCCTGGCCAGCTTCTTATATGCCTCCTCACAGGCTATGCATTGCTATATTATGGGGCAAATGCCCCCTTTATTGCCTGCAATTTACTAACCCTTAAAGCTGTTGCCAATGCTTCTCCCCCTTCTCCCTCCTCCTGCTCAGACCCACTCCCTTCGGGAGGCATGCCAGGCCCGTAGCCAGCCTAAAATTTTTGGAGTGGAATCACAAGATTGTGGGGGGTCAGGCTGCCCTCCTATTTTTATTTGTTTGTTTATTGTCATATTTCTATACTGCCTGATATGTACATCTCTAGGTGTTGTACAAAATTTAAAATATTTTAAAGTTACAAATTAAAATCTATATAATTATTTCACTAAGCTGATCGGAAATGTGTGGGGACATGTGGAGATGTTTGGCGGGTGGAAATGTGGTGGTGGAGGGAGGCCTAGGCCCTGGCCCGGTCACCAGGAGTCGGGGAAAGAAAGAGGGGACAGAAGCGGGGGGGAAAGACCTCCTCCGTGTTCTGCTACTCTGAGCTGCAGCTACAGAGTCTCTCGACTTGGTCTTTTCCAGTCTCTCTCGCCATCTCTATCAGCACCTTGAGCTAGCCTCACTCAGAATGGCTCTTTGAGCAGGCGTGTGGGTGGGAGAAGATGAAAGCTGAGCCTAGCAGCTGCTTGCTTGCTCACTCAGGTAGAACGGAAGGAGGAGGAGCAGCTGGAGTGCTGGCACAGCAGGCTGTGAAGCAAGCTATTCTTCTCCCTCTTCAGCTGAGCTCCTGGTGTCTGCTTGGGAGGAAGGAGAATTTTTGGGTGAGGCAGGCCTACTTAGCTTCAGCAAGTTTGAGACATCATGTGCCTCCAGACTTTACCCATATAACAAACAATTATGGACAAAATACCCCTGCTAACATGGTGATTCTCTTTATTTATCAGGGGGAGAGTAACTAGCACTATCTACTCCCAGCACAATACCTCCAGTGACTGTAGCTGGTGTCTAACTTATGTTTCTTTTTAGATTGTGAGCCTTTGGGGACAGGGAGCCATCTTATTTATTTATAATTTCTCTGTGTAAACCACCCTGAGCCATTTTTGGAGGGGTGGTATAGAAATCAAATAAAATAAAATATGACCTTTCATATTTTTCATATTCAGATGCTTTCCTGACCTCTGGAAAAACCGAGGGCAGGTAAATTCCTATATTGCATCACTGGTCCAAGAGTTCACTTCTCAGTGGATTTCCAGAGAATTCCCTCTGTGTCCTATTACTGATTCTCCAGGTTGTCAAAAGGTACATAGCATTAAATACCTTTTAAAATGGTATGAAGAAAGTGATGCTGAAGATAGTGTAGTAACTGAAAGATACAAAGAAGACAAAACTGCATTAGAGCTCAAAAGAGTGGATTCGAAAACGTGTTCTTTTTCCCCCTCAAGTCATTACAGTTAATGAATACATGTTATAAAACCATATCACACTTTTTACAATTGAACTAATTCTATGGATACATCAGTAAAAGTTGACATCTGTTAAAGGTTTAATCTGTGGCAATTGGTGTTAGAGTATTTCATTAATAGCAGTTAATAGATGTCTCTTATGCTTTCTGACACTAGGCAATAGCTCTGAGTCCAAAGCTCCCTTTCATCTTTTCTTTATTACAACATGTGGTAGTGGTAAAGGAGAAAACCTACTCCAGTGGTTCATGGAAATAAATTGTGTAGGACTGCTCCATTTCGGTTAGCAGTAACATAATCTTAATCTTGGTTAATAATGTATCACTCAACCAATTCTGCTACTTTCAAACACAAGTAATAGTAGAAAAATACTTAGGCCTCTTTCAGATAAAGTGAAATTGATAGGCAAAACACATTAATGCAATTCATCTGCTTTTGGAGGTAGACTTAGATTTTGATTTAAATTGTCAGTGGCTGCACACTATTTGAAAAAAGAGAGTGGAAACTAGATTTTGTAAGAAGACAAATGTGAAAGATGAATATGACAACATGAATGCAGTTTAGGTTGTTAGCAGAAAAGGTCAGGATGAGGATTTTGAGAGAAGTTAGGAAAATTTTGGGCGTAGATAGGGAAACCTATTCATGGAAATTGGCTCCATTTGTCAAACAGGAACACGATTAGAGGTGTGCAGAACATCCCGCTAGCAGGATGTTCCACCTTGAAACAGGGCATTTTGAGTATGCCAAGCTCAGAACACTCTTTAAAAAGGGGCCCTGTTCTAAGCGTAGAATGAGATGATTCCATTTTGGCTGGAATGTTCTGACTGTTCCAGCTGCCATTTTGGATTTCAAAATGGTGGTCTTTCTAGCCTCTGCGCATGCATGGCGGCCATTTGCATAGTGGTGCTGACCATAAAAATGGCTGCTGTGCCTGCACAGAGGTCAGAAAGACCACCATTTTGAAATCCAAAATGGCAGCCGGAATGGTCCAACGGAAAATATTGTGCATTTTGCATTCCAATCCGAACTTAGAATGGAATACAAAATGCATTTTGTGCACACCCCTAAACAGTACCTGTATCAGTGTCTCCTCCCATGGAGTCAAAGACTGATATATTGACTCCATTTCCCTCTGACCATCAATGCATTAGTCAGCGAAACACTAATTAAGGAGTCCCTGGGGCCTCTGTTTTTACTAGTAAAAGGTAGAAAAGAAATGAAAAGAGAGGAAGAGAATTCTTGTTCTTCCATGGGCAGTTGCAGGAAAGGGGCCATGTCTACCTGTCTTGCAGCTTGTCTAGATTGGGCAATGGAATTGGAGATCTGCTTGGAGAGGGGACCCCCAGGGAGCTAGGTTGGTGGCTTGAGAGAGATCGAGGGCCCCCGAATAGTGATCTCAGCTCATAGAATCTCAGTCTTGGGAATCTCTAGGACTCATCCTCTTCAACCAAGAAGTCCCTCCACCTGGGCATCTGATCAGGGGTGACCACTTTGCCCTTCATTCTTGGGCTACATAGGCAGGACAAAACATGCTCTGCCAGTGCACTCAAGGGTGTGCTGAGCCAATCCACCACTCCAGTCCTCAGCTGACCTGCCAAGGTGATTGCTTCCCCAGTGGTCAGCGAGGTCTGAAGCTTACCCATAATCCTCTCAAGGAGAAGAGTGGCAGATAAAGCCAACCTCATAAAGGAGTGCCCAGACCTGGGTGGACAGTCACACACTTCCAAGCCACACCTCCTTGCTGGGGCATGGATTGCTAGCTTGTGATCCTGCAGGCACCAGAGCAAGAGAAAGGTGGAGTTCCACCAGGTCAGAACATCCTGAGGAGTTGCCTCTCCTTGAGCAAGGGCATCCTGATCTGAATCACCACTCCAGTCCTCAGCCAATCTGCTAAGGCAATTCCTTCCTCAGTTGTCAGCATAGTCTGGAGTTCACTCATCATCTTCTTGAGGAGAAGAGCAGCAGGAAAAGCCTGGCTCAGCACACAAACTGTTAATGGCAACAAAGAACATCTTGAGTGCCAAGCCATCCTTGGAAAGCAGCACCCAGTTCTGGTTGGACAGGTTGCACACTTCCAAGCCATGCCTCCTTGCCAGGGAGTGGACGGCCAGCTCCTGCTCCTTCAGGCAGTGGAGGAAGAGAAAAGTGAAGTTCCATTGGGTCAGAACATCCTGAAGGAACAAGTGTTCAGGTTGGCTGAGCTCAAACTGCCTGAGCATACACCTACCCTTTTTTGCTCCGGTGGAAGTAAGCTGCTATCTTGTGGCACTTCTCTGCAAGAGCAGCCTTGGCAGCAGCAGGATGGTGCCCAGTGCTTGCAGCAGGGATGACTTGCCTGGCTGTAGCCTCAGAAGGGCCAAGTGCATCCCTCACGAGCAGGTTCAGAGTGTGTGCTGATGTGATGGAAAGTACATATACAGGTGAAACTCAGAAAATTAGAATATCGTGCAAAAGTCCATTAATTTCAGTAATGCAAATTAAAAGGTGAAACTGATATATGAGACAGACGCATTACATGCAAAGCGAGATAAGTCAAGCCTTAATTTGTTATAATTGTGATGATCATGGCATACAGCACATGAAAACCCCAAATCCACAATCTCAGAAAATTAGAATATTACATGGAACCAAGAAGACAAGGATTGAAGAATAGAACAATACTCTGAGCTAGAATGTTATCACCCAAAGTGTTTTAGGTCAAAAACTTGCACCTTGATGAAGTAAGCACTGTAGTGAGGTGGAGAGCTTGACAGGTTGTGTATTGAATAAAAATCATATGTGAATC
The DNA here is from genome assembly GCF_027244095.1 of Hemicordylus capensis. Taxonomy (NCBI): domain Eukaryota; kingdom Metazoa; phylum Chordata; class Lepidosauria; order Squamata; family Cordylidae; genus Hemicordylus; species Hemicordylus capensis. Next base: position 82,034,809 of record NC_069659.1, read on the forward strand.
ATCACAGCACTTTTCAGCAAGTGCTTTTTTCATGGGGTGTGACTGGCCATTTTCCAGATCTACTGTACATTACACCATATCCAGGGGAGAAGAATCCAGTAGACACTTTTTGAACCCATTAAAGCTACCACAAGTTGTCTTAGATCATGCCACACCAACACTAGTATGCACATGTACTGAGCAAAATTAGTT